>NC_139960.1:16738321-16865821 GCF_963454915.1 Gymnoscopelus microlampas | reverse complement strand
GGGTCAGATTTGACCTGTTTTCAAGCTAAGATATGTTTTCTATTTCACTTTTTTATGTTGACGTTTTTATGTGTTTGTATTACGAATGTTGTTTGTTTCTTTTATGTGGAACTTTTTATGCTGCTGTCATTCAAAATGTTTTTCAGAACCGTTAACCACTGTTACCACTGGTTAAAGGTTGTGATCAGGAACTGGAGGAACCGGATCCAACATTGAGGAGCCGGAATCGGTTCCATCACATTTGGAACCATTTCCGGAACCGTTTTTATCACACTGTCAGAGCTGGTACGTGGACTTCAAGTCTGCTATACAATTACAATACCGTTGGTTCTCAAACTTTTGAATTTCAAGGACCCCCATAACTCTGAGAGTGTACACATATGTACCAAATCAGGGTCCATTTGGTTCCATGTGTACTCTCTCAGAGTTAGAGTCCTGTAAGATTTCATTTGGAACCCCCTTGGACCGTTAGGATGGAATCGTTAAGGAACCGGAATCGTTAAAATCCTTAAGGATCCCAACCCAAGTATTGAAGGACCCAAGCTACACTTGATTTATTGATTAAATAAATCCAAAAACAAGAGCATATTAAAGAAAAAACCTTTTTCTTCTGCCTTTACCCAAAGTCATTCTTTACTTTTGATTTCTGTCTTGGGATTTTCTCTCTCCCCTTCCTATATCGAAGATCACTCCATCAATTATTTTAATAACCCTTTTTCTCTACCTTACTGTATAAGTATAGCACAGGGAACGAGTATATAATATCTAATAATTACAAGTCTTACTCTAAGGGCATTCCCTCCAATCATCCGAGCCCTCCTCCTATACTGTACCTCCAGTAGAAAGGGAACTGGAATCATCCGTAATGGATTGGGTATCTCCAGGGAGGATTTCTAAAGGGCACAGCTTTTCAAAAGCAGCAGCTGAAGACGGAACTTCCATCGTGTCCAGTTCTCAACCTGAAAAACGACTCTCATCGCAAACGGTGGTTTTGATCGCGTATCGATCTACAAGCTCACAACACGCCAGCTATTTTCAAAGGATTTTTATACATGTTATACATTTGAAAACTTGTGAAGTGGGACCTTCTGCATTATGAGTACTTGTACTCTTGGTACTTGAAGTATATTTTATATTTTGGTGCCAATACTTGTGTACGTTTACTCAAGTAAATTTGAATACCGAATAACTTGTCCTTGTAACAGACCATTTCTACAATAAGGTAATGATACTTTTACTTAAGTAAAACATACTTCTTCCATCACTGATCACAAACCACTTGTAGTAATATTTACACTTGAGTGTGTGTGTGTGTCCTTACCATATCAATGTCAAATGAATAGATTAGAACAATGCATTGCACACAGACATACACACACACATGCATGCGGTACCATGGCGAACCGGCAGTCTTTTGAGCAGGAGCATGCGCACGCACATGCACGGAGAGTGTGTCTACCTCGCGTATCGATCACGCTGACCAACGCTTACAAAAGCTGCCGAGTGTCAACAGCGCGAATTAACACAGGGATGACCCTGGCTGGATGCATATCAGTGGTCCATTGTGTGACCTGCTAAGTACTCTAGGTATAGGCATACTGTCAGATGTTCTGAAGCAGTCCAAAGAGAACGTTTGGATAACAGTGGCTGATGGATTCACAAACTAGCCTAAATTAGGACGTCTGCCAGGTAAAAACGAGTCACTTCCTATACAAACATGTTATGTATACTATTTATGCACTCGTAAACCTGAATAAAATGTATCACACATTATTCAAGTAAAATGTATGCGTGTGACGTCATTAAAATAGCGACCCACCAGTTGAGAAATCGCCACTGCAACACCACACACACGCACGCACGCACGCACGCTGATCAAACAGCGTGTGGTGATGTGAGTGTTCCAGATCAGACTGAAACTGCACTGACCTGCTTTCTGCCGGTCCAGGCCACTGGGCTCAGTTCACCTCGTGGCCGTAAGCACATAATGCCTCCTATAATAAATCTATAAGCTTTTATAAGCCCTTCCCACACTGTGGCTTCTGTTTGGGGGAAGAGGGTAATCCGCACACAGCGATCAGTGCGTTTTGTTTTAACTTCTGGTCTGTAATGTGTTTGTCGATGCGCTCCTCCTTCGCGTCGCACTCAGCTGCATCGTATCAATAGCACGGCCACGCTCATTCCGTTTGGCTTAAAGCACAAAGATCGGTGAATGATGTTATGATATACTTTTGAGCAGTGGTGGAAAAAGTACTCAAATGTTTTACTTAAGTAAAAGTATCAATACTGCAATGTAGAAATACTCTGTTACAAGTAAAAGTCTGGAATTCTAAATGTACTTACTTTACTTTACTTACTTACGTAAAAGTACAAAAGTATTGGTATCAAAATGTAATTAAAGTACCAAAAGTAGAAAGTAGTCATTATGCTAGGTACTACATATGACACAAGGTGTCATATGTATAAAATGTATTAAAATATTTTGAAAATAGCTGATCTATTACAATTTTGGCCATTTGAAAATAGCTCACAACGCGTCACGATGCGACACGTTGTGAGCTTGTAGATCGGCAAATTTCACTAGTTTAGGTCCCTGACAAACATTTAATTTCTCTTTTGGGTCTTGAGCTAAAATGTTTGGGAACCACTGATTTAGAGCTACACTACTTGATTCTGCAAAGACGTTCTGGGGTTGTTTTGATTTCAATTCAAGGTTATTTGGTTCCCATTTGCTTGGAATAAGTACCTCAAGGTCAAAGTATCAATAAAACTCTGTCAAATAATTCACAACCATCTGTCACATGTAGTAATTTGATACTGTATAATATGATATGAGAATACTCATGGCAGTAAAAGCCATAGGAATAATGTTTAATCAACAACGACATGTTGAGTGATAATACTTCCATTTGGCAAATTGGTAGCAGCCCTTACAGGAAGTAGCAGGTATTAGATCACTGTGTTTTACAAGCAACACACACACACACACACACACACACACACACACACACACACACACACACACACACACACACACACACACACACACACACACACACACACACACACACACACACACACACACACACACACACACACACACACACACACACACACACACACACACACAAAATCGGTCTGCGTCTCAGAGGAGGACTGTGGACAGTTAAGAAACCCGCCTACCAGTGACATCATCGATGGGGAATCCAAGCTAATAGAAACCGCAGTCTTTCTATTCCTGGAAAGTTAGCATGCTGTAATGGAAGCCATTGTTCTCGCATAAAAAAAACATAATAAATTGAAATATTGTTTCTAAAATGTAGTTGCTTATTATGTTTCCTAATGTTGTTTAAACCAGTGGTTCTCAAACATTTTCATGTCAAGGACCCCCAAATTAATATATGTATTTGTCCACAGACCCCCATCTAAAAAGTATTTTGTGACCCCTGCACCAGATTTGTGCTGTTAAAATGTTTACATTTTTTTCTCTGATTTTTTGAAAAAAGCAGATCTACAAGCTCACAACACGTCGCACTACGACGCGCTGTGAGCTTGTAGATCGGCTACTTTCAAATATCCGATGCTCATGTGGCCAATATAGTCGCTTCTTTTGGGCTTGTTTCCATACACCTAGTTGCTCATTTCTCACAAAAAATCTGGCAACACTGCCTCCAAGCATGGGGGCCCCGTCTGGCAGCCAGCCAGTCATCTTCCAGAGATATTTCGGTTGCTTTGCGCCCGCTGCGTGCGACGGCGTGCGTGTGCTTGTCAGATTCCACCCGAGGCGCTCACTGATGAGGGAAAGCCTCTCCTCTCCTCGCAGATCGAATCATCGCGGCAGCAGCAGCGAAACGCACATTATAGAAGATGATGAATTATCTTCATTTGTTTCCTCTCTCTGAGATTAGATTGCAGAGCAGGAGGAGAGCGTTTCAGGGAGATATTGCAGTCAAGATGAGCAGCTGCAATCAGTGCTGCATGCGCGCACACACACACACACACACACACACACACACACACACACACACACACACACAGTGTGTGCGCATGCCATGTGTGTATACAGTATTGGTTTCTCAAAGTGGGGTCCGGGGACGCCCAGGGGCCCTTGGGGTGGGTACCAGGGGGTCCCCAGCAAAATTAGTTTATAACAATCAATCATTTTAACCGCTTTATCCATATTTTTTTCCTTGGCTATTCAAGAATAGCAGATCTACAAGCTCATGAGCTTGTATATCTGCTATTTTTGAAAAATCATGGACATTTGGGCAAATCGTTGCATTTTTTTTTTTTAAAGAGAACATTTGTGACTCAAATCTTTGCTTCCGGGGTCCCTGGAACAACATATTTTGAGATGGAGGTCCACGGCCGAATAGATATCATTTTGCGGGTCCTTGACATGAAAAATGTTGAGAACCACTGGTATACAGTACTTGTAATAATATACTTGCGAGGGCCAAATGTACCACAAGAAAGTAGAAAAAGTAGAAAAATACATTGTGATATACGTTGTGAGAACCACACCTGGTCCTCATAAGGAAAATGCGGAGCTATGCTTACAATTAGGACAATTAGATTCAGCTTGGGGTTAGGGTTAGGATTAGACATCTGGACTTTTATAGTTTTCCCTGTTTTATACGGAATTGTGTGGCGACGTTACAGACTGCATCGGCTATTGCTATTGCTATATCTGCTATTGTTCAGATATTTACAATCCTGTGTGCAAAGGACGACGAATTACAGTCGTCCTAAAATGTTTCTGTCCTCACAAGTTTAACAATACAAACATGTGTGTGTGTGTGTGTGTGTGTGTGTGTGTGTGTGTGTGTGTGTGTGTGTGTGTGTGTGTGTGTGTGTGTGTGTGTGTGTGTGTGCTTGAGTGCGTGCGTGCGTGACCCAGATGAGGCCAACATGAGTTAAGTTAGCGCACAGTAAAACAGAGTGTTAATTTAATGCTGTGGACCCTTGTGGTTTTACTGCATCTTTTCCTTCCTTTCTTTACAATAGAAAAGGTAGAAAGGTAGAAGAGCAGGGAGACAAAATACAACCACAAAATGTATATGTTATATTGTATTAACATACTGTACAGTGTTAGTGTACACTACCATACAGATTGAACAAATTTACATTTTATTCATAAAAAGAAACTGAAAAAAGAAAGTTACGTAGTGAGGCTTTAAAGCCAGATTTCTACTTTTCCCACACTACACCTATTAATTCAAAAATGTTATTACATTTGTTGGACTAACACAATATAAACATATTTTTTTATAGATTTAAAACAAGGTTGTTTTTTATTCATTTATTTTTGTCATTTTTCCATGGACCATCTATAATTCTGCAATGGACCACTAGTGGTCCGGGGACCACTGGTTGAGAAACATAGAATAATGTTTTTTTGTTTTTGTTTGTTTGTGTGTGTGTGTGTGTGTGTGTGTGTGTGTGTGTGTGTGTGTGTGTGTGTGTGTGTGTGTGTGTGTGTGTGTGTGTGTGTGTGTGTGTGTGTGTGTGTGTGTGTGTGTGTGTGTGTGTGTGTGTGTGTGTGTGTGTGTGTGTGTGTGACACACTCATTTCAGCGAGGTGCCCTGAGCATCAGTGAGGAGATGAAGCAGAGACAGACGACAAGGATGGAAGATAATGAGAAGAAGGAGAGAGCAGTGGGCGGAGGAGGAAGCTTCTCAGCAGATAAGGGGGAGATGAAAGATAAAAGACACTCATCCACCTCCAACCAGTGGTGGAAGAAGTACTTTTCTTTTTTACTTAAGTAAAAAATAACAATACCACAATATAAGATCTTCTTACAAGGCCTGCATTGTAGAATTTGACTTGAGTAAAAGTCAAAAGCATTGGCTTCAAAATAGTTAAAAGTCGAAAATATATATTCCAAGCTCACAACACGTCTCGATGTGCCTAAGTAATAGGTCATAAGTGGTTAAGATATGTTTTGTATTAATAACCTAAAGCTGCAACTGGTGACTAAAGCTGTCAAATAATTGTAGTAGAGTAAAAAGCACAATAATTGCCTCTAGTGGAGTAGAAGTTTAAAGTATCAGCCGATCTTTACGCTATCATCTTATTGAATGAGGCCATTATCACCGTTATCATCCCATAGCTATGGTCCAGTAGGTCCACACTGGTCTACCAGGAGGGTGGTAGGCTGTTATCAGCCATTCTATGGGTGATTCACTGTTACCCAATGTGCTGTGCAGCCCGGGTGCAGCAAAGTATTAAAACAAATAATGCTGGTAAATGCACTTCAAATTTGTACAGTACATAAATAAATGTAGGCTACTTAGTTATTTTCTGTGATGGAAAAAGTACTCAAATGTTTCACTTAAGTAAAAGTATCGATACTGCAATATAGAAGTACTCTGTTACAAGTAAAAGTCCGGAATTCAAAATTTACTTGAGTAAAAGTACAAATGTATTGGTATCCAAAAGTATTCAAGTGTTTGAAAATAGCAGATCTACAAGCTCACAACGCTTCATATCGCGACGTGTTGTTAGCTTGTAGATCGGCTATTTTCAAATCGCCTAGGCATAAATTAGGGCTAGTGGTTAATGTGTGTTTTATAATGTAATCATTTATATCTGAAAAGTTTTCAAATAATTGTAGTGGAGTAAAAGTAAAATATTTGCCTCTGAGATGTAGTGGAGTAGAAGTAAAAGTACTGAAAACTGGAAATACTCCAGTAAAGTAAAAGTACCTCAAAATCTGACTGAAGTACAGTACTTGATTAAATGCACTTAGTTACTTTACACCACTGGTTATTTTCCACCACTGCCTTCAACCCCACGCTGTGTGGTTTTGACTCGCTCTCTCTCTCTCTCCCTTCATCTCCTCGTTAAATCCCCTTCTTTCTTTTTTTGGGTCAACTCTGAGCTGAACTCTTCCCTTGCGTCAGTGTGCTAATCGCTGACTCCTCCCCCTGGCGCTGCCTACCTGATGATGTAATCATCACCGGGGGCAACGGGGGTTCAGACATGGCGAGTGTTGATGATGTAACAACCTCAAAGAGCAGGGAGAAGGATAAGATCGCTCTAGAAACTCTTCTAGAGCGATCTTATCCTTCTCCCTGCTCTTTTCACTCAAAGAAAAAAGGCTGCGGGAGATATGACAGCGTTGCAGATGAAAGCATGATGATGGTGCACAAAAACAAAGATGCAAATAAAAAAAGACACACAGGAATACACACACAGAAAGGAGACACGCGGTTCTGTTGGTTGAGATCCAGTAGAAACCAGTGGTGCAAAGTAACGAGGTGCATGTACTCAAGTACTGTACAATTTTGAAGTGCTTTTACTTTACTGGAGTAAGTAAGTGTTTATACTTTTACTTCTACTCCTCTATGTCTCAGAGGCAAATATTGTACTTTTTTACTCCACTACAATTATTAGAAAACTTTAGTTACTAGTTACTTTGTAGATTTGGATTATTATTACAAAACATACATTAACCACTTCAGCCCTATATACAGTACCTTTCGGCCATTTGAAAATAGACGATCTACAAGCTCACAATGCGACACATTGTGAGCTTGTAGATCGCCTATTTTCCCACTGCAACAGAGAAAATATGAACAGTCTTGTACACTGCGTCAAACATGATCCTAATGGACACACGCATGTGCACACACACTCTCTCTCTATCTCACTAAAGCACACACATGCATGGAACGTGTGGATTCACAAAGGCAAAATGCAAAAAAAAACTCTGCTAAGGGATTTTCGGTAGTCGGTACTAACGGTTCTCAAAGTGGGGTCCGGGGACCCCCAGGGGTCCTTGAGGGAGTTCCAGGGCGTCCCCAGCTAAATGATAGTCTTAGGAACCAAATGGACTATTATGGGTCTATAACTCAGAGAGTGTACAAATGTACAATATAAATTGGGGTCTCAGAGATAGAAATGCCATTAAATGGGCTACGGACATAGGCTACGGAATTGTATACAGTATCAGACGTGAAGTCCACATAACCAGCTCTGACAGTGTAATAAAACCGGTTCCAGGAACGGTTCCAAATGTGATGGAACCGACTCAGGTTCCTCAATGTTGGACCCAGTTCCTATGGTTCCCGGATCCCAACTCTATTTGTCACCACTCATACTGGTACAAGCAGTGAAGTGCAAATGTGGCAAGGTACAGTACACAATACCATGATGACAACATAGAAACAATAACACGGATAGACAACGACATACAGTACTGTTGATCTAGACACAGCTATCCATTTGGCATTTGATATGCAAGGACATCCCGCTACCACTCCAAACGCACGCACGCACGCACACACACACACACACACACACACACACACACACACACACACACACACACACACACACACACACACACACACACACACACACACACACACACACACACACACACACACACACACACACTTGTTTACTTTGTTGCATTGGAGCATTATGCTAATTAAACTAGGCCTGTTAACCTTTCTCTCAAAATTTAAACCAAACAAAACACACCCACGTTTATATTCATTCTCTCTTATCATCTGTACACAGCAAGTTTATTTGCATAGCACATTTCGTAAAAGCAATAGACAGCAGCCATGTTTGACATGAAATGGTAGGTTAAACACAGGTGTTAATGATACTGATTAATAGTAATAAGGTTGTGTTGCCATTCAGGCCGGAGTCAGGGTACTGCAGTGCTATTGTACTTTGTTGACTCACTGGAAAGAATAGAATAGAAATAGGCCTACTTTATTTATCCCTCAGGGGAAATTACAGTTGCCTTCATCAAGTAAAAGAAACATGAAAGACAATAAGCAATATATATATAAAATTAATTGAAATAAAAATATATTGCGTCTGTAGCCTATATTTCATCCTGGTGAAATCTTGTAGTGTGTGGTCCCGTGTCACTGTTCATTCTTGCTGTCTGGAAACCACAACAATTTAGGACAGCCAATTTAAAGAAAGAGTTTAGTGAGAGTGTAGTGTTAAGAGCCATAAGGCATAAAATATATACAATTAAAACATATGAAAGGTGTTTAAAAGCATAAACACGGACTTCCGGTTTGACGGCGACAGGAAATGGCAGGCTAAAACAGCGCTCCTCCACTCACATATAAATTATCCCCAAAAACACTTTATATAACATTCAATATTCGTCACAAAGTAATGGACGGGGACAAACTCGGGAGGGCTGAAGGTGGAAGATCGTCACGGTTGCATAAGAGCGATAAATCAGCCATGGAAAAAGACGTGCATGCTAACGCTAACCCTGCTAGCATGGAGGCTAGCGCGGGGGCTAGCACCCAAGCTAAGCTGTTGGCTAACATGTATACAGAGATCATGGCAATCCGACCTGATATGAAGAAAGAACTCGACTCTCTCCGTGATTCATTGAGAGAGGACATGAAGAAGGAATTAACAGACTTCAGAGACGAGATTAATCAATCCCTGGGCGCCATGAGGGGTGACTTGGAAACTACAATAACACGAGTAGGTGACGTTGAACAACGTGTTGTGGAAACAGAGGAACGTAACCTTGAAGTGGATGAGGCTCTCCAGGCTATGATTCTACTACATGAGTCGACCCAAGCAAAGCTTTTGGATCTTGAGATGCGCGGAAGACGAAATAATGCACGTATTTATATGGTCGCAGAGGGAGAAGAAGATGATAACATGCTGGACTTTGTGACCAAGCTTCTGACAACAGAGGTGGGTGTACCGATTGAAACAGAGCTGAAAATACAGCGATGTCACAGAGCCCTGGGTCCAAAACCACCGAGGGAAGCCCCACCGAGATCCATAATAGTAAATTTCCTAGAGTACTGCACCAAGGAACTAGTGATATCTACTGCATGGAAAAAGGGAATAGTTCTCTACAAGAACAACAGAATCTACTTCGACCACGACTACCCAGCAGAAATAAAAAAGAAAAGAGGAGAATACTCTGACATAAGAAAACTACTCCAGAAAGAAGGGATCAAATTCCGCACTCCACCCCCTGCTAAGCTTAAGGTCTTCTTTGATACTGGGACCAAGACCTACAATGATGCAAGGGAGGCTGCAAACGACTTGAGGAAGAGAGGCTTCCCTCTCCCTGAAAATGGGGAAACGTCGCCATCTAGAGGACCACAAAAGTCACCGTCATCATGGACCAAGGCAGGAGACAAGCGCAGACAGCAGATCATCCAACCACACCAGATAAGACAGAAACTACGCCGCTTCCGCCACGACCAGCAAGTCGCCCAAGAGGACGCCCAAGAGGACGCCCAGGAGGACGCCCAGAAGGACGCCCAGCAGGACGCCCAGCAGGACGCCCAGCAGGACGCCCAGCAGGACGCCCAGCAGGACGCCCAGGAGGATGCCCAGAAGGACGCCCAGCAGGACGCCCAGGAGGACGCCCAGAAGGACGCCCAGGAGGACACCCAGGAGAATGAGGCGACATGATAACACAAGCAGGGATGTTTCAGGTTACTGATATAATAATGTTCTCTGATAATTTAGAAATACTCTGATTTAGCTTTCGATTATATTATTTTTTCTTCTTTTTTCATGTTTACAGGCTGATTTATTTTAATTTAATTCGTGAACCTTTCAGCCCAAAATAGTTATAATGTTCATAAAGTGAGTGACCTGAGCTGAGATAGGCTGCCATAGCAGAGCAGTATGCTAACTAAAGCATTCTTAGGAGCTTTTTTTGCTCCACAGAGGGGCCCTTTTTTCAAGGCAGGACTTCCCCTCGATTTCAAGGAGCACTTTTGTCCTCCAGTTGTGGAAGTCACTTTAAGTTTTCTTTATCTTGATGTTATTGTCTATTTTTGTGTTTTTTCCAGTTTGAATTTTAAGGTAATGTGTTGTAAGTTGAGGTGGGCAAAATCAGACCGAAGGAAACAACCGCAATGGGTTATCAGGAATACAGGGTAATAACTCTCAATGTCAATGGGTTGCATAATCCAATTAAAAGAAGCAAGGTTATTTCAAAAATGAAAAGGGAAAAATTACAAATAATCTTTTGGCAGGAGACGCATCTCTCTGACACAGAGCATGAAAAATTAAAAAAGATGGGTTTTGTGAACACATTCTATTCTTCTCATGATTCAGGGCGTAGAAGGGGAGTAGCCATTCTACTGTCTAACAAATTAAATTTTCAATTGATAACACAGATTAAAGATAAGGAGGGACGTTACATTTTGGTTAAAGGCAAGATAGACAATAAAGAGGTGACCTTGTTTAACGTTTATATGCCACCAGGCCACGATAAATCGCTTATTCAAAAAATGTTTAATCTTTTAATTAAAGAATCAACTGGAGTGGTTATATGTGGGGGAGACTGGAATGTACAATTACATAAAATTGACTCTACTAATCAACATAAAAAAGTGAACCAATACTCATGCATTATGAGAAAAATGCTGAAGGAATCTGGCATGCTAGATATATGGAGAGAACTTCACCCCACAGAAAAAGAGTATACTTTTTATAGCTCCCCACATTCCGAACACTCTCGAATTGACTACTTCTTTGTCCCAGTCACAGATAGACATAGGGTAAGTGAGTGCAAAATAGGTATTAGGGATGTGTCAGACCACTCAGGTGTATATCTTACCTTACATCTAGATAATAAAAAGAAAAACTCAATATGGAGACTCAACAATAGTCTTCTGAATGACAATTCATGTAAAGAATATATCAGGAAAGAGCTAGGGGATTACCTACTAAATAATGACAATGGAACAGTTACTCCAAATGTTCTGTGGGATGCTTGGAAGGCGGTTTTGAGGGGTAGACTTATAGCATACGCTGCACATAAGAAGAAGCTAAAACAAGGTCACCTGTTAGAGTTACAATCGAAAATGAAGGAATTAGAAAATCTGCACTCTGTTCGAAAAGACTCACAGACGCTAGCCCAATTGAAATGCTTACAACAAAAAATAAATAAGATCTACAATGAAGAAAATGAGAAAAACATGAGGTTTGTTAAACAAAAATACTATGAGACTGGTCCTAAAGCTATGAAACTCCTCTCATGGAGACTGCGTAAACAACAAGCTGATAGAAGCATTTATAAAATAAGGAACCCAAGAAACAATACAATGTGTCACAACCAGGAAGAAATACAGCAATGTTTTGAGATCTACTACCAGGACCTCTATACCCAGCCAGATAAAGCTGATTCAGCAGCCATTGGCAACTTTTTGAATTCTCTGGACCTTCCCTCAATAGGTGTTCAGCAGAATAAGGCACTGACTGCTGAGATAACAAGTACTGAGGTGGATGAAGCCATATCTTTGTTGAAAACAGACAAAACACCAGGGTCTGATGGCTTCACAGGAGAAATGTATAAAATGTTTAGGCCTGAACTATTACCTTTACTTCTCAGTTGTTTTAATTATACCCTTAAAGAGGGCCATATGCCCCAATCTTGGAGTGAAGCGCTGATTTCAGTCATTCCCAAAGAAGGTAAAGATAAATTGGAATGTAGCTCATATAGACCAATATCAATATTGAACATAGACTATAAACTATTTGCAGCAATTATCGCTAGAAGGATGGAAGATATTGTCTCGGACATGATAGATCCTGACCAAACAGGCTTTGTTAAAGAAAGACAAACGCAAGATAGTATTAGGCGGACACTCCATGTGGTTGACTATATGACTGAGGAAAAGATAAGTGCAACGCTAATAAGCCTGGACGCGGCTGCTGCCTTTGACAGTGTAGGCTGGAGCTATCTTTACCAGGTTTTAGAACGATTTGGGTTTGACGAGAAATCAGTGCTATGTATAAAATCTCTTTATTCATCTCCCACAGCCAGAATAAAAATTAATGGACATCTAACACGCTCAATCAAGCTAGGGAGGGGTTGCCGGCAAGGCTGTGTTTTAAGCCCCGCCCTCTTCGCGTTTTTCATCGAGCCACTGGCCCAGGCAATTAGGGAGGACCCAGAGATTCAGGGGGTATCAATCGGGAACACAGAATACACGATAAGCCTATTCGCGGACGACATATTGCTCACATTAAAAAATCCAGAGATTAGTGTACCCAAATTGATGACAACCTTGAGCATATTTGGAACTTACTCAGGTTATAAACTGAACACACACAAAACCCAATTACTTACTTATAATTTTACTCCAAGTTCAGAACTGCGATCCAAATTTGACTTCAAATGGGACGCACTAGCTGTCAAATATTTGGGGGTTTGGATTCCAAAAGATATATCTAAAATATATGACAAGAACTATGGTCCTGGTGTTAGGTCAATTAAAGCAGATCTTGACAGATGGTCCCTGTTGCCACTAGATATGTCGAATAGAATAGAAATCATCAAAATGAACGTTCTACCCCGCTACTTGTATCTGTTCCAATCACTACCTGTCCCAATCCCCTCTAAAGACTTCAATGAATGGAATAAGATGATCTCAAGATTTATTTGGAACAGTAAGAGACCCCGGGTCAAATATAAAACCCTACAATTACCCAAAGATAAAGGTGGATTCTCTCTTCCATGTATGGAGGATTATTTTACTGCGGCCCAATTAAGACCACTGATGTGCTGGTGCAACCCAGAATATTCGGCGAAATGGAAGAAACTGGAACTAAGTCAATTTGATATACCTGCTCAGTCTATACTAGGTGACAAACGTCAATGGGCCCTTCACCAGAACAAAGTAAATAGGTGGATTAAGGTGGCACTGGGGACATGGTTCAGGATCTGCAAAAAACTGCGTCTTGATAATCATATACGAATATTGAAATGGGTGACATTTGACTCAGAGTTTAAACCATCCAATATGGATAAGCGATATAGACAATGGGCGGAAAATGGCGTAACAGCCTATTGTACATTATTCAGCAGAGGCATTTTTGCATCCTTCAGTCAAATGTCAGACACCTATAACCTTGGGAAAAATGACTTTTACAGATATCTCCAGGTCAGGGATTATGTCAATAAGGAAATTAAACAGGTAGAGGGTACAGAACCCAATCTGGTTCATTTATTTATGAATGCGTACAAAAATAAGGATAGTAAACACCTCATATCACAAACCTATAACAGATTACAAACCTCAAAAATCCACTCGACTACTAAAGTCAGACAGAAATGGGAGAAAGAATCGGGCCTGGAGATATCTGAGGAGGATTGGAATGATATTTGGGAAGGTCAAACAAGGACAACTAACTCAAGGGCTTGGCGGGAATTCGCCTGGAAGAATACTATACGTTACTTTATCACCCCAAAATTGAAAAGCCATTTTCGGGGTTGTCAAGGACAGGGTCAATGTTGGAGGCATTGTGGTAAAGTGATGGCAGATCATTTCCACATTTTTTGGGACTGTCCTTTAATTCAACCCTTTTGGCAAGAGGTCATCAAAGAAATTAGAGACATTTTTGGAATAGAAATGGATTGTTCTTTTGTTACAGCTTATCTGGGGAAAATCCCTGCTGAACTCATGAGCCAGGACTTATATCTGTATAACATCATTTTGGTTGCCTGTAAGAAAGCCATCACCCGGAAATGGCTACAGGCCGCACCACCGACCAAGGAAGACTGGATTACAGTTGTCAATGAGATAGACTCTATGGAGAGTCTGACCTTCTCTCTTAGGCTGAGAGCGGAACAATATGCGAAAAAATGGAAGAAATGGACTTCTTACTGTTTGATGAGAAATGTAATTCATTGACTGATTGTTGTTAAAAATATATATATATATACTGTAATCCATAAATAGTAGGGGTGTCACGATTCACTTACCTCACGATTCGATTCAAAATCGATTCCTAGGGTGCCGATTCGATTAAAATTGCGATTCTGCGATTAATTGATATTCGATTAGATTCTGCGATTTATTGCGATTTTCTAGGGTGCCGATTCGATTAAAATTGCGATTCTGCGATTAATTGATATTCGATTCTGCGATTTATTGCGATTTTCACCATGAAAAGTTGAATCATACACTTCAATGCAGCCAGATCATGTCAGGCAGTCTTTCTGACATTGATTTCAGACAAATTGCCAGTGAAAAAGGTACTAACTTATTAAAAAAAAATAAAAAAAAAATAAAAATAAAAAAGTTTTTTTTTTTTTTTTTTTTCAAAAAATCGATTTTAATATTTTGATTCGATTTTTAAAATCGTGGCATTAAGAATCGCGATTTATTCATGAATCGATTTTTTTTGACAGGCCTAATAAATAGGTTAATCTTTGTATTATAACGCCCACCTCAACACAATTTTTTGTTTGTTTTTACTTTATTTATTTTCATTTCATTTTATTTCTCTATGTGTCTATGTGTCAATCTTATACTTGTTTATTTGACTGTTGAATGTTCTAACTGGAAAATAATAAAAAATAAGTTACAAAAAAAAAAAAAAAGCATAAACACACTGGCCAGCCAATGGGCTGTGAATGGGCTGTGATGAATCACATTTTTGCTGCTTTGTTGCAATGTTCACGAGTGTCCTTTGATGTTTTTTATTGGCTTGCGAGGTCTTGAATTGGTGGAGATCGCTAAATAAGTTAATACGCTAAAGACACGATCAAAAGTGAGCTGGGTGACCCCATGAGCCCTTACGTAGGTCATATTTACACTATGACTTGTCCTCTGTCTCCATGATCCACGCTCAATACAAAATGACCACGTTGTCTCGCATCTGCCGTTTATCCGCGCGGTGCATGACAGACAGTCCCCCGTCACTTCAGCAACGCTTGGCTTTGACACAGGAAGACCGATGCATCCCCACCGTGTCCTTGACACCAGCCAGATGCTTTGGATGGCTGCTCACTTTATATGGAAATATCACTCTCTAATCCCTATCATCACGTTATTGTCTGCACAGAATTTTAATCACCTTTGTTGGTATTCATGTTACGTTCGGCTGCATATGGAACTGCCTCCCCGACAATTACAGTTAAGTTATTCACAAATCCTATTGATGCGTTCCAGGTTATTTCATTAATTTCTTTAATGCAAATGGGACAGTTGGACCTAATGGCTTCTGGGCTAATCAGCGGAGTGCATGTGTCATTAGAATGCAATCTGAATATTTCAGACATGCAGTTGGAGGCTGGGGGAATGCAAACTGTGTTCATATCTCCATATTCTAAGTTTTTATGTTTTTTTGTAAATTAACGCCCTACTTGATCATACTACAGCGTAGTATGCTCATCTATGTGTGTGTGTGTGTGTGTGTGTGTGTGTGTGTGTGTGTGTGTGTGTGTGTGTGTGTGTGTGTGTGTGTGTGTGTGGGCACAAACACACAGAAACTTGTATATATGCTATTTTGTAATAGCCAAAGAAATCTAAAATTCCCGGATTGAATGGGTCAATTTAGCTGGGGATACCCTGGAACCCCCTCATGGACGCCTGGGGGTACTGCCCCACTTTGAGAACCACTGCCCTATAGAAGCCTCTATGGATCTTCCATTAGCTTAGGATCTGCTCCCACAGTTCTCAGTCACCACAGACGCAGCCCGTCTGGGACACTTGATACGCCGTTAGAGTCTCTCTAGACCAAGAACAGATCTCCTAAAAAGCAATATAAATACAATGATTACAAGGTGGAAAACCCTGCAGGGGTCTTCAACGTTTTTCAGGCCAAGGACCCCTTAGCTGAGAGAGATGAAGCAGGGACCCCCCACTACATTGTGTTGCAGATTAAACCTTGTCATAGTTCATAGATAGCTTCATAGACTTGTTTGACAGCACTATCATCAGTGCTGTGGAAATAAATGTTTTCAATATTTAACCACTTAAACGCTCAGTACTTGGTAAATTTGACCTTTGGCTCTGTACTTGGTCTGCTCTTTTTTTCCCTCTACACCAAATCAAGCCGATCTACAAGCTCGAAACGTGGTGTGAGCTTGTAGATCGGCTATTTTCGCCGAATGTTCCCCCCAGGATAGGGACGCTAGGTTCAAGTGGTTAATGTAAAAAAAAGAAAAAAATCTGTTCCTATCACACAAGGATTTGGCAGATCCCCTGTAGTAACTCTGAGGACCGCCTAGGGGTCCCGGACCCCCTGTTGATGAACCCTGCTTTAACATCTTGAATCAAATTCACACAAAACAAAGTCACCTTCATATAGTGTGACGGTGCTTCCTTGTCTCTACAGTCTTAGAAGCATGTAGAAGCTTAAGCATGGCCCAGGGACAAGACACCTCTGTAAGAATGCTAATCTTCTAGTGGTGTTGGCAGAGATGCTGCAAAGGGCAGCGGCAGAGGCACGCTCACGCTGTCTGACATGTAATTCAATTCAGTAATGGTGATATGTTGACTATATCGGATTAAAACCAAGAGCTCACACTGGTATAGCATGACCAGTGGGCCACTTCACAGAGCAACCTAATTTCCTCTAAACATACGCATGTGTATACACACTCACACACACACACACACACACACACACACACACACACACACACACACACACACACACACACAGAAAACACACACAGAAACTTAAATAAAACCAACCACTTATTGTATCATCTTCTCTTACAACCCAGAACAAAACACACACACACACACACACACACACACACTCACACTCACACTCACACACACACACGCGCACACACACACACACACACTCTAACACACTAATAACTGACACCTGGGAGTGCGTGCGGCCCTTTAATGTTGCATGAGGAAGCCGATAGCCGCCCACCACCTCCAGCTGCCAGAGAAATGAAGCAATTTAAAAAGTACTCTCTCTCTCTCGCTCTCTCTCTCTCCGAATGTGATATTCATGATTCCAACAGCAACGACAGGGGTCGAGCCGAGCCTGTGTCACGACGACCGGGCGGGACGTGATTTACATTCACACTGAGGGAGGACGGCAAGAAGATGGTCTGCAGAGCAGTGGTGGAAAGTAATTAAGTACATTTACTGCAGTACTGTACTTAAGTACAATTTTGAGGTATTTTTTGTACTTTACTGGACTATTTTGAATTTTCAATACTTTTACTTCTACTCCACTACATCTCAGAGCCAAATATTGTACTTTTTACTCCACTACAATTATTTGAAAACTTTAGTTACTAGTTACTTTCTAGATTTGTATTATATGTATCATAACACATGCATTAACCACTTCAGCCCTATATCATTTTTTTTTGTATATACATTTGTAAACTTGTGAAATGAGACATTCTGCATAATGAGTACTTTTTGATACCAATACTTTTGTACTTTTACTCTGACTGAAGGCATTTCTACAATGCAGTATTGATACTTTTACTTATACGTAAAACATGCGAGTACTTTTTCCACCACTGCTGCAGAGTAGAGGAGATTACCTTCTCAGGAGCTAAGAGGATAAGAACCTTTAGGAGGAAAAGCAAGAGAGTATAGAGAGAAAGAGAGAGATGGAGAGAGAGAGAGCGAGAGCGAGAGAGAGAGAGAGAGAGAGATTGATGAACAGTGAAAGTAAAATAGACAGAGCAGAGGTGGTTCTAGGACTTGACAGGGTCTGGGATTTAAGCCCAGAGCATTTGGGGCTGCAGCCCTAAACTTATTCTATTTATTTACTTAATAATTTATTGGATGGCTTGTGTGTTATTTTGGGTGGTCCCTGCTGTTCTAGCCTGGAACACTACGGCCTAAATCGTATGTTTTTTTTATTATACATGCATGGGTTGTATGACTAATTCATATATTACATATTTTATATTACGTAGTAACACTGCCTCTAACTACTTATTGTGGGGACGGCTTTCCCACAATAGCAGAAGAAAAGTAAAGATACTAGTATAGAGCCCTGAGGAACTCTGGTCAACCATGTGGGGTTTAAGTGGTTAAATGTGAGCAGAAGTGTTTGAATCCCAAACGATTCACTCCCATTCCTTCAGCAGCATGTTGCAAATCACTGAGTTCAGGTCAATATCCTTCTATGATCCAAAAACCCATATATCAGTTTGGCTATACCTTTTTGGCAATACTGGTGTCGGCATCCAGGGGGTCCCCAGCAAAGGTAGTTAATGGTAGCATCACAATCATTTTAACGACTTTATCAATCTATACGTTGGCTATTCAAAAATAGCAGATCTACAAACTCACAGCTTGCAAAAACACTTGCTTTTCAAACATATTTGAAGAATATTGAAAATGTTTGAAAATGGTCTTCATGGGTTAACCCATTAAGACCTGGAACTGTGTAATTTTTAGATTTAAGCTAAAAAGCATTATTTTACACTTTGGGCTATTCAAAAATAGCAGATATACAAGCTCGTAGCGCGGCACTGAGTGCCGCGCTACGAGCTTGTAGATCTGCTATTTTTTTTAAATCGTGAAAATGTGTGCAAATCTTCTGAATATATATATTTTTAAAGTGAACATTTTTAACTCAAATCTTTGCTTCTGGGGATCCACGGCCAAAAACATCTAATTTTGGGGGTCCTTGACATGAAAAAGATTGAGCACCACTTATATAGAAACATACGTTTTTCAGAATACTGCAAATGATAACTTCACATGAGGTCATTTTGTACTTATCCTACCACTCAAACAGAGAGCGTCTCCTTCCCAAACCCCAATGGTTCTAATCAGCCCCCCGCCCACAGGAGTGGCCCAATTCACTCACAACTTGCTACAAAAATCGCTCATGAAAAAATATATAACCTCCTACATTCCATTTTCCACCTTCAAATCTGTCTCCTTCTCTAATAATCAAAAAGTGCTATATATTTCATCTCGCACTTTACTTCCGGATGGTTCGTTTTGCACCTTCTTTGCCACATCCGTCACGGGACAGAAACAAGCCCTGCCGTGCTCTATGGAAAACAGCCCAAAAGCGCGCCCAAATGAGCCCAAAATCGCTTACACACAAAGCAGACCTGGCACCCCATTTCAACGTCACAGCAACATGCAGCCAATCAGCGTCGACAGACACGCACGCACCAACAAACTCCGTTCACGTCGACTGCCTCGCACACACACACACACACACACACACACATACGCACGGACCAACAAACTCCATTCACTTTTATGCAACGCAAGCCACCACAATTACGATGCCTCGCAGAAAAAGGACTACACACCACGGCCCACGGATGAAGCGCCTGCCCATGCCAGGTTAATGTGCTTATTTAACTTGACACGTAGGCTACGTGTCTGTGTGTGTGTGTTGCTATTAGGAGTGTGCCGATATATCGTCCCGCGATATATCGCGATACGTTTTCGCGTTTTTTTTTTTTTTTACAATCATAATAATCAGGCATGCAAACGGCCCCGAAGTGAAAAGAGTGACAACATGTTTTTTTTTCGGGTCAGGTGTCATACTATTTGGATTCAAAATGGCTATTGTAGCTGAAAAGCTACAAGTTTGCATGTCTGAATAATGCAAAAACTGAATTATTTGTTTGCATTTTCTTTTTTTCTCCTCCATATATTTTCATAATAAAAAAAAGTGCGTATCGTATCGTATCGAAATCGTATCGAAGTTGTGAGCCAAATATCGTATCGTATCGTTTCGTGAAATTAGTGTATCGGCACACCCCTAGTTGCTATACTTGTGAGGACCACGTAGGCTACGTGTCTGTGTGTGTGTGTGTTGCTATACTTGTGAGGACCAAGTATAGCAGAATTTCAACACATACACATTGTGAGGACCATTTCTCGGGTCCTTTCAAGACAAATGGTTATTTTACAGTACATTGACATCAGCCTTTAAAAATGATTCAGACTTACTTGCGCCAGTGTCATGCACAGAAAACTAGCTCATCTAGAAGCCGACAACGCGTCGCGCAGGTCCTCGCCAGACTAATGGCTGTTCCAGAGTCTATTGAAATTAGCGTTAAAAACAATAAATACATTGTTGCGCGCCAGTGTCATGCACCGACAAATCGGTACACATGATCTCTATAGTCATGTGATCAAGACGGATCTGTTTAATATTTCATATTCCATCCCGATTGGCTAAGATTCTCATCTAAAGTTTGCAGGAGTGGCCCGTTTAGAACAAAATGCCGCTAATCATGAATGCAGCGTCCGATTGTTGCGGTCAACTTCGCACGCACATTCACACTATGTTGAGGAACAACTGCTACCATTTTAACATTGGCCTGTGGGGGGTCCCCACCGACAGGTTGACAACCACTGTATTAGGGGAGAGTCTGTGAGAGCTGGATAAACAAGGTAAAATGTGTCAAAAGGAGTTTGTACGGCTGTCGATACATGAACACATGACGTCGGTGGGAGAGGAGATATTGTGTCTTTTGGACAAACAGCAGCGTGGTGCTGATGTTTGTTGTGTGAAGCAGCTTAATGTCAGAGTGTTTGTGTTGGAGCGCCTCAGTGCGGCTGCAGAGTTCATGTGCAACCTCTTCCAGAGAGAGATAGAGACACTAGAAACTCTGCTGGAGAAAAAAACAACACTGCTGGGCATTGACTTTCATATGGACATTGATCTACACACTGCAGGTATGTCTGTTACACACACAACATCAAACTACACACTGCAGGTATGATGCAGCGTTTGCATTCCAGCCAGCATGCCAGCGTAGTTCCCATATGGTTTCAAGGTGGGCTAAACCATATGGACCCCATGTCAGCAATGTCAGCGGGATCCACTTCAGTCCCAACTGGGATGCCCTTGTGGGACATACGTGTGTTCTACCTGGCCCTTAGGTGGGCCCCAACTAGCCACGTTTATGTGGGACCAAGGCGGGTCCTAACTGGGTTTGCCCATGCAGCCTTTAACTGGGTTCTACCTGAGCCCTAGGTGTACCCTAACCAACCAGAGTGCAGTGCCCATCACTCCAAATGTTGTGACGTCAGGGCTCTCAATACTGCACATTGGTGGAGGAGGAGGGGCCGCAGGGCGACCGCACACATCGCTGAACCAATGGTAGCCCACGGATGTTTCCTCTGCTCTGGATATTTACAATCTGCCCCTCTATGCCACATATCATCCGCGCTACAGGGTCTTCACTGACCGAGCCACGGCCGCACTGGCCCTCATGACACTACGCCACTTATATGCGCTGCCAAGTGGCCGCGGGCGCTACGTGGGCGTGGCCGCGGGCTAGACGCGAGCCCCCGCGTAGCGGGGGCGAGCTTCTAGTTCATTCAATTTGACAACAATGGGGTACTTGGATAAAGGTTAGCATATCGTCTCTGAGCAGATCTACAAGCTATACAAGCTACAAGCAGATCATGCAGATCTACAAGCTCAAAACTTTTGAGCTTGTGGAGCTTTTACTTTTGATGCTTTTGTGTGACGCTGTAGCATGATCAACAGTGGTGGAAAAGTACTGAAATGTTTTACTTAAGTAAAAGTATTCAAAAAAGTATAATAGTATTCAAAATTTGCTTGAGTAAAAGTACAAAAGTATTGATATCAAAATGCTTAAAGTACCAAAATTAAAAGTATTACATGTTTGAAAATAGCAGGCTCTACAGCAAAATCTACAAGCTCACAACGCGTTGCGATGCTGAAAAGGTTGAAGACCCCTGGTATAGACAATTGGAAATACTCCAGTAAAGTAAAAGCACCTCAAAATTGTACTTAAGTACAGTACTTAGTTACTTTACACCACTGACGATCATGTAGGGCGTTAACAACAACAAAAAAAACACTAAAAGGTTTCTGCCCGACAGCGACCATATGTTTACAACAGCACTACGGAGCTGTGAGTTCAAGGCTAGCATATAGGGCTATACTGTTAGCCATGCTGGGGCTGATGGCAGAGCTCCAAGCCCATTGATCTGAGCGCTTCAGAGGAACGCTAGGCAAGCAGACACTGCAGCATCCTGTGTGCGTGCGTGTGTGCGCGCGCGTGCGTGCGTGTGTGTGTGTGTGTGTGTGTGTGTGTGTGTGTGTGTGTGTGTGTGTGTGTGTGTGTGTGTGTGTGTGTGTGTGTGTGTGTGTGTGTGTGTGTGTGTGTGTGTGTGTGTGTGTGTGTGTGTGTGTGTGTGTGTGTGTGTGTGTGTGTGTGTGTGGTTGGGTTAGGGGGGCTCTCTCTCTCTGAGGACTGTCTTCAAATCCCACTTTATTCTGAGGGAGGTTGGCGCTGGCTTAAGATGGCACATAAGATGGCATCCGTTCAGCCCCCAGGTTGGTATGAGGCCAACAGAAGGAGAATGAGGGCACTGAGGGTGGGGGACGAGAGAGAGGAGTGGGTTAAAGCCAATGTGGAAAAACATGTTGGCTGCCAGGTGGCGCACGTGTGCGTGTGTGTGTGTGTGTGTGTGTGTGTGTGTGTGTGTGTGTGTGTGTGTGTGTGTGTGTGTGTGTGTGTGTGTGTGTGTGTGGAAATAAACAGAAGCACCTGGAGCGATATGAAGCACCCTGTGGTTTTCTCTGCAGGCAAGATCCCAACAGAGCACGCACGCACGCACACGCACACACACACACACACACACACACACACACACACACAGTCAATGTAAACGCACACGCACACACACACACACACACACACACACACACAGTCAATGTAAAGCGCTTCGGATAGAAGCGCTATATAAATGCACCATTTACACACACACACACACACACACACACACACACACACACACACACACACACACACACACACACACACACACACACACACACACACACACACACACACACACACACACACACACACACACACACACACACACACACACACACACACACACACACACACACGCACGCGCACAGGTCAGGCCTCTCTCTCTCTTATATTAATAATACATTTTATTTTACATTTGAACAAACCTCTGAGTGCTACAGTACACTCTCTCTACCATATTATTTTCTTAACTGTTTCTCAAACTCTTTGTTTGCAGTCGGAAGGAAGGAAGGAAGGAAGGAAGGAAGGAAGGAAGGAAGGAAGGAAGGAAGGAAGGAAGGAAGGAAGGAAGGAAGGGAGGGAGGGAGGGAGGAAGGAAGGAAGGAAGGAAGGAAGGAAGGAAGGGAGGGAGGGAGGGAGGGAGGGAGGGAGGGAGGGAGGGAGGAAAAAATAAAGGAAGAAAGAAATAAAGAGAGGGAGGGAGGGAGGGAGGGAGGGAGGGAGAGAGAGAAAGAAAGAAAGAAAGAAAGAAAGAAAGAAAGAAAGAAAGAAAGAAAGAAAGAGACAGGGAGGGAGGGAGGGAGGGAGGGAGGGAGCGAGAGAGGGAGAGAGAAAGAAAGAAAGAAAGAAAGAAAGAAAGAAAGAAAGAAAGAAAGAAAGAAAGAAAGAAAGAAAGAAAGAAAGAGAAAAAAAGAAAGAAAGAAAGAAAGAAAGAAAGGAGTAAGGGGATCGCTCCGTCATTCAGGTATGCTACTTTTGGGTGTTAGGGACAGGAAAATGTCTGCTAACACCAGCTGGGCTGCACATGCTGCGGATGTTCACCCGTTGGACTTGGAAGCCTCTGAGCTGGCTCTGTCTGGTTGAAGCCATCGGTCTCAAAGCGGGTGAAAAAGATGTTCAGTTTGCTATCTAGGGAGGTAGAGGTACTCTCTGTGCATCTATAGCTCTTCCTCTGAAGTCCGTTACTGTTCGCAGCCCCTGCCACCTCGTGTCACCGCTCCCAAACTGGTCCTTCAGTTTGGCAGCGTATTCCTCCTTGGCCTTCCTGGAGGTACTCTGGAGCACTGCACAGGTGTTCCCCAGATTCCCGGATCTGAAAGCAGCCCACCTTTTTAACTTAGCTTTTAACAAGCATCTTATGAGATGTATTGCTGTATTTTGCTGTATTGTACTAGCCTGACACTCAGCCTGAATTTTCATTTCGTTTCACTCCATTATTCAGTCTGAAAGCCCTCTAAATGCAGCCGATTTCTGAGATGGGGGTGTGGCCAAAGTGGGACTCTTTGGCGATTGGTTCATACTGGATTATCCCGATCCCGATTCGTCGTACAGATTTTCAACCGAGACACACCCGCCTTCGACAGCGTCACCAGACCCTGAATGCGAGGCAAACAATTCAGGGGTGGAGTACAGCCCTTTTAGCTGCATTTCTATGTACAAAAAAAAAACCTTTACAGAAAACTAAAGTTTTACCTTTGACTGGAATGTCAAAGAGGAATGAGACTTGCATCTACACTATGTTCCATCTCCATCTCCCAACTCCCAACTTCACGGAGAACGTAAACAGATTTGATCACTGACTCACTGACTCACTCACTCACTCACTCACTCATTGACTTAATAACCGAGTCACTTACTCACTCTCTCACTGACCTTCCCGCAAAACATGAACACAAATACAAATGCATACACAAAGTCTGGGACACGGTCCCTTATTAACATTGTGTCATGTCCCTTTTAATAGAAAATGCATCAGTAGTCCTGCAGCACTGCAGAGATACTGTATACTGTCTTATTTGACCAGAATCATCGCACTAAGTGGAAATTAAAATGCAGCTCTGTGTCCTCTGCCTTTCATGTATCACTGCTTTGTCATTAAAGGAGAGACTACTAAAAGCCCAATGCATACTTTGTTGTATGATAGTGATCGCTCAACGGAAGTGGATAGTTCAGAAAGCCGCCTTAAGTTGTGCTCCAGTCCAGCTGCAATTGGCTTTTTGTCAATTCTCAGTTAAATTCTTTAATTGTGTTAAAGAAATTGTGTTAAAATCCAGCCGTAATGGGCTTTTTATTAAATTAATTATTTAATAATTAATAATTATTATTAAAGAATATATATATATATATATATATATATATATATATATATATATATATATATATATATATATATATATATATATATATATATATATATATATATATATATTCTTTTTTTTTTCCTTTGAAAACTTAAAACTTAAAATTGGCCTCAGGTCTAAATGGATTAAATTATACTCCATTGCACAATGATGTGATTAACTTGTGGCTCAGATGTTGTCACCAAAGTGACACGTTGCGCTACAGAGTGTAAATTAGTCTTTACCGTCTTGTCGGAATGCATGTTTCTGTCTCTCTCAACGCTGATTAATACTCTTCATTTCTCCAAAAGCTGTTAACAAGAGGAATCAACTCACTGAATCTTCTGACATTTATCGTGTCCTCTTCGTAATCAGCGATGGTGTGTGTGCGTGCGTACGTGTGTGTGTCCATGACGGTGCGTGGTTGCGCGAGTTTGAAACGTTAGCTGTTTCTGCATGAAATTCCCAACCCGTGCTCTTTAGGAATTAGGTTTTAATGTCACCATAAATCAATCTGGATTTATGGACAGTACACAATGCAAATGCAGCCAAACAGATGGGGGGCACAGCTCTGTGTGTGTGTGTGTGTGTGTGTGTGTGTGTGTGTGTGTGTGTGTGTGTGTGTGTGTGTGTGTG
Organism: Gymnoscopelus microlampas; assembly: GCF_963454915.1. NCBI lineage: Eukaryota > Metazoa > Chordata > Actinopteri > Myctophiformes > Myctophidae > Gymnoscopelus > Gymnoscopelus microlampas. Next base: position 16,839,577 of record NC_139960.1, on the reverse strand, counting down.
TGTGTGTGTGTGTGTGTGTGTGTGTGTGTGTGTGTGTGTGTGTGTGTGTGTGTGTGTGTGTGTATTGCTCCAACTGAAGCCCTTCATACGACCTTGATATGGTGACCAGCAAAGGACATCATCGTACACCGCGGACAATTCCCCACATATCCACATATTTTAAGATTGACACCATTACCGAAGCTCCACTGTACCCTGAAAACTGTTGCACTGTTTATGGTTTGCTTTCCTTTCATTTAATATGTTATAAATACAATTAAAAGACTGAGCACTGGGCTTTAATACCAAAGTGTGGTCTCGGCACCATGATCCACTCGATGGTAGGGCCTGTCACAATCATTACATAATCGCCTCATCGCAATTATTTTATGCATAATCGTCATAATCGTTTCCATGTTGAAATATGTTGATATATTTTCAAACATTTTCAGAAATAGTGGAAATAATGGAAATAGCAGGTCTAGCGCGATGCGTTTTGAGCTTGTAGATCGGCTATTTCCACTATAAATCTTTTTTAGAAAGTATAAAATAATGAAATAATAAGTTATTTATAATCTGCCCTGTGCAACTTTTATTTTACGAAGCCTAAAAGACAAAAAGAAATTATTTTTTTATTCATAATGTTCCAATAATGTCCAACGTCAATTTGGGTGACAATTAATCGTCAAGATAAATGTCATAATCGTGACAGCCCTACTCGATGGCCCAAAACGCTCTGGACATATAGACGAATACAGCTACACGCTAGTGCTGCAGATGCTAGAGTTGTTTCGATACCGATACCAGTATCGGAAAAGCTGCCGATACTGCCTAAAATGCTGGTATCGGTGCGTATGTCAGTATATGCTATTCTGGTACCATGTAATTTATCACATGATGATATGACTGTTCGGGTCTCTGCTCTACATGTAAAGTGTCTTGAGACAACTTGTTGTGATTTGACACTTTAAAGGGATATTCCACTTTTTAAAAAAATGACATTTTATCGTCTACTCAAGCTTTTGGGAGCACCCCGGACGATTTTGAAGTTGCTTGATTCAGTATTTTGATATTTGATATTCATTTTATCAGACACGCCCCCTTCTTATACAAACCCATTGTAACTTCAAACCATTTTAACAATGCAGATCCATCAGAAACACCCGTCCTTGGTTCTGGCAACTGACATTGTCCTTCTAATACGTGGAGAGACCGTGTTTTTTCATTTATTTTTTATAAAATGGGGGAAAATGAAAAGAAATCTATATAATGAAAAACAATAATTAAATAAATGAAAAGGGTAAATAAAAACACGGCCCCTTACGTATTAGAAGGACAATATCAGTCACCAGAACCAAGGACTGGTGTTTTCGATGATTCTAAATGTTAAGTTCGAAGTTATAATGGGTTATAATGGGTAACTCATGGGAGCGCGATAATATTAAGGAGGAAAAAAAGTTGGTGAAATACTTTTTGACCATATCCTCCAATGACTAACCAAAGCTCTGTACCTCTGTAGCTCTGTGCCTCTGTAGCTCTGTCTGTGCTGTGTGCAAACAATCGCCCAGTTCTCCTCAGTGCCTGCAGTAATTCATCTGCATTTGCACACAGCCATTGACCATCAGCATGTGCAAGGAACACCGAAGCTCGTTTTTCCCTTTCCCCAAATGTCAGCTGTTTATTAGCGTTTTTATGTAAAAGATGAATGATCAAACTGTGCATGCGTCAAACCCATAGACCCACTTTGTTACACTGTTGCCGTCTGCCACAAGCACACACAGAGAACGTGCTTAAGCGGTGACGGTTCGCGCGTGTGTGTTCACTGTGGGTCCAGGATGCCGCAACGGGGCGTGCGCGTGTCTGTTGGAAGAACTGTTGCAGGTACCAACAGTCACTTTCCATCCCTGATATACTATCTGTGCACAGTGCATAACCCAAACTGCATATATTGGGTGCTTATATCCCCGACGGGTATGGACTAGTATATCAGACACGCCCCCTTCCTATATACAAACCCATTGTAACTTCAAACTCCATTTTAACCATGTTAGATTCATCGCAAACACCCGTCCTTGGTTCTGGTGACTGATATTGTCCTTCTAATGTGAGTGTTTTGCTTCAATTGCTTTTTTCATTTATTTTTTATATATTTTTGGGATAATGACAAGAATTAAATACAATTTAAAAAATTATAAAATAAATGAAAAAAGTAATCGAAAAAACACAGCCCTGTCACGTATTAGGAGGGCAGGATGAGTCACCAGAACCAAGGACGGGTGTTTTTCGTGTTACAACTGGAGTTTGAAGTTATAATGGGTTTAGGAAGGGGGCGTGTCTGATCAAATAAAATCAAATATCTAAATACTGAATCAAGCAACTTAAAAACAATTTGGGGGGCTCACAAAAGCCTGAATAGACGATAAAATGACCCAATTGTTGGGGGAAAGTGAAATATCCCTTTAACTATAATTAATCAAAACTAATCTCTATCTGTCTTAGAGCATTTATCCTCTACTTCAAATCTGCTCTTCCTTTTATAGTTTATATCATTGGTTCTCAAAGTGGGGTCCGGGGACCCCCAGGGGTACTTGAGGGAGTTCCAGGGGGTCCCCAGCTAAATGATTTATAGGAACCAAATGGACCCTTATGGGTCTGTAACTCTGAGTGCGTACAAATGGAACCAAATGGACCCTAACGGGTCCATTTGGTTCCATTTGTACACTCTCAGAGTTAAATTAACATTGATTTTACAATATGAATTGGAGTCCCAGAGATATAAATGCCATTAAATGGGGGTCCGTAGCCTAATGCATGTCAAACTGGGGGTCCTTGAAACGAAAATGGTTGAGAATCACCACTAGAGCCGTAAAAATCTTCTCTCATGGGGTTCCCTGGCTTATCTTTTCAAATGGGGGTCCACAGGCTAATAAGTGTCAATTTGGGGGTCCTTGGCACGAATAAGTTTGAGAACCACTGGTTTATGTGGTCTTGCTCATAAAACAGTAGGTCACAAAAAAAAGAAAAACATTAGCTCAACACATACAGAATAGCTATGACCTTTAATGCAGTATTTCTCAAACGTTTTCGTGCCAAGGACCCCCAAATTGATATATATTTGGCCACATACCCCCCCACCTGAAAATGTTTTGTGCCAGGGACACCCAGACGAGAACATTTTTGTAAAAATGCAAAAATATTTTTCAAAAGCTTGTATATCTGCTATTTTTGAATAGCCAACGTATAAATGGATAAAGTGGTTAAAAATTATTGTGACGCTGCATTAACACATTTTGCTGGAGACCCCCTGGAACCCCCCCAAGGACCCACTTTGAGAACCAATGCTTCAATGGATGAAATTAGAGGCTACATGCCCATCCATAACCAGGGGGGTTATGCTATCCACAATGTGATAGCTGTTCAGTTATAAGAATTATTTAAACCTAGGCTAACTGATATCATCTATTTGGATGTATCATCTAGAGTAAAACTAACCAACGATAAAAAATATAAAATAAACAACAACAAAAGCCCTGGTCTCTACCAGATCAATAGCAATCAATTCAATCCATCGTACTCTCAATTGCAACTGCAACAAAATAAACATCGGGAGTACTGGATAAAATCTTCACAGCAGCTATTTTGATATGAAATAGCAGGGTAAACACAGGTGTTACCAATGATAGGCTACTAATTAAGGATGTGTTCCATTCCAGGTCAGACAGAGTCAGGGTGCTGCTGTTTGAGCAGGTTGGGGTCACTGTGGAAAGACATGCTAATGGAACAGAGCCTTAATTAGTCTAATTGCTAACACCTGTGTTTGCACCCTGTTATTTCACGCCAGTATGGCTGCCTTAAAAAGGAACAAAAGGTGTATTTATCAAAATTGTACAGGACAATAACTAATAAGCTTGCTGGTTTGCAGGAGACATTCAATTAGTGAATGTAAAGGAAATAAGCATGAATGAGCCTCATGTACTAACTGAGCTTGCCAATCAATCAGGTCGCCAGCTTATTATGTGAAAACAAAACACTTGGACGGTGTCACCACACATACACACATAAATCATGCATTCCAAGCATAGCAAAGCGTTAAAATGCATCTGGTGACATGGATATTGTCCAAGACAAGTGCTGTCACAATAAAAGCTAGTATTATTTTAACTCCGAAGTGTATACTCAGGAGTAGCCTTGCATCTAGCAATAGCATGGCTGCGATATTAGGTCTACATGCTTTTCATGTATTTGGAATAGGCTACATGAAACGTATGTGACTGTCATATAACAGCCATTCTAGGGCTGCCTTGGATCGAGACTATCATGGATGTTATTTTATCGATAAAATAACATCTATGATAGTCTTGACTCTTGATCCAAGGCTATAGGCTCTATTCACAGCAGCCATATTTTCACTTCCTAAACAGGTGTTACCAATGATACTAATGAAGTCTCTGTTCCATTTAGTGTAGCACAGTGGTTCTCAGATTTTTCAATTTCCACCACCCCCATAACTCTGAGAGTGTACAAAATGTAACCAAATGGACCCGTAACACAACCGTAAGGGGCCATTTGGAACCCCCTTAAGGAACCATGAGGGTTTAGTTTCCAGTGAGTCGACATGCATAATATCAGCACCCTGACTCTGTTTGACCATAATGGAACAGAGCCTTCATTAGTATCATTGGTAACACATGTGACTGTCTTCACAATATGGCTGCTGTGCATAGAGCCTATTAAACTCAAGAGTAAAACAAATAAAATGTGAAAAGAAAGGCTAGGCTACTCACTCTGTCTTCCTGGCCAGTCCCACGGAGCGGCAGAGGGTCGTGGTGGGGGTCTGCTGCTGAGGGACCAGGGACTTGCAGCACTGGCCGGGGCTGATGATCCTCTTGTCCTCGGCAGCACTCACACTCACAGCACCGGCAGCGGCGGCGACAGCGACGGGGGAGAAGGAGTCGTCGTTGATAGCAGGCGGGCTGACGAGGAGCGACTTCGCTTTGGGAGACTGCGGGGAGGACGAGGAGGAGGACGAGGAGGTCGTCGCGGCGTTGGCCGCGGGGACAAGCTGCAGCTGCTGCGGGTGATGGTGGTGTTGTTGGTGGTGGTGGTGATGAGGAGGAGCCGCTACTACCGGAGGGGGAGGAGGAGGGGAAGGGGTGCTCGGCTGCTGCTGAGAGGAGGCCGAGAGAGCGATGCTGCTCTGCTGGCCGACGGGGAGGTGATGAGGAGGAACCGCCGCGGGTTTGTTTGGAGGCTGCTGGTGGTGCTGGTGCTGGAGGTGGAGGTGGGTTGGTGGCGCTGGCGGCTGATGAGGGCTGCTGCTGCTTTGGTGGTGGTGGTGGGTGGGAGCGCTAGCGGCAGGGAGGTGGTGGTGTTGTTGTTGTTGTTGGTGGAGGTGGTGGTGCGCCGGGATGACGGAGTGGTGCTGCCCGTGGTGCTGATCGTGGTGCTGTCCGTGGTGCTGATGCTGCTGCTGCTGCTGCTGGACGACGTATTGGTGGGGGTCCTGCTGCTGGACGACGTATTGGTGGGGGTCCCTTAGCGTCCGGTTCTCGCCGATCAGGTCCTCCACCTTGCGCTCGAGCTCGTCGATGCGCTGGCGCTGCGTCTGGATGAGGCTCTGCTGGTTCTGCACGATGCTGGTGAGCTCCTTCAGGTAAAGAACCGCTTTCATGGGGTTGTCCAGCAGGCTCTCCATCACTGTCTGTCTGGTGACACTGGAACTGGACGATATACGAGCGAGGCGGGTTTTTCTTTTTCTTGTTTTCGTCGTTCCGTCGTTTGTTTGTTTCCCACGGCTGTTTCGACGCTCCGTTCGGCCGGTTTGTGTTTTTGTGAAGGAGATATGGGGCCTCGACAAAACGGTGTGTGTGTGTGTGTGTGTGTGTGTGTGTGTGTGTGTATATGTATGTATGTGTGTGTGTATGTGTGTGTGTATGTGTGTGTGCGGTAAGGATGCTCTACCTCTGGCGGCCGAATGACGCGTCTGTGCACGGAACCTCCGGCGGAAGGAGCTCGCTCTCTCTCTCTCTCTCTCTCTCTCTCTCTCTCTCTCTCTCTCTCTCTCTCTCTCTCTCTCTCTCTCTCTCTCTCTCTCTCTCTCAGAGGATGTGCTGTGTGAGGATGCTGATAGAGTGGTGGCTGGTGGTGCTGATGCAAACCTCTCTCTCTCTCTCTCCCCCCACCTCCCCCTCCCCCTCTCTCTCTCTCTCTCTCTCTCTCTCTCTCTCTCTCTCTCTCTCTCTCTCTCTCTCTCTCTCTCTCTCTCTCTCTCTCTCTCTCTCTCTCTCTCTCTCTCTCTCTCTCTCTCTCTCTCTCTCTCTCTCTCTCTCTCTCTCTCTCTCTCTCTCTCTCTCTCTCTCTCTCTCTCTCTCTCTCTCTCTCTCTCTCTCTCTCTCTCTCTCCCCACCTCCCCCTCTCTCTCTCTCTCTCTCTCTCTCTCTCAGAGGATGAGGATGCTGATAGAGCAGTGGTGCTGATGCAGAGGATCACAGCATCAGAGGGGGAAAGGAGGAGGCAGCGCCGTAGTGGATGATGTAAATACGCACGTCTCACGAGCCAGTAAATCCATGGTCCACGTAAACGACTCCCATTAGCCTAGATATCGCAACCCAGCGTCCCTATTTAAGGCATGTCATTATAGACAATTATTTCTCTCATAAATTGGTGTAGTGCTTGTAGGATATAGCATAGGCTAATATATATGCTTTTATATTTAACTTTAACCATAGGATCTCACCGTCACAGCCCACAGCTTTATTGAGTTAGTTTACTGTCACTGCATAAAGACACAACCTCTGACCCATGTTTCTCTCACTGTCAATACATTACATCTGACTGCAATGTGCAAAGCTCCTATAGGCACTTAAAGGGGAAGACCACTCATTTTCAACATTGAACTGTCTTTAATACACCTTAGAGCTGTTGAGTGGAAATAAGAAAAACGTCCCCCCCCCCCTTCTATGTTGCCTACAAAAGGATAATTGATTGAGGTCATGTGATCAGTGACATACGCAGGGTGTACTTATGGCTCCGGCCCCTCAGTCAAAAGTACACCCTGCATATGTCACTGATCACATGACCTCAATCAATTATCCAGTTCTAGGCAACATAGAAAGGGGGGGGGGCTTTTTTCTTATTTCCACACAACAGCTCTAAGGTGTATTAAAGACATAGTTCAATGTTGAAAATGAGTGGTCTTCCCCTTTACTGAATAATAGACACATGTGTCCGCAACCCACTGTTTGGTAATCAGTGGGTCTTCCCACTGAGGAGAAACGTGGATGAGGACAGACAGACAGACAGACAGGCAGGCAGGCAGGCAGGCAGGTTTTCTCATTTTATAGTAGGATAATATACATTTAGAATTGCACCTTCCCTGGGTTACTGAGGTATAGCATATAGTGTATACAGTTTCATCCAAAAAGAAACTATACAGAATTTAAAGTAAATGGGTGACGATATATACAGAATATGTATTCATGCAGAAGGATTAATATTATGTGGTTGTTCAGCACCCAGCCTGAATCATTAATCTTTCTGACTGATCATCTCTCTGATTCAGTTGACATTGTTCCCCAAACACCAACATTCGCAGATCAAGCATTTTACCATTTATGACAAGTTCTCTAACTGTCAAAAAGTTTCATATTTCATCACAAAGAATGTCAAACAGGATTGTTTGTGGTTTATTGTTTATTTTGGATCCCTGCTACTGTAGCTGTCACGAGATCTGACTTTTAGTCTTCTTGGGGCCCATATAAAATATAAAAAGAACGTAACAACCTGACAGACATCAAGATAATACACGTTTTCATGTGATCATAGACTTACAGTGTGACTGAAGATTAGTCGCTTGGGTGGCGCAGTGGTAAAGTACCTGCCCACCATCGCAGAGGTTGTGGGTTCGAAACAAAGGGAAAAAAGAGGGGTAAATTCTGTATATAATATTACTGAAAGCAAGACTAAGGTCAAGGAAGCCCAGTAATAAGGTCAGTTACAGATGTACATGCATTATATTCACATTGTGAGAGACTGTACGTTTATATTTATTGATAGAAAATACATCGTGTTAACTCAGTCAGACCAAGCCTCTGCTCTGCAGGAGGCTTTAAAACAGGTTTGGTCTTTGTGTTTGTGTGTGCGTGTGTGTCCGGAGTTAATCCCCAAAACTGCTAGACCAATCAGCGCTAAATCTCTTGTGCACACTGCATGTAGGCCAAAGGAGTACCTCCACTACGAGTGAACGATCTGAACGCATGCTATGCATGGTTTGAGGCTAAGCTGCATGGCACGGTTGGCCCATACAGTGGCCAATATTGAAAAGGTGTGTTCCGCCCCTGCAAACAGCCGGCATCTCCAGACAGGTCATTCAGATCTGCACTGATCTCCTGGTGCCAGTGTTCAACACCATTTTCAACTTCCCTAGTCCCGTCCGTGATCCCCTTTCGCTTCAAGAGGTCCACCATTATTGTCCCTTATGCCAGTGGTTCTCTACCTTTTCAGGCTGCGACCCCCCAAAATAATCGTATTTGAACTGGGGACCCCCCACTCTGACAAGCACTTGGAATTGTAGGAGTTCAAATCAAATTTAGCTTGACTCGGTTCCACAGATAAATATTGTGAAAATAGCTGATCTACAAGCTCACAACGCGTTGCCAGGCGTTGTGAGCTTGTAGATCAGTTATTTTCAAAAACGTTGCCTCTTTCTTATGTAATACTTGACAATTTGGCCAATCTCAAACTGATGACAATTTTGAATGGTATATTTTGTTGATTACTTTTGATTCAGTAATGGTCTTATTTAAATGTTATTTTAGAGGTATAAAAAGGTACTAAAAGTCTTTAAATGACAACTTTACTGTCATCTGCCCCCCAAATCATTTGGGGACCCACCTGGGGGTCCCAAGTCCGAACCACATTTTGAGAACCAATGCCTTGTGCCTCCCCAGCCTGCCTGAATGACTACCACCACACGGTGGCACTGCTGAACTCAGTGGTCATAAAGTGCTTTGAGGGGCTATAGTAAAAGTGATCATCCTTGCCTATCATCCCATCAGATCTAATCGCAATAATCATCATAATCGTAAAAATCATTATCATGTTGAAAAATGTTCATATATTTTCCCAAAATTCAAAAATATTGGAAATAGCAGATCCACAAGCTCAAAACGCGTCACACCGTGAAACAGATTCAATTGGCGGCTCCGGACTCAAAGTGTTAACTTTGAGTCTCGGAGACATTAGCATCTTTCCGCCGGTCATCAAATTATTGGCTTAGGAATGCGACAAAAACAAGAAAATCTCCATGAATTCAAGGCTTCATGGGGTTGAGCCCCAATGAACACTGCAGTGAGTGCCTGGGTCCTGGATTTCTTGTCTGCCAGACCGCAGGTGGTCAGGGTGGGAAGTCACACCTCTACCACCCTCACCCTCTACCAGTCCCCCGCTATATAGCTTCACTTCGACAGGGGAGGGGAATTAATTTTTGATGTTCCCCCTGGCACTGAGCTGGATGCAGAATGTAATAGCTTCACCCGCAGTATTAAACAAAAAAACTCAAGCTCCAGGAAATATGTTTTTGTTTTCTTTTGTTTAGTTTGATAGCTCTCTGGAGCAGACTCAAAGAACAAAATCACTATTCGCTATCTTCACAATTGTTGTTTTGGAATGAAATCAAAGCACAAAGTTTTAGAAAGTGGAAGATAGATTTCCATTTTCAACAAATATCAACAAGTAGAATGTTGGATCCAGTCTGTGACCCTGTATGGGTGCATATCTCTCACTGGAAGGGAAATAAACAAATCAAGCGGACAGATCGAAGACAGGCAGAGCAAGAAGAGGAAATGTTTTTTTTGGGGGCGGTTGTGATGATCCGGTCCTGATACAGAGAGAAGGGGTGAATTGCCACATTGAGAACAGTTCCTTTACACAGTATAAAGTCCCCAGCCACAGAGTTGATTTATCTCCTATTAATCCACATCCAGTGGTGGAAAAAGTAGTTCAATGTTTTACTTAAAAGTAGTACCAAAAGTAAAAGTACTAAAATGTTTGAAAATAGCAGATCTACAAGCTCACAACGCAGCGTGATGCAACACGTTGTGAGCTTATAGATCGGCTATTTTCAAATAGCCTAGGTATAGGCTAAAGTAGTTAATATATGTTTTGTAATGTAATCATTTATATCTGCAAAGTAACTAGTAACTAAAGTTTTCAAATAATTGTAGCGGAGTAAAAGTACAATATTTGCCTCTGAGATGTAATGGAGTAGAAGTAAAAGTATAGACAGTTGGAAATACTCCAGTAAAGTAAAAGTACCTAAAAATTGTACTTAAGTACAATACTTGAGTAAATGTACTTTCCAGTACTTTCCACCACTGCATCCATCCATCCATTGTGACTCACAGGGCTCAGGTCCGCTTCTGATGGCAGGTCTGCCTTGTTTTAAATGTGTTATACTGGTGTGTCAACCTATTACGAGTTGTTAGAGAGTAAGAACCAACTACTGGGAATGTTGAAAAGTGATTTTTTTCAGGGCAGTCCCATCGTGCAAAACAGGTGAGAACATGGTCAGATTTTGACTCTTGTCACTAGATTATGACCTCAGTGTAGCTTCATAGGCTCCAATGTGGCCTGATGCGCATCGCAGGTCCGAGTCCCGTTCCCGACGACCTTTGCTGCATCTCTCTCCCTGTTTCCTGAATGTCTCTACTGTAAAACTATAAAAAGCCCAAAAAGCTACCAAAAATAGTTTAAAAAAAAAAGGCATTATTATTAAGCAGTATTCGGCATTGACTATATTTTTCATGCAAAAAACTCGCTGGCGATTTTCGTATTGTTCGTCACATCCCCGGGGTGTACTTATTCATTCTGTTTTAATACACAACAAGCACAAGTCATGAAGTTTTGAGCTTGAGGGTTTGAGCTTGATTGTGATCTACAAGCTCACAACACGTCACATGCATTGTGAGTTTGTGGATCGGCTATTTTCGGCACGCAAGGGTTAGGTATAAATCAGGCTTTACTCTGCATTTGCAAAATAATCTGCAAACTCTTGTCATATTCATTACATTATCCTCCTCCTCCGTCAGTTAGACGGCCATTTTCATTGTTGCGAAGCATTACTTATTCATGCTGTGTCATTTTCAACTCGCATCAGTACATTATTGTTAATTAGTGTCAAAACCTAATGAAGTGAAGGGCTTCCTCCTGTTCTTACGAGCGTGACATGCAGCTGTGTGCTGAGATTAAAACTGTACAATCTGTACACTTTATGTGGGATTCTCTCTTGGGTGAGAGACCACATTTCTACCATAATCCACACTTGGCCCCTGGGGGAGCTATTGTGCTCATGAGCTTCGGGCAGTACTACTTGTCAACCAGTAGGTAATCCTACCTGGCTGACACCAGGGTCTAAGTGTTTCAATGGAAGTGCAACCACTGCAGATGTACAGTACTGGTTACAATATATTGTATTAGCTTACTTTACCATACAGATTGGTTACAATAAGGTTTGATTCATTCAAACAAACGTTTGAAAAGGTTGGCCAATGGTTCAAGGCTCCATAAAGTCCAGTAATGCAGTTTTTTGTATTTTATTTACCTACAAACATTCTGTGCAGGATTTCACAGTGCAAGCCCAGGCAAAAATAATTAAAAAATAAAGACTGGCCAAAACAAAGCTCCAAATAAAGGAAGTGAGGAATAAACACTTGACAGCTAAAGTACTGAAACAAATGAGGCCTTCAACAAAGGCCGTGGCATCTTTCCCCTGGATGTTGTCACAGGACTTTGATCAATGTCCTTTAAGCCCATATGGGCTGCCTGGGCAACAGGAACGATGCATGACACTTGTCATGCAATTATTAGCAGAAATGTTCATTAATTGCAAAAATAGAACACCACATCACAATGACACTGACTTGTGAGCTTGTAGTTATTTTTGTGTGACATAATCGTATGATTAGTATAAAATAGTGGTTAATATAAACATCTAATCAATCAATTAGGATACTGTAGGATTATTATTGTTTTCCATACTTAACTATCTAGACATAATTACTTGCAACACACCATGCAGTTTGCTCTTTAATGTTCTTCAGAGAGCTAGCAACCATTCTGAACCATTTTGTGATAAAAAACAGGAAGGCATAGTCCTCTGTTGTGCTCACCACTTCACACTGGGTGTGATTTTTTTGTTCTAATTGATTTTAAATGATTTGCAGACCACCGGCCTATTAATGGTCTGGTATACCGGGCATATGCCCGGTATACCAGATGCCCAGTACGCCCCTGCTGGCATGGGTTGCCCCGTGACAGTCCAAATTGTAACTTTAATGATAAACTCTCCTCCTCACCAAAATAAAGAGAAACATGGAGGATACAACTAAGTTATGTTTGGGTTATTTTCTTTTCCTTTTTTATGTTTCCCATGCCTTTCAAAACACCCATGAGGAATTCTAAATATCGTCTGACCTTGAAAGAGTCAGTGAATTATGAGGAACGCGTTGGTGAGCCAATGAGAACGCAGCCAGGTTCAGAACCGGGCCAAACAGATTGGTTTCAATAAGTGTTTATCCACCAATTATTCACTTTAACAATAAAGCTCTCTTCCTCACCAGAAAGAAGAGAAACATGGAGGATAGCTTTATGTTTTTTTTTTCTTCTTTTCTTTTCTTTTCTTTTTATGTTTCCCAGAGGCCTTTCAAAACACCCATGAGGAATTCTAAATATCGTCTGACCTTGAAAGAGTCAGTGAATTATGAGGAACGCGGTCCAGGTTCAGAGCCGGCCTCCATATGGCCGCCTCTCTCTGCTTCATGAAGTGAAAAATGGCTTCCACACCCGACCGCTGACACATGGCCGCGGAGAGAGCCAAACGTGAAGCAAAGCGTGCCAGCGGTGACTCTGGTAGCCGGGTGGGACGGAACCCTCTGGAACAGCTGAACCCCACCTTCCAACATCCCTCCCTGAAGACTCTATAACTATGTAATTTATGCAGTGGTGGAAAGTAACTAAGTACATGTACTCAAGTACTGTACTTAAGTACAATTTTGAGGTATTTATAAAACTTTACTGGAGTATTTCCAATTCAAAAATGTGTTTCTACTTTTACTTCTACTCCACTACACCTCAGAGGCAAATATTGTACTGTTTTACTCCACTAGAATTATTTGACAACTCAAGTTACTAGTTAGCCTACTTGGTACATTTTTATTATTATATAAAAGAAATATGTTATACATTTAAAAACTTCTGGAATGGGACATGCTGCATAATGAGTGCTTTTAGTTTTGGTACTTTTGATGCCAATACTTTTACTTCATTGTGGTGTTGATACTTTTACATAAGTAAAACAAATCTGAGTACTTCTTCCATCACTGAATTTATGTTCCTTTGTACGACAGTACAAATATTTTAAATTTTTGCAAAATTTAAAAGGCAGAGAAGTTATACAGAATACGATAAAATGACCCGCACAGGCGCACACTGTCTACACTTGCACAATGAGAACTTTAACTCGGCAACGTTTCGGTCAATAGACCTTCTTCAGGCATGAACTTGCTTTGCAAAGTTGTTTTGGTTTTATTTATTTAAATGTATTTATTGAAATGTATTGAAAATGTTCTGGCACAGTATGCAATCCTCTACGCCAGACTCAACACTATATAATTATTTTCTTTCAAATTGCGACATTTACATTCACAATTTACAATGTACTAGCCTGCAACCCACCCCACAAATGATCTGCAACCCACATATACATACAATACATATACACGCATAATTCCATATTTTATATTACATTCTAAAATCTAAAATCCCTTGGTTTTCCAGTCTATGAAATTACATAGACTTTATTGATTTTAATCATTTCAAAACATTGTCAACGCCATGCAATGCAAATCTATGGGCCAACTCCCCAGAGACAGTTTGATTTGTTGTTGTTGTTGTTTTGTTTAGGTTTTTTCCAAAGTAAACCGCTCTGCTTCCTATAATCTCATGGGGTTTCATGTGTTGTCTTGAAAGATGCAGTGTGGAGGTGAGTTTGTAAAGCTGTGAACTCTGATGAACTCTTCAACAAGAAAGCTGTCAGTTCAAACAACAATTTGTCAAGTAAACAATGTTCGCAAATGAACTGGACAGCCTTGTTTTAAACACACACTGCTTCAAGGACACTCACTGCCAAAGCGACTCAATTCAAAATTTATAATTCACTCATTCACTAATTCATTAGCTAATCTTGAATATATATTTTTAAATACTTTTTTTAAACTCAAATCTTTGCTTCTGGGGGACCCTGGAACAACATATTTTGAGATGGGGGTCCACACCCAAATACATATAATTTTGGGGGCCCTTGACATGAAAAAGTTTGAGAACAACTGATTATAGCAACATAAGTTTTTTCCCCAGAAGCAAAGATTTGAGTTAAAAATGTCTTTAAAAATATATATATATATTCAAAGATTTGCACACATTTTCACAATTTTTCCCCCTCATAAATAGCCAAAGAAATCTAAAAATGACACAGATGCGTTCCCGGCCTAAAAGGGTTAATCAAGAATCAGTTGAATATGAAGTTTGATGTGCCCTTTGTGCACAAGTCTTCATCATATTCAATTCCAAAAGAACGCAGTACTCTTGAGCACCTTCAGGGTGAAGAATTTAATGAATATTTGATGACAGCGTTATTATTTGACACCAGACTTTATATTTGAACATTTACAGTACAATGCACAATCACTGGCCCTTATAGGCATGAGGAGAGGTCATAAAGAAGAACTTTGTTCTGTATGCAGTGATGGAAGAAGTACTCACATGTTTTACTTAAAAGTATCAATACCCAATTGCGGAAATAGTCTGTTATAAGTACAAGGTTGGAATTAAAAATTGTATTTGCGTAAAAGTACAACAGCATTGGCATCAAAATATACTTAAAGTACCAAAATTAAAAGTAGTCATTATGCAGAAGGTCTCATTTCACAAGTTTTCAAATGTATAAATGTAGAAAATAGCGGATCTACAAGCACGCTACGTGTTGCAAAGCAACGCGTTGTGAGCTTGTAGTTTGGCTATTTTCAAATTGCCAAAGTATACATAGGTCTGAAGTGATTTTATAATAATGATCAAAATCTACAAAGTAGACTAACTTGTAATTAAAGTTAAAGTCAAATAATTATAGTGGAGTAAAAGTTCAATATTTGCCTCTGAGATGTAGAGGAGTAGAAGTAACAAGATGTAGTGGAGTATAGAAGTGAAATTATTGAATGCAAGTACTCCAGTAAAGTAAAACATCCTCAAAATTGTATTCAGGACAGTACTTGAGTAAATGTACTTAGTTAGTTTCCGCCACTGTGTGTGTGCGTGTGCATGGGTGTGGGTGTGGGTGTGGGGGGGGGTGATAGGAGCAGATTAAAAGATAAATCAATTAATAGCAGGTGATTACTTAGTGTGCAGCGCCACGCTCCATTAGTGACACAGTGGAGCAGACCAGTTGGAACCACAATGTTAAGTCATTAATGCCACCGGCGTCTGAGAACTCATAGTTTTTTAGTTAATGAGTGAGGAGCATGGAGTTTAAAGACTATTTTAAGTTGAGAGCAGTGGTCTTCAACGTTTTTCCTGGCCAAGGACCCCCTAGCTGAGAGAGAGATGAAGAGGGGACCCCCACTACATATTATTGTATTCATGTCAAATGTGTGTTTTCAGACATTTATCTACTTAAAACCTCAATACTTTGTTAACTTGACTTGACCTTTTGGCTCGGTACTTGGTCTGCTCTTTTTCCCCCTCTACACCTCTTTGCCAAACTTTTCAGATCTACAAGCTCCCAACTTACCTGCAACGCAACATACTGCAACAAAAAAAAATGTTAGGATTTAGAATACATTTGTAGAATCCCCAGAAGCAAAGATTTGAGTTACAAATGTTTGCTTTAAAAACAATATATATATATATATATATATATATACTCAAAGATTTGCACACATTTTCACGATTTTTCCAAAAATAGCAGATCTACAAGCTCATAGCGCGGCACTTGGTGCCGCGCTATGAGCTTGTATATCTGCTATTTTTGAATAGCCGAAGAAATCTGACATACACATCTGATAGCTTACAGCTGATAGCATAGACACACATCTGATCTGACAGGTATCAGGTACTGTTTTACTTCTTGGACGACATCAGTATCGATAATAATATATGCAGCCGATACGTCCCAATTTTTGACCACTTTCAATCTTACGTCCCTATTGTGGGCAAACATTTTAAACAATAGGGCTTAAGTAGTTAAATAAAACCAAGATCAGTTTATGTGTATTAAATGTTTTACTTGTTTGCTTGTTCATGGTATAATTTCAATAAAAGACAGGCAGTATCACACCACAAGTTCTGAAGTTTATTCCACACATGGAGAATAATCTGTATACAGTACTGGACACATGACTGACCAGAAGATATGAGACAAGGACAAAAACAGAAATAAGTTGATTTCCATGGCGTCAAGTGTATCA
Source organism: Gymnoscopelus microlampas (assembly GCF_963454915.1). Lineage (NCBI taxonomy): Eukaryota > Metazoa > Chordata > Actinopteri > Myctophiformes > Myctophidae > Gymnoscopelus > Gymnoscopelus microlampas. Next base: position 16,823,084 of record NC_139960.1, on the reverse strand, counting down.
GTATGCTCCTTGTGAGCTTGTAGATCGGCTATTTTCAAAAGATTTTTATTATTATCATTATTATTAAAGTCACCTCACCTACAAAGTAACTAAAGTCACCTCACCTACAAAAGTATGTGAGAGTGATTCAACACATGTATGTACTGGGTCATCCAATAAAGGTCAGTCCCATAATCATAATTCGTAGCGCGGTACAAAACATCGGCAATATGTGGTCTCTCCAAAATTCGGTATCGGAAACCACAAATCTGGCATTGGTCTACAGAGCATTCTCTAAATCAACCATTTGCCAAACCAGAGAACACAGCTTAAGAATTTATTTAGAAATTTGGACAAGGTTCCCATAGAGATTTGTCTTTTTTTAACCCATTAAGACCGGGAATGCATCTGTGTAATGTGTTTACATTTCTTTGGCTATTCAAAAAATAGCAGATCTACAAGGTCATAGCGCGGCGCCTTGTAGATCGAAATAATTAGCAAATCTTTGAACATTTATTTTTTATTTGCTTCTGGGGATTCTACAAATGTCTTCTAAATCCTAATAGTTTTCTGAGAAAATCTATGTTTCTATGTTTCTGTCAGTGGTCCTCAAACTTTTTCATGTCTAGGACCCGCAAAATTATATGTATTTGGCTGCGGACCCCCCTATATCAAAATATTTTGTTCCAGGGACCTCCAAGGAGCAAAGATTTGAGTAAAAAATGTTTGCTTTAAACAATATATATATTCAAAGATTTGCACCATGATTTTCACGATTTTTCAAAAATAGCAGATCTACAAGCTTGTATATCTGCTATTTTTGAATAGCCAAAGACATCTAAAAATGACACAGATGCGTTCCCGGTCTTAATGGGTTAATAATGTGTTTTGCTGGTGCAAGACAAGCGGTTGTTTGTGCAAAAAAACGTAGCCCCTGGGAGGCCTCATTTCTTGCGCTTCGTAACCTTGGAGGTAGTTAAATTCCAACCGCCTTATTAATAATGTATCCAGACAGGTTGTTCACACGCACGACCCCGCTCCAGGGAGACTGGGAGGCATGGCGGGCTCCGCTGAGCCAGCTTCTCTCTTGGCCATGATGGAGTGTCTCTGTAATTCCAACGGCTAAAACATCAGCACTATGGCTGAGTTGTTCCACAAACCTCCACTAGTGTTATGTACTGTGTAATCATGGACTGTAGGCCTATATGTTGTATATCCTGGAGGAAGAGATACAAGCAGTGGTGGAAAAATATTCCTACATTGCAGTATTGATACTTTTACTGAAGTAAAAGTATCAATACTGCAATGTAGGAATACTCTGTTAGGGCGCGGTCCCATCACACTTTTATTTTACCTCTGGGGTGGAATCTGCCAATGCTTTGTCAATGCAAATGCATGGATTCATGGTCTTGCACATTTTTTTCCAAGAATCCACGCATTTGCGTTGACAAAGCATAGGGCATCGCAGTTCCCGCCCACTTCCTGGTGCCACTGCAAAATACTCAATGCATTTTTCCCATTGACTTTTCCAAAAATATTTATATCAATTAATTTAAGCCTAGAATCAAGCTATCCAGGCTCCTGGTGAATCATGACCATAAAACGTTTGATTCTGTGAAAAAACTTTTTTGAAAACGGCAAAACAAAGGGTATTTATTAAATATAGTATATCATATCATTAAATATAAAATAAAATAAATCACAGAAAAAAAGGTTTTATGGTCATGATTCACCAGGAGCCTGGATGGCTTGATTCTAGGCTTAAATTAATTGATATAAATATTTTTGGAAAAGTCAATGGGAAAAATGCATTGAGTATTTTGCAGTGGAACCCGGAAGTGGCCGCAACTGCGATGCCCTATTGGCAGATTCCACCCCAGAGGTAAAATAAAAGTGCGGGGACCGCGGCCTCGCGCACGTCTTGCGTTTATGCGCTCTATGCTGCTTTTCCTCCTCTGTCCAATCAGGTGAGTGGAAGGCAGACTGTCCCAAGGGCCAAGACTCAGGAAGCGACATGGAGCTTGCGATAGAGCAACTGGTTGTAGCTGTTACATGTTTTGTCATTGATAAATACCGCAGTGAATGCACTGGGAGCTGCAATACTGCATTGCAGTATAGATACTTTTACTTTGCTCTGATAATGGGTTCATAGGGTAACACTTGACCTGTAGCCTTGACGATCTTGCAGGCTTATGCAAAGGCTAAAATGTAATTTAGGTAGCATGTTATGTGTAAACAGATTCAGTTGTAGACCTGGCATCCTATAGTGTGTTTAGTTTCAATAAATGGATTAAGAGCATCTGCTAAATGCCTAAATTGTATATTGTAATGTATATTGTAATGTTTTACTCAAAATGTACTTAAAGTACTAAAAGTAAAAGTACCCAATCTGCAGAATGTCCCATTTCACGAGTGTATGTATACAAATCTTTTGAAAATAGCCGATCTACAAGCTTAGCTCACAACGCGACGCAAAGCGACGCGTTGTGAGCTTGTAGATTGGCTATTTTCAAAAGATTTTCATTATTATCATTATTATTAAAGTCACCTCACCTACAAAGTAACTAGTAACTAAAGTCACCTCACCTACAAAGTAACTAGTAACTAAAGTCACCTCACCTACAAAGTAACTAGTAACTAAAGTCACCTCACCTACAAAGTAACTAGTAACTAAAGTCACCTCACCTACAAAGTAACTAGTAACTAAAGTCACCTCACCTACAAAGTAACTAGTAACTAAAGTCACCTCATCTTATGCGCATTCGAGCGAATTAAAGCAACCTCCAAATTGGTGTCTCCCAGAACCTAGAAATACTACTGTTGGATTATGTCTCCAAATGGTTGAATACACCCTAGACGGTTTGGGGGTCATTATTCAAACACAATTACAACTCTATTTAGCTTGGAGCCTTGGTGAATGGCTCCACCTGATTAAAGCCAGCATAATCTTTAATTCATGTATCTCGTTGACCTCCGGTATAGCACCGGCGTCCAAAACCAATATCCATCAGCCTGCTCCCCCGCTGGCTAGCGGCAGGTCAATAATGATGAGTGCCAGAGACTATACCATATTGTCAGCGGTGGACAAAGTACTCATCCCCATTACTTGAGTCAAAGTATAGATACTCCTGGTAAAATATTACTATCATTAATCACCTACAAGCGAGTAACTAGGCTACAGTGGTGTAAAGCAACTAAGTACTGTACTTAAGTACAAATTTGAGGAATTTTCATTTTACTGGATTATCTTAAATTTTCAGTACTTTTACTTCTACTCCACTACATCTCAAATATTGTACTTTTACTCCACTACAATTATTTGAAAACGTTATTTACTAGTTACTTTGTAAATTTTTATTATTATTAAAGAACATGCATTAACCACTTTATGCCTATATACTTCGGCTATTTGATCTGCTATTTTCAAAAGATTTGTATACATATTTAACTTGTGAAATGGGACATTCTGCATATTGAGTACTTTTAGTTTTGGTACATTTTTTAACTTTTGTACTTTTACTCAAGTACATTTTTAATACCGAACATTTACTAGTAACAGAGTATTTCTGCATTGGAGTATTGATACTTTTACTTAAGTAAAACATTTGAGTACTTTTTCCACCACAGGTAGAATACAAGTGAGTATCTACTACCATCGTGTAGCGACACAAAGTTCCGGTTCAATTCTGGTTTGAGACTTATGTCTCTCATGAGTTTGTGCAGTTGCAGTGAACAAATTATAACAGTGATGCTGAATTAAAGTGGTGCTAATGAAGTGTACAAAGTAATTAGACAGTGTTTTCTCAGGGGCCGGGCCAGTGGTATACTGTATACGTTCAATCATGTGCCATGGAAGTCCTGCCGGGTTTTCCCTCCAACCCAGCAATACCACAGCAGAATTGAATTAGCTAATTAGAACACCTTCAATCAGACATTGCACAAGCTGAATTCACTGATAAGAAACACCTTTCAATCAGATATGGGGGAAACGATCGATTATCAGACCTTGAATTATCGTGTCGGAACTCTGAACACAAACCTGAATACATATCGTTGCTGTCGGGCAGAAACCTCATATCTCCATGTTTTAAAAGTTTGTGTTTTTTCGCAAATTAACGCTCTACTAGATCATACTACAGCGTCACACAAACACGTCAAAAGTAGTAGCTAAAAGCGACGCGTTTCAAGCTTGTAGATCTGCTGTAGATTCGAGCTTGTAGATTCACAATTTTTTTATTTGAATCGTGAAAAGTAATAGTTTTGGACGTATGATGTTTCCACCCGACAGAGACCATGTGAACATTCCGTATTACACCCAACATTGCTGTTGTATTTTCCATTCATATTTCCTTGATTGCACACTCAAATGGACTCTTACGGGTCCATTTGGTTCCATGTGTACTCTCTCAGTTACAAATGGATAAATGAACACTGAGGATTTTACTGTGTGTGTATGGTGGTCCTTTTGCCTTATTGCATGGTCACTATATTTGTTTCATTTGTGTTGAAGTGAGCCGACCTTAACCCTTGATCCATGTGGATTGGGTCAAATGGATAATTAGACATAACTCATTTTTCTTTATTATTCGTGTCCATTCATTTCCACCCAGAGGCGATGAATGTTTCATCGATGCAGAAATAACATGCTCTCCTCATTCTGAATCCAGTGTGTGTGTGTGCGTGCGTGTTTAAGCCTAATGCTGACATTTTGTCTAACATGTTTATTCAGCAATCTTACAGAACCAAGAACCAGAACAGATGCCTTGTCAGATGATAGGGTGGTATAATAATTGAACATGATAACAGCAGTTATTTCACCTGAAATAACTGTTGCTTGTTCAGAAAAAGAACATGAGGGCTAACCAAGCCACTTCTGTATATTTATAATATGAACACAGAGTGATACTAATATATACATATAGCCTGTAAGGGAATGCTTCTCAAAGTGGGGTCCGGGGATCACCAGGGGTCCTTTGGGGGTAGTTCCAGGGGGTCCCCAGCAAAATTAGTTAATATAGCATCACAATCATTTTAACCACCTTTTCCAATTATACGTTGGCTATTCAAAAATAGCAGATCTGCAAGCTCACAGCATGTCACTTTGTGCCGATATATTTTTTTAAATATCGCAAGCACCCACCCAACAGCATATAGCAAAGTCTCTATCCCCTTACATGTACTAATTATATATCATCGCTGTCGGGCAGAAACCTCTTATCTCCATATTTTACCCTACTTGATCATAGATACTACAGCGTCACATAAAAGCATCAAAAGTAGCAGATCTACAAGCGACACGTTTTGAGCTTGTAGATCTGCTACTTTTGATGCTTTTGAATTTGAATCCTGAAAAGTAACAGTTTTGGACATATGAGGTATATCAGAAATACACATTCAAATGATAAAAAAGATAAAACAAATGATAAAACTCAATTTTGTTCTTCTGAGAGTCCAACGTTATTCATATAGCACTCAATGCATGTTTTGTAGTGGTAGTTGATAGTCCAGCTCTTGACTGCCACCAAGTGGCATTGAACATGCACTGCCATTGGACTATAGTTGGCATCTATCAATTCATCTCCAACAGATTAGATCATGTCTTTGTAGGGTGGTTGGGTGGGTAGGTGGTGGCTGATTTAAACAAGTGGTTCTGAAACCTTTTCACGTCAAGGAACCCCAAATTGATATGTCTTTGGCCACGGACCCCCCATCAGAAAATATGTTGTGCCTGGGACCCACAGAAGAGAAGATAATGTGTAAAAATATGTAAATTGTCATGTTGTTTCCACACTTTTGAATATCTGAGGTATTAACTAGAACACAAATGTTGAAAATTGTCACACCGTCACTAACGTTGGGTATATTTTACCTGATATAATAAATTCCATAAAATATATTTCTCATCAAAATGTATTAAAGTACAATACATGGCAAATTGAGGTACTTTTCTTTTTATATTTCAACATAAAATTTTTAAAAAAATGAAAAACAGATATAATGGGGGGACCCTATAAAAAAGCAGCAAAATCTGTGGAAAATGTGGGTATTGTTATTTCTTTTTTTTCTTAAAAGCATCCTGAAGGCACCCAAGGACAACCTCAGACATCAGCAACATTATGAAAATCACATAATTACAATTGTTCGGGTGAAATTCACCCATGGTTAGTGTTCTAAGGTTAAGCGGTTACTGATTTTGATATAACCAATATTACCATATTAACCAATTTTCCCCCCTCAAGGACAGCTGGGGGTCCCCAGACCCTGATTTTAAATCGTCTCCCCTGTGTCTGTTTCAGATAAAAACGGTAACACAGACTTACGCACAAAATAATCCAATGTACCACAGCACCTTTACTGGCACTCAGTATACAAATGTACCCTTACAGGTCTGTAACTATGAGAGTATACAAATGTACCCTAACAGGTTTGTAACTATGAGAGTATACAAATGTACCCTTACAGGTCTGTAACTATGAGAGAATACAAATGTATCCTTACGGGTCTGTAACTATGAGAGTATACAAATGTATCCTTACAGGTCTGTAACTATGAGAGTGTACAAATGTAACCTAATAAGGGACCATTTGGTTCCTTTTTCCATTTGTACACTTATATGAAGTTATGGGGTCTATGGCCAAATAAATGCATCCGTGAAAGGTGGTTGTCCAAAAAATAGCAACAAAAAACCCAAAACCCAAATCCCTATATACAGAAAATAATAAAAATAATTATATATATATATATATATATATATATATATATATATATATATATATATATATATATATATATATATATATATATATATATATATATATATATATATAGCACGGAACTCCATATATGGGCATGGAAAGGACACTGACAGATACCGAGATCTCTATATATGGGCATAAAAGGGACTGCTTATTTGGACTTTATTCGTTTTATTATTATTTAAACCAGTAGTTCTCAAATATGTTAATGTCATGGACCCCCACATTATATTGTATTGTATTTGTCCCTAACCCCCATCTGAAAATGTTGGGAGCCCTGTACCGGATTTGTGTTGTTAACGCGGCTATTTTCAAATAGACAGGTTTCCTGTTAGTAAACATTGAGAGGAATATGACCGCGCAGCTGCGGGGGGAAGCCTATGGGTGCGTTTGGAAATTACGCACCGGAGCACACTCGCCTATTAGTTTGTATTGGCCAGTGCGCTCACTGCCGCTCAGGGCTGTATTTTCGAACGCGCCTTCCACCCCCAGGCATGCGCAGATTGCGCATTCTGCTCTGTGATGACGTCGCTCGGAAACCCGTCTATATGTAGTCGCCTCTTTTGGACTTGTTAATTGCTTATTTCTCGCGCAAAATCTGGCAACACTGGCTGTGAGCTAACTAGATTAGATAGCATAGCAGTCAATATCACAAAACAACAGTAAACAAGCAAAGCTTTACATGTTATTATTATACGGCTTGGTTGAATGCTTGAGCCTCTTAAGTGAAATAGTGTTGTTTATTTTTACAACTTATAATAACGTGTGGGAACGAGATCTGCAGGCCTGCAGGCTGCTGCTGTTCTACCTCTTAGCCAGCAGGTGGAGCTATAGCTCATTATATACAGTAGAATGGGGTTTGTGGAAATAAACTATATTTGTTCATAGACCATCTGGGTGTTTATTATTAACATGGACACACAGAAGTTATATGCCCTGTTTCAGATTATTTACAGCTCTGTAATGTTGAAGTGAAGAAATAACACATTTCGGCTATTTTCGGCAAAGAGTTTTGGTGTACAGGGAAAAAAGAGCAGACCAAGTCGGACTACCGAGCCAAAGGTCAAGTTTACACTACTGATCGTGCCTGGATCGTGATTGATTGATTGAATACTTCATTAGTCAGAAATGTAAACAGCACGTGGTACAGTAAGACATTAAGGCTAAGAGGATAACACAAAAAAGGGTCCAGGAAGAGAAAGGCTGTTGTTTCCATTCGCTTGGAATCCCCATTGATAATGTCACTGGTAGACAGGTTTCTGAACTGTCCATAGCCCAGTGGTTCTTAAAGTGGGGTCCGGGGACCCCCTGGGTCCTTAAAGGGGCTCCATGGGGTCCATGGAACCTGAAAATCAGCATTCTATTATCATAATGGATACTGTACTATGATACATACATGTATGTATGTATGTATGTATGTATGTATGTATGTATGTATGTATCTATCTATCGTGATAGCCTATTCCCTTATATGGAGTGTTATGGGATTACCTGTTCTGCTCATACTGATCTTCAGCTCTTCCTAGGTGAACAGTGTTACCTATTTCCCTCTGTAGCTCCGAACCGTGGTTGGGGGCGTCTGGAAACGTGGCTCGTTTATCGTGGTAACATTTATAGAAGTAGTCCATACATACAACTTCTTGGTAGAGAACGGGTATCATTTATTACTGACGGTCAGGCAGGAACATACAGTACAACACTTTTCAACGGATAATTATCTCTCTTTGTTATCTTTTCTGTTATTATCTCTTTCTCCCGCTATTCACTCGCGCCATATCACTTCCGCACCGGCACAACAACAGTGCGTCAACGTCATCGCGTTTCACTCCCAGGCCCCACCCCCTTAAAGGAACAGGCCTGGCATATAAAAACAGGGTGGGGCTGTCTCATAGACTGTAAAAAATGAATGGACAAAGCCACTCCCCTGCTTTCTACAGACCGAAAATGAAGCCGATTGTTCCAAGACTGTGGGTCCGCCATCTTTCAATATCGCGTCATATTGCATCATATCCTGCAGAATGCGACCAGACCATTATTGGTTGGGTAGCTTGTCAATCAAGAGCGGGGGAATGCTGTGGAATGAATGCTATTGGTTGTGTAGCTTGTCAATCAAATCATCCCGCCCCTCCTAGAGAATAGCCTACTTTATCGTCAATTTTAAAATAAATGGGACCATAGTTTAGCAAAACGCATATCCTGATGATTGAAAGGAGACTTTAAACTAGCGACTGGAAGCATATAGAATTTATGACAATTTTTATTATGGTAAGAAAATCTAGTCTAAAGTTTGTCAAAAAACCCATTCACTTGCGTTAAAATAAATTCTTTCTGACACCGCAGGTCGGCGCAGGGTAAAACAGCGCCACTCTGGCCATTCATAAGCTTCCGTGTTGGCCTCATCGTAAATATCCAAGCCTTGGCCCTTGGGCTGTCTACATACCTGCCAATGGCTCGTTGGAGAGCACCTGGGCCCCCAGGAGTCTGTAAAATCCCTGCCCATGCTCAGCATTAGATGAGATTTCAGAGGAGAAATGACTGATGTCTGCCTCAGCTCTACACTGCTCTCCATGCCTTTGTCATGTTTCGTTGGACTATTCTTTTCCATCCACATACACACCCTGCACTACACTATATTAATATATTATTTATTTATATATTTAATAAACATACTTTGTTACACTTTCCGTTGGTCTCCCTGCCCCATTATGTGTTGTGGCAAGAGCCAGCCATATATATGACTATATATATGACTATATACAGTGTTGCAATGCTGGTGTGGTTGCACTGTATTTTAATGACGGGACGCGCACGTCGCTTAACACCTACAACAGGTCACACAATGGACAATTGATATGCATCTAGGCTCATTCCTATGTTAATCCACCTGGTGTGAGTTGGGAGCCTTTGTTGATGTGTGAATTTAAAGTAGTTTTAAATCTATGCGTGTGCCTGTGTGGGTCAAATAGGTTCCTGCACGGCGTGCAAGGCCGTCCCATGAGCATTGCACCCCTGACTATATATATATGGTCTGGATGTTACTGTGACTGACGTTCACCATCCACGGTTGACCCACCCTCTATAGGCAATTTTAATATGGGATATACAGAATATACAGTATGTAGCAGTGCTTTAGTTAAGTCGTTATCAATCTCTCTGTCTCTCTCTCTCCCACGCACGCACACACACACAGGAGAGACAGGGGTCTCTCTGAAGAGACAGCGATTGGGAGAACACATTCCCACACTCAATAAAACCTCTGACTCACATAAAACTGTCGACGCCCACCACACACACGCAAAGGCGCAGACATGCACAAAGACACACAAATGCGCACCATGCCAGTGGGCCGTTCCACCCAACAACACAGCTAAAAATACAGATACAGATACACAGTGTGTGCGTGTGTGTGTGCGTGTGTGTGTGCGTGTGTGCATGCGCGTGTGCGTGCACGTGTGCGTGTGCGTGTGTGTATGTGTGTGTGTGTGTGTGTGTGTGTGTGTGTGTGTGTGTGTGTGTGTGTGTGTGTGTGTGTGTGTGTGTGTGTGTGTGTGTGTCTACAGTATATACTCAACAACCCTAATGGCAGGTGCATGTTGTTCATAAGAGTCAAGATGTTTATTCTACACATCAGTCATAATGTCATTAACCACGTCTGGAGTATTTAATAGAGCTTGGTGATTAGGCCAGGTTCTGACAACGCTGTTACATTGCAGATATAGGCCTACAGGTATGTAGCCTAATGTAAATATCAGAATTGGAGTCAGAAAACCTTCAATTGAACAATGTTTTATCATTAAGGGGTTCTTACAAGATCCAGTCTGTAAAATAATAAGAATAGAGCGAACAATTGAGTAAAGATTCATGATTGTATAACTGAGTCAATTTTACTCATGCGATGCCCTTGCAGTGGGACCCAGTCCACAGTTTAGGAATCACTGGTGCAGAGGGGAAAAATACCCAGTTTAGACCCCTGGGGTACTCCGGTCATTTTCATTTTTACAGAATGTATGTACTAAATGGATTTGGCTGTTATATGTTCTCTCCTGTCTGCACCATCTATTTTAATGTTATGAATTAGAAGTTCTCTCATACGCCACAGGGTGATAAAGACACGGAACGTGACGACGACCAAAATTAACAACAACCTGTCCATTTATTACTCTTCTAAATTCTACACATGTCATCATAACTAAACAAAACATTTTCTTTCTTAATAAAAATCAGCAATGAGCTTTACACTCACTGTCATTGCAGAGAACATAGCAGTGGCGGCCATTTTGTGGTCCCACAGATTTGATTATGTGTCAAAACAAATATTTGAATATGTCATTACATTATATACTATATTTAATAAATACCCTTCTTTTTGCAGTTTTCAAATATTGTTAGACACAGAACCAAATCTTTTATGTTTATGATTCACCAGGAGCCTGTATGGCTTGGTTTCAGGCCCTTAAAATCATTTATGTAAATATTTTCGGAAATCTCTATGGGAAAAAACAATCTGTGGAATTACAAATGGCCGCCACTGCTACTGTATGCTCTATAGCAGACATGACAAAGACATTGCGTGTGCGTAACACGTCACGACACGACCTTCAGCTTCCTTCATCTTCATCATTAGCCGGAGGCATCAAACATCACGCATCAAACATCTTCTTACGACCCTCCATCCCTGACATGGCCTCCACATTCTTACGCCAGTCGCCCACCTCAGCCGTATCCTGGGAGAGAATTCAGAGTTACTGTTAAATTTAACGGGTCCGGTTCCCTAACGATTCCCTCTTAACGGTCCGATTCCTTGACGGTTCCCTTTCTGTATTTCCTTCCTATCAAAATATATATATATATATAATTTTGTCCTTCGTTCAAATTTTGGATAAACGCAAATTCAAAAACTCCTTCCTACAGTATTGCATACATAAAATCTATCATAGTGAGGTCCAGGGACCCTCTGGGTTCCTTTAGGGGGTTCCAAATGGACCCTTACAGGTCTGTAACTCTGATTGACCCACAGGTCCATTTGGTTCCATTTGTACACTGTACACTCTCAGAGTTATGGTGGTCCTTGAAATGATGAAGTTTGAGAACCACTGGTATTGTGATTGTATACTGTAGCAGATGTAAAGTCCACATACCAGCTCTGACAGTGGGATAACCCGCTTATGAGGTATTTTTACTTTACTGGAGTATTTCCAATTTTCAATAATTTGACTTCTACTCCATTGCATCACAAAGTAAATATTGTACTTTTTACTCCTTTACTACAGTAACTTTAGTTACTAGTTACTTTGCAGATTTTGATATTATTACAAAACCGATTCAGACCTATCCTACTATCCTACTATCCTACTATCCTACTATAATTCTAGTAACCTCTGTAGTGGTGAGTAGGTGCGTAGGTGAGTACGTGAAGATACCCGGTTCTCCTCACTGGCTGGACCAATTGCTCTGATTTTGCACACAGCCATTGACCATTACCATCTCAACACAACTGTGAAGCCCGTTTTTCAATTTCATCAAATCTCAGCTTCTTATTAGCGTTTTTGTGTCAAACACTGTCGCCATGGTTACGGGGCTGCCCAGCTATGGGATGAACTGCCTCCCGGGTTGCCAGATCATGTGCGCATATCCCCCCACGGCTGCGCTGCGCCGACCGGGTATGGTCTAGTATATATAAATTACTTTGGCAATTTGAAAATAGCAATAGATTTTTATACATTATACATTTGAAAACTTGCGAAATGGGGACCTTCTGCATAATGAGTACATTTACTTTTGGTACTTTAAGTATATTTTGATGCCAATACTTTTGTACTGTGGACTATTTTGAACCATATCTCCCTAAAAGTATTATATTTTGGGTCACTGAGTTTAGTATAAAGTTACCAAGATTCGAAAATAACTTGTAACAGACTATTTCTACAATAGGGTATTGATACTTTTACATAAGTTAAACATGTGAGTACTTCTTCCATCACTACCAGCTGGCTGGCAGGCTGGCGTGTGGTTTACCTTGTCTTGTTTCACGTCTTCCTTCTTCACAGACTTGAGGTTGGCTCGGAGGTCCATGGAGCCCTTGTGTTTGGATCCCAGCAGGGCTCTCATCATCTCGTCCGCAGACACTCTCACCTTCCGCAGGGCGGGCTTCTTGAACTTGCCTCCCAGGTCCTGTATCTTCAGCTTCAGTTCGTGGATCTGACAAAACAGTGTGACAAGTGTGAGAAGACACACAATATTGCCTTTAATAGAATTCACACAATATTTCATACAGTTTGTTAGTTCTGTCCGAATATTCAACTATTCAAATATCAATACCACTATTCGACAATGTACTGTAGGAAAAATATATATATATTATTATATATATACAACAGCTATGCGGCTGTGGGCTCTAGTGTGTAGTTCTCCTAATTCATTCATGGTTGATTGTAGTAAAATTGTCAACTAATTTCATACTGTACTGTTGTATCACTCAATGTAGGTGGGTCGCTTAAACAGCAGGACTCATGCACAGAAAGGTAAAACTATGGAAAAAAAACATGACTTTACGCTTGCAACAATTTAATGAGAAATGCAGAGAAATGCTCATTTTTATTGAATGGGAAAAAAAAAGATATAACCCACAAATATTTGGCTATTCGAATACTTTTTGGTATTGGAAGTCGAATACTAAAAATCTGTATTTGCGAATGCCCAGAGAAAAGACAACCATTACTGGAATGTGGTCAGAAGATCAAATGTGCAGTTAATATCCCGTCAGATCCAGGTTTGCTGTTTAGGTGACATTAGAGTTTAAAGGCTTAGTTCTATGGTTAGAAGGTTACAAAGACAGTTGACTGTTTAAAAATTGTTATTGATCTGATCTGTGTGAGAGCAAATATTACACATCAGGCCCTGGAGGAGGAGACCATCTCGTTCTTACATCTTTGTTGTGTTTATTGACTTTGGATTCACAGTCGTATCTCTCTTCATCCACCGACTCGATCTTTCCATTGAGCTCCTTGCACAGATTCTGTTGGGAGAAACACGGTGAGTACAATGTACTTCCCAAAAGGGTCGTTTCATATTCATTCACTTACTTCTAATACTTTTCTCTTATTTGTTATCGCTTACTGTAGAACAGTGGCTCTCAACCTTTTCAGACCTCGACCCCGCCCCAAAACAATCATAGTTGAACTGGGGACCCCCCACCCTGACAAGCACTTGGAATTGTAGGAGATGAGGTATTACATTTAGTTTGACTCGGTTCTACAGATAAATATTGTGAAAATAGCTGAACTACAAGCATTGCGAGGCGTTGTGAGCTATGTGTCTATTTTCAAGGTCTTAAATTGTAAGTTTTAAGCCTCTTTCTTATGTAATATTAAAACATTTGGCCAATGTTGAATCGTTTTCTATAGTAGGGACGTAAGAATGAGGCAAACGTTGTGAAAATAGCCGATCTACAAGCTCACAACACCTCGCACTCTATTTATCTGTGGAACTGAGTCGATCTAAATGTAATGCCTACAATTCCAAGTGCTTGTCAGGATGTGGGGGGTCCCCCCAGTTCAAATATGATTATTTTTGGGGGGTCGCGGCCTGAAAGGTTTGGGAACCGTTGACGTACTGTACCTGTAGGTCGTCCTGGGACAGTCCAGACAGCTGCAGGGGCTGTATCTTCTCTTCCAGGTATCTGACCTTCTCATCGTCCCTCTCCTGCTTCTCTTGTTCTAGATCCTCACATGCTTTGGTGAGGAGTAGGATCTGGAGGGAGTGAAAACATGGAGCTTTTTTTTTACTCCACTTTCTGCCTTTTTGTTTGGTTTTTTAACTCAACTTGACTAACACTTGCCTTTTCGTTTGGTTTTCAACTCAACTTGACTAACACTTGCCTTTTCGTTTGGTTTTCCATCAGGTAATAGTACATGGTCCTTTTTTGGTATCACCTTACCCCTTTTTTAAAAACCAATTCAGTAATTATGCCAATGAATTCCTCCCCACACTCTGTGTTGCCAGTGCCACTGCTGTTAAAGCCTGACTATGAATAGAGATGTGCCTTGCACTTTTCACTTGCCCATTGGTGTGGCCTTGGGCACAAAATGTCAACTGTAGGGACTTCACACATGCAGTTATAGATCTATAAATACCAACCAAGTTAAAGATAAATGCACTGCAGAATAAATTATGTCTGTCCTAGAATTTGAGAATGTAGATGTGACTCACTTTGAGGGAGAGCTTGCGCGAAGCTGAGATCTTCGACTTCGGCTGTGGGGAAAAAAGCGGATTAAATACATTATAATTAAACTGTATATATTCAGCAATACGTTATTACTTTATTATCTGGCTGCCAGTTGCCAGCTGTACATAACTCTGTACATAAAGTCTGACAACAAAGCTTCTTGATTCTTGAACATGTATGGAGAACTATGCAAGAAGACTCTCGATCCCAAAGCCATATGCTCTTTCTCCCAGGCCAGCCATAACTAGAGATAAGGTTTTATTAATAGGATGAAGTCAAAAGGGAAACACTCCACGGTACAGGCACTCCAGCTGATAACAACCAGTGTCTGATAAGCAACAAGTGGCAGTCACAGTGCCCCCAGCATGCCAGGAGTTCAGCGCACTGATGCCATGATGTGTGTGAGGGAAATTATTATCACTGAACAATAACGCTGGCTCACCTTGGTATTCATTGGTCTGTAGGGGATGTCACTCTCCTGCAACAATAGCAAATTATTTTTAATTAATTAATGAAAAACAAATGGTGTTTTGATAGGAAGAAAAGGAGATTAAGATATAAATGTACTTGTAATGTGATCAAATCACACATACATATTACATCGTCACCTCCTATGCCAAGTTTTTCAGAAAACAGAAAATAATTAACCAAAACAAACAATATGATATTTCTTAATCATTTCACTCAAAAGGTTTATAGCAATATTTGACTATTGATATACAAATAACACAGTTATGTAACGTAAGAGGATTAAAAAACTTAGGCCAATCTGTGTTTTGACTTGAGGCCAAATTATTTGTGGAGTAACTGACTTACTCCAGACTTAGGCCATTATTTGGGCCTAGGTCACAAGACAATGTGACTTGGGCCAAAAATTGTCCCAAGTCACAATGTCTTTGACTTAAGCAACATAAAATGGCCTACAGTAGGTCACACTCTTGACATAGGCCATTATACGGCTGGGGTGGTAACATCATGATCTATTCAATAAGGATATAGGCGATTTTACCAGAAGTGGCCAGTGTCATGAAGAGCTGATTTAGGCAAAAATAACATTTTCCTCAAAACATTACTTAGGCCATAAGTTTAAGAAGGTGATGACATTGTAAATCACTGAAGCCCAATAGTAACAGAGGCCTATGGTGCATTTCCGCAATTAAAAAAAAAACATTTTGTATGCATTTTGAATACTCATTTATATCTTAACACTTTCAGCCGGACGTCCCGCCAGGCTGAAAGGGGTTAAGATATAAATGCACTGTGATCTAATATAGTCAATATCACACAAACACTACATCACTAATGACCCATAACAGTAGCGTTGTATTGTGAATAATAGTGCAATGCGGATCTGGCTAAAAGCAGCATGTATACAGTATGGTTACAACACAAAGCTGAACAACATGAAAGAGGCTCTGTCTGGGTCCTCTTTGACATGACTGGGACTGAGCTCCACTGTAATGTGATCCATACAGGAGCATGGACTGCTGTGTGTGTAGCCTTCACCATCCTCTGACACCCAGAGATTAATGGAAGTACACAGTGCTATCAAATCACTCTCTTGTGGATTCAGTATCACATGGCTTTTAGCGAGTGGTGGACAATATAGACCTACCGGTACATTTAGTCTATTCGAGCACTGTATTTAAGTGCATTACAGTATCTGTACTGAGCATTTAAAAAAGAAAAACGTTTTTGCAAGCTTATGAATTTCCCTCCACTACATTCAAAGACAAATACTGTACTTTTGACTCCACTACATTTCTAGGACGGGGCCCCAATGACCCAAACATACAGCTAGCTGATCTAGAAGCACACAATGTGAGTATTTGTAGAAAGTATTTGTAAAAGCCAGTGCTGCAGTTGGCTACTTTAACTGTATTACACTGAGCAACTGAGTTTATTTTATATTTGACCAGCAGTCTATACTTTGACTAAGAATGACTGATGAACAGCGTCACCCACAACTGTTAGCATGACGGCCACAATCATGACGGTGTGTCAGACCTCAAGAATGAACAACATCTAAATATAACACCAGTTGTTATAACTTGTCATCAACATAAAGAAATAAATATGGCCTCTCAATACACTAAGCATTTTATAATAATTAATATATACACACAATGTCTATTATCACACTATTAAAGGGATAGGCAAAGGTGTTATCTAGAGTGAAGTAGCACAGCCATTGGCACTGATAACAGTAATTTCATTTCATTTTCAAATCACGATTTGTAGAGCTGCCTAGAAAGTCTCCACATACTTCGACTTACAACAGTGTTGCAACAGTGTTTGAAGATTATTGCATTTCTTTTAAATGTCTGAACATCATCATTTTGAAATGTTGATGTCCTATAGGGTTAGCAAGTGGCTAAAGGGAAATTTCAAACTTCAGACAGTTTTTAAGTTGCTTGAGTCAGTATGTAGATAGTAGATATACATTTTTATCGGACACGCCCCCTTCCTATATAAACCCATGGTAACTTTAAACTCCATTTTAACCATGATATGTTAGATTCATTGAAAATACCCGTCCTTCATTGATATTCAACTGATATTGTCCCACATGGTTTGTCAATAACTTTTTTCATGTATTTCTTATTTATTTTTTTGTTAAAAAAATAATACAATACAAATATTTATGAAACTTTATGAAAATAGTTATTGAAAAAAACAAGGCCCCCTCACTTATTAGAAGGACAATATCAACCAGCAGAACCTAGAATGGGTATTTTCAATGAATCTAACATGGTTAAAATGTTAGATTCTAAAATCTAAATACTGAATCAAGCAACTTCAAAACTGTCTGGGGTGTTCACAAAAGCCTGAGTAGACGTTAAAATGACCCCAGACATGTTTGAAAGTGAAATATCCCTTAAAGCCTGTGTGTGTTTGCACCTGACTAATCCAACTTAAAATCATTCAAATACAACAAAAAATACAACAAAAGAAGACAATTAATAAATAAATGAATGAAACCTGACAAAGCTAAAGGTCTCATTGTGTTACCTGGTTTCTGGGGTGTCTGCAGAAAGAGTCAAACAAGGCATGCCAGAGACAGAGAGGGGTTTATATAAGGAGCGGTGGACAGTCGGTGGACAGCAGATAGCGTCAGGGCCCCAAGAATGTGCTGGCAGGAGGCCAAGCATGAAATACCACCTCGGCTGTCTTTGTGATAATATACTGTGTAGAGAGAAACAGTGGTGGAATGTAGCCTAACATTTACTCAAGTAACTGTATTGTCCCCAAGTACAATTTTGAGGTACAAAATCTCTGTCAATCCCATCCAAAAATGAGGAATAGTTGCATCTTTAGAATGGTTGGCGAGTGTGGTACTATAATTCAACCACATTTCCATGGCACTATCGGTAGGAGTAATGAGCAATACATGGTTCTCAGTCTGTCAATGCTCTCTGTATCCCCGAGGCAGCAAACAGAAAGCATCACCTGATTGTCTGCACGGTGTCATATACAGTCACATGGAACTACTGACATTCTCCCCACTGCTACTAGGAGTCAATGGCCTCATGAACTGCCCGAGAACCAGTTTAAAGACCATATAGTATTAATGACTTGTTAAAGTCAATACAGTTGGTCAATGATTTAAATCTATAACTTGGTAAATTGTAAATTGATAATAGATCATGAATAAGCTTAATAAACTATTAGCATTTCATAAACTGTTTTGGAACTTCATGTCAATAATTTATAGACCTTATTGGGATGCTATCTAAGTTGCTAACTATTTCTTGTGTAGCCATATTAACAAAGGTAATCTTTGTGCTACTGTATGAGAGAGAGAGAGAGAGAGAGAGAGAGAGAGAGAGAGAGAGAGAGAGAGAGAGAGAGAGACAGGTTTATTGTGACATCACATTGTGAATAGGATATATATATATATATATATATATATATATATATATATATATATATATATATATATATATATATATATATATATATATATATATATATACACACACACACACATATATACACATACATACGTATATATATACACACATATATACACATACATACATACATACATACATACATACATACATACATACATACATACATACATACATACATACATACATACATACATACATACATACATACATACATACATACATATATATATATATATATATATATATATATATATATATATATATATATATATATATATATATATATATATATATATACTATGTAGTATAGTTGCTTAAGAGAACTGATTTTCAACTGATCAGTTTAGCTTGAAAATCGGTTATCTGCAAGCAACACTATATCGTGTGATGATAGTGTAGGCTTTACAAGAAGCTATAAGGATGAGAATCTTACTCATGTTCAACTGGTGAAGGATGATGATGAAACACGTGGACAGAAAGCTGTCAACATGTTGGTCAGTTCCTGCCCACCACTGCAGAGGTCGTCGGTTCAAATCCACCGTGGTGCATCCGGCTTCGTCTACACGAACACAATTGGCCCATGTTCAGGGGAGGGTAGCCTCAGAATAGAGGCGTTCTCCTCAGAATAGGGATGCATGGGGTTCAGGTGGTTAATGTGAGGAAAATATCCTATCACACAAAGATTTGGTGGCCCCCCCTGTAGTAACTCTGATGACCCCCTGTTGAAGACCCCTGTTAAAGACAATTACTTGTTAAAGACATTGGAGACACATTAAATGTCCTGTTATGCTTTCTTTACTGATCCTCAGCAGGTGGGGCGTCTATTTCTGCTGCAACCCGCAGCCCCCCAAGCCCCCCAACGCAGCCTGATGGTATCTGAGACTGGCTCGTTATGCACATTCTACTGTCGTTACATTGGCTGATAAGTAGCTGACAGCTCAATGCTTTAAACCATAGGCATCTTGACTTGTTTGTCAGTGTTGCCATGTCTACTTATTATAAGCGACTTTGGGTTTGTATTCCTGTAAAGTGACTAGTAAAATATTGGTAGTTGCAGGGTTGAGGGTTTTTTTTGGGCTTGTTTCTACATACATTTTGTGCCAGGGGCCCAGTACCAGATTTGTGTGAAAAATATTCAAAATGTTTCGCTTTTTTGTTTCAAGATTTGTTTGAAAATAGCTGATCTACAAGCTCACAACGCGTCACATTGCAACACCTTGTGAGTTTGAAAATCACCTATTCTTAAGTGCTCATGTGGCCTATAGTCGCTTCTTTTGGGCTTGTTTTCATAGACCTGGTTGCTTGTTTCTCACAAAACAATCTGGCAACGCTGGTGCTTGTCAACCGGAGCAATTGTACTCACCCTGAGATGGAAGGAGAGAGAGTGAGAGGCAACGACAGGGGTCTTAATGGATCACGCACAAGTCGAAGTTGGTTCACGCCTGGGCTGGGTCAACCATCTGGGCCTAGGGCTTGATTTTAAGGTGGTGATCCTACAATCCAAGATATTAGGAGGTGTCCACACTTCCAGACATGATGTAGTTCAGGGGTCTTCAACAGGTATTGAGCTAAAAGCTGAAATCCTCTGCATATATACAACAGCAATATACATTCAACGCATGGTTTTCTACGTGACAAATTGCTCAACAATAATGATTTAGGCATTTAATGTAGCAGACGCTCTTATCCAGAGCGACATACGAAGTGTAAGATCAGAGTGGAAGACATGAACGCCAGTCCGGTAGTTTTCAAAGTGGGGTCCGAGGGTCCCCAGATAAATGATGGATAGTTAGGAACCAAATGGACCCTTATGGGTGTGTAACTCTGAGAGTGTAGAAATGGAACAAAATGGACCCTAACCATCCATTTGGTTCCATTTGTACACTCTCAAGAGTCTCCCACTGAGTCTCCTATTGACAGATGACCCGTAATCAAATTATTGGCTCAGGAATGCGACAAAAAAAAACACTCAAGGCTTCATGGGGTGTGTAATTGATAGAAAATAAGACATTTCTGGGGTGAACTACTCCTTTAATTTAGGGGTCCTTGACATGAAAATGTTTGAGAGCTACTGCACCATATCAACAAGGCAAATGGTCACTTAAATAGATCGAGTGCAAAGAAAACTAGACGCGTCGCAATTCAGGGCAATTGCAAAGTGTGGTTGCGCCGACGCCGGTCGCGGGCCGCGGCCGCCGGGACTCGAAGAATACGCTGGGATGAATACCGTCGGAGGCTGCGCCAATTACATTGTCACGTCTCTCATGAGATCGCTTGCGTTTCATTTTGAAAGGATCGATCCACCCCGAAATAATGTTTTTGCATCAAACGGTTACATTTTGCGCATTTGTGGCGCCCCCTATGGGTCAAAGTGGAAATGCTTTTGGGAATTTGTTGAGTAAACCACCCTCGACATGTGATCTAAATTTGGGATTGACCGGACGTTTCGTTCGTGATTTCTGGCATTATTGGTAAAACAGGCCCCTCCCACTAACTTTGGAAGCCATTTACAGACGAACGGTAAGGACTATGAAAATGCCGTTTGGATATGTTTACCGCATGGGCCCAGAGATCATGTGTACCGATTTCTGTGACATTTGGACAAAATATGTTGGAGAAGGAGCTAAAGTGTGTTTTGAAGAAAATTCAAAATGGCGGAAAATCTATCCAGACGGAAATGGGCGTGGCCTATATGGGGAGTTGCGTCGTGACCCAAGGAATCCAGGGGAAAATCAATAAATTTTGATTTTACGACCTACGGTTCAAGAGTTATAGGCCAAAACGTAAAGTGGGCTGTTATAGCGCCACCATGTGGCCGACTGGTGTGATTATTTTTTTAATAATTTTGCAAAAAACTATTAACCTCCCCTCCAAGTCTTGTAACTGTAGCCCTTACGGTTTCCGAGAAAAAAATACTTGAATGGGAGTTTGTGCAATTCCCATTAAAGTGGATGGGGAAATTTAATGCACTAATAAATCAATATAAAAAAATCTATCCATACGCAAATGGGCGTGGCCTATATGGGGAGTTCTGTAATGACCCAAGGAATCTAGGGGAAAAAAAGATTTTGATTTTACGACCTACGGTTCAAGAGTTATAGGCCACTAACTTTGGAATCCAATTACGGCCAAACGGTACGGACTATGAAAATGCCGTTTGGATATGTTTACCGCATGGGCCCAGAGATCATGTGTACCGATTTCTGTGACATTTGGACAAAATATGTTGGAGGAGGAGCTAAAAGTGTGTTTTGAAGAAAATTCAAAATGGCGGAAAATCTATCCAGACGGAAATGGGCGTGGCCTATATGGGGAGTTGCGTCGTGACCCAAGGAATCCAGGGGAAAAGAAATTTTGATTTTACGACCTACGGTTCAAGAGTTATAGGCCAAAACGTAAAGTGGGCTGTTATAGCGCCACCATGTCGCCGACTGGTGTGATTATTTTTTAAATAATTTTGCAAAAAACTATTAACCTCCCCTCCAAGTCTTGTAACTGTAGCCCTTACGGTTTCCGAGAAAAAAATACTTGAATGGGAGTTTTTGCAATTCCCATGAAAGTGGATGGGGAAATTTAATGCACTAATAAATCAATATCAAAAAATCTATCCAGACGCAAATGGGCGTGGCCTATATGGGGAGTTGCGTAATGACCTAAGGAATCTAGGGAAAATAAATTTTGATTTTACGACCTACGGTTCAAGAGTTATAGGCCAAAAGGTAAACAATTCAGCACTTAAACCCTCTATACTTAGCAAACTAATGCTGAGTTGTTCTGAGTTGGTCATGCAAATAGAGAGTGCAATGAAACACAAGTGCAGTGGTGTAAAGTAACTAAGTACATTCACTTAAGTACTGTAGGCTACTTAAGTACAATTTTGGGGTACTTTTACTTTACTGGAGTATTTCCAATTGTCTATACTTTTACTTCTACTACTACATCTCAGAGACAAAATATTGTACTTTTACTCGACTACAATTATTTGAAAACTTTAGTTACTAGTTACTTTGCAGAAATACATTATTACATTATAAAACATACATTAACCACTTCAGCCCTATTTGAAGGCTATTTGAAAATAGCCAATCTACAAGCTCACAACACGTGGCATCGCGACGCGTTGTGAGCTTGTGGTTCGGCTATTTTCACACATTTTAGTATATTTGCAATAAAAGTATACATATAATGATTGCGCGACTCATCATCTTGATATTACTGCATCAGCCTATGTTCTCATAGAAGACAGCCATGGGGGCGTAAACGAATGAATAATAGTGCCTCTAAATGTCAAGGGGCACTGCCTAGAAGCATTTTGCGAACGAGTCATGCTAGCACGCAGTATAGAGCACTGAAGTCTGACGTAATATACACATCCTAGGTTTGTCTACCTGGTTCGTGGTTTTCCACCCCCATTCTGAATCCCCATAGACGTATTTAATATCGCATCAAATAAGAACTATTCCAAAAATAAACAAATGACCCTGGCGGTTTTACTCTTATGGATATGAAGCATCAACTGACGGTGAGAAAACGATAATGTTACTTCCGCGGAATTAGTAACAATTTCGCCAGAAACAGACTGTATCAAATATAAGTGACTGACTATCATAAACTATACAGAACCTCCTCCCTGACAATATTGCCGAGACAGTTTGTTTATTTTTGGACCACAATTCTTATATGAGACGATTCTAAGATGACCCAATGTTATTCTCCATAGCGAAATTACTTTACGAACTTGGGGATGAACAAGTGACGTCAGGACTTCTGTACTCTATAGACCCCTTCATAGACGACGTCACAATGATCAGAACGGTATGCGCACTATGAAACCCATTCTATCAGGTCTCGCTGGGACGCGCCTCACCAGCCGACACACAAGAGGGGGTTGGGGTGGGAAGTGGGAATTTTGGTTTTCCGCCCCTTGTGTTTACACACTTTCATTTAAAAACAAAACAGGACGCTTGTAATATTATAAGAATACACCAACTTGAACGTATTGTCTCTCGCAACATATAGCCAGTGGTGGAAAAAGTACCTACTCAATTGCTTTACTTAAGTAAAAGTATCAATACTGCAATGTACTTGAGAAAGTACAAAAGTATTGGCATCAAAATGTACTTAAAGTACCAAAAGTAAAAGTACACGTTATGCAGAATGTCCCGTTTCAAGTTTTCAAATGTATAAAAATCTTTTGAAAATAGCAGATCCACAAGCTCACAATGCGTCGCATCACAACGCATTGTGGGCTTGTAGATCTGCTATTTTCAAATGGGCGAAATGCAGAGCTGAAGTGGTTAATGTAGGTTTTGTAATAATAATCAAAATCTGCAAAGCAACTATAACAAGTTTTCAAATAAGTGTAGTGGTGTCATATCTCTCTCAGCTTTTCTACTGACTTTTACACCCCATACACAAACCACAACACACTCCCCTCCTGCAAACTTTGGCTTGCAGATATAGATTTTCACACATGCAGGGTAGGCATCACCTCACTCTGTGTGTATTGTTGATGGTTCTCATATTCTAACGCTGACTGTACGTGTTCACACAGAGCAGCTGACATGTGTCTTCAGTCATGTGGGGGCCCGCTGCTACTGTCTATGCTCCGACCTTGACCTCTCCAAAGCTTCAACCCAAGAGACTGACATGCATATCCCATGTGCTCATGACCTTCTACATACCGCAGTCAGTGTTGCTATGTCTGCTTATTATAAGAGACTTTGGGCTGGTTTTTCTGTAAAGTTTTTTTTGGGGGGCTATAGAAATAAGTGTGGTTGCTTATTTGGGCTTGTTTCCTAATGTTGTTTAAACCAATGCTGCCCTGTCAAAGCAAAGTGCAGTAAAGAAATCACTGAAAATGGGTTTAAAAGTGATTCAACAGGTCAGCCAAATGAGATATCGGCATATACGTGATATTACACTAATTTGACATCTGTTCTTGAGGTAATTGTTTATCCCCCAAAATCACAAAAGCTAATTTGACCTTTGGGATACACAAATAAGTCGGTGTGTCCAAAATCGTAGTTACTGCACTTTGGCTTGACAGGGCAGATTGGTTCTCAAACACTTTCATGTCAAGGCCTCCCAAATTAATATGTATTTGTCCACGGACCTCGTACCAGATTTGGGTTGTTAAAGGAGTAGTTCACCCAAAGAAAATCCCTTATTTTCAATCACACACCCCATGAAGCCTTGAATTTAGAGATTTTGTTTAGTTTTTGCCGCATTCCTAAACCAATGATGTGATGACTGGCGGAGTCTCCGGTACTGAGTCTCCTATTGACCGATAGCCCGGTCATCAAATTATTGTCTTAGGAATGCGACAACAACAAAGAAAATCTCCATGAATTCAAGGCTTCATGGGGGTGTGTAATTGATATAAAACAAGTATTTTTTTGGATGAACTATACTCCTTTAAAATGTAAACAAGTTCTTTTTTTTAAATAGCAGATCTACAAGGTCATGTGGCGCGTTGTGAGCTTGTAAATCGGCTATTTTCAAATATCCAATGCATACAGGTTTAAAGTGCTCACATGGCCTTCGCTTCTTTTGGGCTTGTTTTCACAGACCTGGTTGCTTGTTTCTCTCGCTAAATCTGGCAGCACTGACTGCAGTCATTCTCAACACATTCCTAACCACAACCACATAATCATTACATGCCCAACTGTAACACTAACCCTTTAAAATAGCTCATTGGAGAGGGGAGACCCCCTACTCCAGGGGTCTTCGACAGGGGGTCCGGGACCACTAAGGGGTCCTCAGAGTTACTACATAAACACTATATTCTTTGTAAACTGCGTCTCCCCTGTATTTTTGTTGTGTTCCCTGGTCCCCCTAGGCCAGGGTCATAACAATACTCATCAATTAGTGATCAATATCAGAAGACTGTTGCTCTACCTTTAGAAATAACCTACTGTACAGCCTAGTCCCTGCTTTTTCCACAATAGACCACAGGGTGGAAACAGAATGTCACAAAGAAGTTCATTTCTAGCATTCCCAGTGTAAAGTTAAGTAACTAGCCTACATTTACTCAAGTACTGTACTTACTGGAGGATTTCCAATTGTGTATACTTTTACTCCTACTCCACTACATCTCAGAGGCAAATATTGTACTTTTGCTCCAATGCATTTATTTGAAAACTTTAGTTTTACAGTGTAATGCATGTATGCATGAGTGGATTATGTAGTGTGTGTGACTGTTGCATGTGTGAACATAAATGTGGGAGAAAGAGGTGTACTGTAGTTTGAATAAGGAGCAAAAGCAAATGAACTGAAGGTGAGATCGACTGGGGAGGCAGGTTTTTATAGGGCGTGGACATCCGGGCCCAGGTGCACGCCAATTTGGCTGATTGCCAACATCTCACTGCTCCCCAAGTCCTATAGGTTTAAAAAAAAGCTTATAACAATACATTAAAGTGGCTTTCCAAGTGCAAATTCAAGTTAAAAGTGTACTTTATCAAGAAAGAAGTATTTGCATAGTGAACTATAAGTGTTTTTAGGTGAAACCGTGGAAGCCAGCCTAGTCCAAATAGGACCTTTAAATCGATGCTAGACTTGTGTACCTCTTGGATGGGGAAATGATGATGATGGAATGTGACCAGTATACTGCACTCCATCAGGGTCCCAGCAGAACACCTTACAACTTAATCAATTTCACAGGGTTGTCAGTGACACTGACTCATAACACTGACTCACAATCTAATCTGATCCCATCTTCAATATCTTTTGGTATTGTTTTGTGAAATTGAATCTGAACCTAACTGTGCTAATATTTAGTAATTTTTAAATAAGTACTCATTTTACCTATCTGAAGATGGGATATATATATATATATATATATATATATATATATATATATATATATATATATATATATATATAAATATGTGCGTGCGTGCGTGCGTGCGTGCGTGCGTGCGTGCGTGTGTGCGTGCGTGCGTGCGTGCGTGTGTGTGTGTGTGGGGGGGCATAAAAGGGACACAGACAGACAGATAGGTAAAATGAGTACTTATTTAAAAATGACTAAATATTAGTACAGTTAGGTTCAGATTCAATTTCACAAAACAATACCAAAAGATATTGAAGATGGGATCAGATTGGATTGTGAGTCAGTGTTATGAGTCAGTGTCACTGACAACCCTGTGAAATTGATTAAGTTGTAAGGTGTTCTGCTGGGACCCTGATGGAGTGCAGTATACTGGTCACATTCCATCATCATCATTTCCCCATCCAAGAGACACACAAGAGTAGCATTGATTTAAAGGTTCTATTTGGACTAGGCTGGCTTCCACGGTTTTACCTAAAAACACTTATCATAGTTCACTATGCAAATACTTCTCTCTTGATAAAGTACACTTTTAACTTGAATTTGCACTTGGAAAGCCACGTTAATGTATTGTTATAAGCTTTTTTTTAAACGTAAACTAAGTCTAAACTAAAGTTTTCTACTTTAGTAAAAGTACAATATTTGCCTCTGAGATGTAGGGGAGTAAAAGTAAAAAGTACTGGGGAAAACTGGAAATACTCCTCCAGTAAAGTAAAAATGCCTCAAAATTGTACTTGTAATTGTACATTTCATTCAACACCACCAAAAAAGTCCGTTAGAGGGCAGCAGCGCGCCATGATTGCGCCACATCTCAACGGGGAGCCGCTGTGACACAGTAGCACAGTAGAACAGTGGTGTAAAGTAACTAAGTACATTTACTCAAGTACAATTTTATGGTATTTTTACTTTAGTAAAAAAAAACTGGAGTTTTTCCAGTTTTCAGTCATTTTTCTTCTACTGCACATATCTCAGAGGCAAAATTAACTCCAATACAATTTTTTGAAAACTGTAGTTACAAATACTTTGTAGTTTTTGATTAGTATTACAAAACATACATTAACCACTTCAACTACATTCCGGCCATTTGAAAATAGCAGATCTACAAGCTCACAAGGCGTCGCATCGTGATGCCTTATAAGCTTGTAGATCCACTATTTTCAAATGATTTATAGGCTATACATTTGAAAGCGTGTGAAATGGGACATTCTGCATAATGATTTAAAGTGTATTTGTATACCAATACTTTTGTACTTTTACTTAAGTACATTTTTAATTCCAGACTTTTACTTGTAACTAAGTATTTCTACATTGCAGTATTGATACAAATGTGAGTACTTTTCC
The DNA here is from genome assembly GCF_963454915.1 of Gymnoscopelus microlampas. NCBI lineage: Eukaryota > Metazoa > Chordata > Actinopteri > Myctophiformes > Myctophidae > Gymnoscopelus > Gymnoscopelus microlampas. The sequence goes on along the minus strand of NC_139960.1, from coordinate 16,795,040 downwards.
CACCACTGCAAGCTACAGTTCAGCAGCACAAGAAGCACTTTGTCTGAGAGAGAGAGAGGGGGGGGGGAGGGGGAGAGAGAGAGGGGAGGAAGAGGAGAGAGAGAGAGAGAGAGAGAGAGAGAGAGAGAGAGAGAGAGAGAGAGAGAGAGAGAGAGAGAGAGAGAGAGAGAGAGAGAGAGAGAGAGAGAGAGAGAGAGAGAGAGAGAGAGAGAGAGAGAGAGAGAGAGAGAGAGAGAGAGAGAGAGAGAGAGAGAGAGAGAGGGAGGGAGGGAGGGAAGTCTGTTTGGAGGGGGGAGGGGGAGGAGAAGAGCTATTTGGATTCAGTGGATTGGATCCGGGGTTGCCATGTCTGCTTATTATGAGCGACTTTTAGGTTTTTTTTTCCTCCCAACTTTTTGGGGCTTATGATTGTTTCTATTGATTGATTGATTGATTGATTGATTGAATACTTTACTTAGACGTTTGCAGAAAAAAAACACATAAAAGTACAGTTCAAATACAAGGTCAACTAAATGGATTAAAAAAAAAACAAGAAAGCCACTGGCTTCTAAAAGTGTAGTTGTTTATTTGGGGCTTTATTCCTAATGTTGTTCAAACCCAGTGTACCCCCCATACCAGATTTGTGTTATTAAAATGTTTCAAAGTGTTTTTTTCCCGCCTTTTCTTATTTTTTTGTTGTTGAAAATAGCAGATGTACAAGCTCACAACGGTTGTGAGCTTGTAGATCAGGCCATTTTCAGGTTGAAACGAAACTTTAAAAAAGTGCTCATGCGATCAAGAGAGTCTATCTGCAGACTGCAGACTAGGGGCGTATCCTATTGGGGCGTTTCCCATTATGAGGGGGCATTTCGTATTCCTCATTATTATCCAATAGAATATAGTTTTGGACCATGACGGAGGCGCGCCGACTCAGCAGACCTTGAGGCCGAGGAGTCGCGCCCGAGCGCCTCCAGGCGCGAGTGCCCGCGACGACCGGCCGATGGTCTGCTAGTCGACTAAGCGCCGTCCGAGTTATGTATAGGCACAGAATCGTAAATGATGTTGTGGGGACTGCGTTTGCCCCATTGGATAATAATGAGGAATACGAAATGCCCCCTTTTGGGCTTGTTTATTTTTCATAGACCAGGTTGCTTATTTCTCTCACAAACTCTGGCAACAACTGGATTGAATGGATTGGACCCGGTGCACTTGCATGCTACACACTGTGACTGTCTCACAGCCCCGCCCCCCCGGGAGCCCTTTGGACAAGCAGCAGAGAGACAGACAGTCAGTCACAGAGGGGACTCAGAGGACAGACAGGGAGAGGAGGAGGGATACAAAGTAACTGGATCGAACGGGACAATAGTCGAGGCGCCGGCGGCGATCAGACCCTTTTTTTTCGGAAGCGAATGAATGGGGATGCCGCTGCAGAGGAGGAGGAGGGGGTCCGGGCCCAGCAGCAGCAGCAGCAGCAGCAGCAGATCATCACCACCATCATCATCATCTCTCACAATCATAACAACGGCGGCGACCGTTATTAGGTGCTGCTTGACGGCGACACATCGCACTGATGAGAGGAGGCGAGGAGAGAGGCGGATTCCTGGCCATAGTCCCACACTGATCTGATCTGATCTAGAAAAAAAAGGGACAGGCTGAACCCCCCCCTTCTTCTCTCTCTCTGCAACAGAAGAGAAACACAACGGGGACATTCCACATGAAGAGGGGGTTTTAGGGCTACTGGCTGGGGGACCAACCCAACCGAACTGTCTGGGATGAGAAAGGATGCCGATTATTATGAATAGACGCGCAGCAGACAGAAGAACAGAAGCCGATCATCATCAGTTAGAATGAGCTTGTTGTGAGTGGTGTGTTTTTTTTGTTGTTGTTTTTTTGGAGACACACACGCACGCACACGCACACGCACGCCGATCATCAGAGAACCATGTTGGTGCGATGCTGCAGGAACAAGCTGTCGGTGTGGGCTTTGCTGTGCGTGCTGGTGCTCTGCTGGTTCTACGTGTTCCCCGGAGGATACAGGGTCCCCAGCGATGAGGAGATCCTGGACGAGGTGCTGAGGCAGGGGCCGCTGTGGCACAGGAACCAGACTGGCATCGATCTGTACAGGTGGGTGGGTGGATAGAACAAAAACACTGTGGTGTGAAGTAACTAGGTACATTTACTCAAGTACTGTACCTAGGAACATTATTTAGATATTCTTTAACTTTACTGGAGCGTTTTCAGTATTTTTACTGAGTCTACTCCACTACACCTCAGAAGCAAATATTGTACTTTTACTCCACTACAATTATTTGGAAACTTGAGTTACTTTGCAGATTTGCAAATTATTATATTATAAAACATACATTAACCACTTTAGCCCTATTTTATACCTAGGCTAATTGAAACAGCAGATCTACATGCTCATTGTGAGCTTGAAGATCTGCTATTTTCAAACATTTTAATCATTTTACTTTTGGTACTTTAAGCATATCTTTATGCCAATACTGCTGTACTTTTACTCAAGTAAGATTTTCAACACAGGCCTTTTACTTGTAACAGTATTTCTACATTGCGCTATTGCTACTTTTATAAATTAAAATAGCCTACCTGAGTATTTCTTCCAAAAGAAAAGGGTTAATAATACACACATGCCTTGGTTGATGGTGACACACTATAACCGTCTTCAGATCATGTTTGTTACAGTTACAGTAGCCCATTTTATACAGGGGCGCTGCAATATTGCCGTAAAGATCTGTCATTGTTGTGTTGGCTTTGCTGTTTTACGCAGAAAAGAACAAAGCCGGCAAAATGCCGACCCCCGTGTGCTTCTACAGCATGCCAGCTTTCCGGCTTTCCGGAATCAGAGGAGAGGGGAGTGATGCTGTGAAACCATAGTGTGAAACACAAGCGTCAGCATCTTAGGCAGCGTCTACGCCAGGGGTCTTCAAGAGGGGGTCCGGGACCCCTAGGGGTCCTCAGAGTTACTACAGGGGGTCCGCCAAAACTTTGTGTGATATGATGTTTTTTTTTTTTTACCTTAACCACTTGAACACAAGCATTCCTTTTCTGAGGAGAACTTTAGCCAAAAATAGCAGATCTACAAGCTTGTAGATCGGCTATTTTTGGTGTAGAGGGAAAAAAAGTGCAGACCAAGTAAACCAAAAAAACTAAATCTGAAACACAATTTTATACAATATAGAGGGGGTACCTGCTTCATCTCTCTCTCAGCTAGGGGGTCCTTGGCCTGAAAACGTTGAAGACCCCTGGTCTACGCTGTTACAAGTAAAAGGCCAGTGTTCAAAATGTTACTTGAGTAAAAGTACCAAAGTATTGGCATCTAAATATACTTAAAGTACCAAAAGTAAAAGTACAAAATGTTTGGAAATAGCAGATCTACAAGCTCACAACGCGTCGCGATGCGACGCGTTGTGACCTTGTAGATCAGCTATTTTCAAATAGCCTATAGGTATAAAATAGGGCTAAAGTGGTTAATACATGTTTTATTATATAATCATTTATATCTGCAAAGTAACTACCGGTAGTAACTTAAGTTTTCAAGTAATTGTAGTGGAGCAAAAGTGCAATATTTGCCTCTGAGATGTTGTGGAGTAGAAGTAAAAGTATTGAAAATTGAAAATACTCCAGTAAAGTAAAAAATACCTCAAATTGTACTTAAGTACAGTACTTGAGCAAATGTACTTAGTTACTTTACACCACTGCTGGTAGCCAATAGACATGCATATTTGTACCACTCTTCAAATGCAAGCAAAGTTGCTGTGCCCACGTAGATGCCTACTTATATATCGTGTCTGTCGGTTGGAAACCAAAATATGTCCAAAACTGTTACTTTTCACAGGATTCAAATTTAAATGCATCAAAAGTAGCAGATCTACAATCTCGCGGAGCTTGCGGATCTGCTACTTTTGATGCTTTTTGTGTGCCGCTATAGTCTGAAGTAGGGCGTTGATTCACGAAAAAATACATAAAGCTGCAGCGTAGATGAAGAGGTTTGTTGCATCGATCTCTGAAAGCAGAACGTGGAGGACGGACGGAGAGATCACAAGGGTCCGCCTTGTGTACAAAACATCACACTAGGTAGCCCCTTTTACACAGCCTGTTCAAGGGGGAATGTTGCGCTGTTATTCACATGCTCCTATAGGTCCTCAGCAGTACACCCGACAAGCTTGAACTTCATTGGATGATCGGTTCTTGAGATAGACAAAGGGCAGAGTACAGACATACCGATATTACTGGAATTCATAGATAGAAGACAAGTGTGAAGCTAGTCCAGTGCATGGTCGCCGTTCAGAATACATGGCGGGTTTGGAACGGGCCAGTTCTGCAGAACCACTCTTCCTTGTGTCCTCTGCAATACACCTGCCAAGTGTGAAGTCAATCGGTTGAGCAGTTTGCGAGATCAGCATGGTTCCTTCAAGAGCAGGCTGGTTCTGGGAAAACTGCTCATCCGATCAACTTAACACTCGACCGTGCACCACCGTGGGTCCTCAGCAATACGCCATCCCAAGGATGTCGATTATTGGATGAACTGATCTTGAGATATTCAAAGGACAGACACAGTAGGGGTGGGACGATTCACTTACAGTATCTCCCTATTTGATACGCTCACGATACCTACTGTAGGGTGCCGATTTGATTTATATTGCGATTCTTAAGTGTATTGCGATTCAACGATTATTATGATTCAATACTACGATTTATTGCGATTGTTCCCCCAGTTACTTTGCTTTTGTTTTTACACCAGAACATTTAAAAAGATTTAACAATATAAACCATGAAAAGTTGCATCATACACTTCAATGCAGCCAGATTACGTCAGTCTTTCTGACATTTATTTCAGCCAAACGATTCTGAACTATAAAATCGATTAAAAAAATTGAGTCAATCAGTTAGTCAATCGATTTTTTTCCCACCTCTAGGACACACCCCGTCTCCCAGGCCTGTAAATCTACTGTGTTATTTGAGAAGGTTAAAGCGAAACAGAACAATTAAAAAAACAAGATACTCTTTAAGTTTGAAAGATACAGACCGCTCCTGTAGCTTCCAGACAATTGCAGTTTAGGGGGTGTTAAGCCATCATTAAACATCCCTATAGAGTTATTTTCTGTTAGTCTTACCACAGACCTGTGTTATAGGCCAGTGGTTCCCAAACTGGGGGTCAGGACCCCCAGGGGGGTCCCCACATGATTTTGGGGGTCCCCAGATGATTAGCTTAATGTGCAACATTGTTTTCTTATCTCACTCAACAGTAAACAAACCAACATACAGTATAAGTGTATACAGGGTATCTGCACATTTCTAAAGTGACTAATGACTTGTAAGACCTTTTTAATACCAAATTGGCCAAATTGTCAAATATTACGTAAGAAAGAGGCAAACATTGTGAATATATTCGATCTACATGCTCACAACCCTGAGGTGCGAGGCGTTGATCGGCTATTTTCACAATATTTATCTGTGGAACCTTGTCAAACTAAATGTAATGCCTACAATTCCAAGTGTTTGTCAGGGTGGGGGGTCCCCAGTTCAAAGATGATTATTTTTGGGGGTCGCGGCCTGAAAAGTTCAGGAACCCTCGTCGGTAATACTGTTATGTCCCATTTCCTGTCTCCACAGGAAGTTGCTGACAGAATGCTGCGACCCGCAGAAGATGTTTGCGGTGACCAAGGAGAACTCTCCCCTCGGTAAAGTCCTCTGGTACGACGGAGAGTTCTACCACTCACACACCGTCAATAATGAAACCTACTCTCTCTTTGTGCAGGTGAGTCTTAACAACACTGTTTGTGTGTGTGTGTGTGTGTGTGTGTGTGTGTGTGTGTGTGTGTGTGTGTGTGTGTGTGTGTGTGTGTGTGTGTGTGTGTGTGTGTGTGTGTGTGTGTGTGTGTGTGTGTGTGCGTGCGTGCGTGCGTGCGTGCGTGCGTGCGTGTGTGTGTATTAGAGATAGCATGCACCTTTGACCCTAGCCTAGAGGAAGCTTTTATGACCACGGTCATTAAATACCAACCACTCCTACATACCATGCATCTCAGAGCTGGGTTATAGCCTATATAAGACATGTACCCACATACTGGTTGTTTTGGGATGCCCCAAAAAGGAGGCAAAAAGGCTGGCAAAGTATTGTGCTGTCTCTGCTATAATTGGCAGCCGCCACATATGGCGGAGACGCTGTTACTTATACCCATAGAGTACTGAGTGACATGCTTATTTTATCATGAAAGACATATACCATGATTTTGTGATGTAATCTTACTGCACCTTCAATTTTATTTGTGTCCTTGTATGCATCTCCTTTGTGTGGACGTAAATACATGGTTAAAATGTGTGTGTGTGTGGGTGTGGGTGTGTGTGCGTGTGTGCGTGTGTGTGCGTGTGTGTGTGTGTGTGTGGGCAACCCATTCTCACTCACACGGTGTCACATTTTTCAGCTCTGTCAGTAGCCCTGTGAAACGTCAAGTTTTTACACGTCGGCACGCCATGGCAACGTTGCATGTTGACAAAACTATGCCTAAACCTAACCCTAACCCCACAAAAATATACCTAACCCTAAGCCAATATAAGCCAATATGAGCCAATATGGCTATTCGAGTAGCATTTGAAGCTCCAATGCCCGCCTTTCAATTGTTGTGGTCCTATAGTGATGCATTAGGGAGTGAAAATGACAGAACGGCAATAACTGACGCCTATCTGTGGGTGTGGGTGTGGGTGTGGGTGTGGGTGTGCGTGTGTGTGTGCGTGTGTGTGTGTGGGCAACCCATTCTCACTCCCACGGTGTCACATTTTTCAGCTCTGTCAGTAGCCCTGTGAAACGTCAAGTTTTTACACGTCGGCACGCCATGGCAACGTTGCATGTTGACAAAACTATGCCTAAACCTAACCCTAACCCCGCAAAAATATACCTAACCCTAAGCCAATATAAGCCAATATGAGCCAATGTGGCTATTCGAGTAGCATTTGAAGCTCCAATGTGCGCCTTTCAGTTGTTGTGGTCCTATAGTGATGCATTAGGGAGTGAAAATGACAGAACGGCAATAACTGACGCCTATCTGTGAGTGTGTGTGTGTGTGTGTGTGTGTGTGTGTGTGTGTGTGTGTGTGTGTGTGTGTGTGTGTGTGTGTGTGTGTGTGTGTGTGTGTGTGTGTGTATGTGTGTGTGTGTGTGTGCATTAGAGTATTTGCAGTGCCAGAGGGACTGTAACACTTTCACCTCGAAATGAGCCATTAACTATCTCTATGACTGTTGATCACATCAATGTATGAATAATATATTTTCTTTAATATCCTCTCTCTCTCTCTCTCTCTCTCTCTCTCTCTCTCTCTCTCTCTCTCTCTCTCTCTCTCTCTCTCTCTCTCTCTCTCTCTCTCTCTCTCTCTCTCTCTCTCACTAGTGTATTAGTCTATGCGATTGATTTAGTGCATGTGATGGACATTCTCCTCCCATGAAGGGTTTCGTGCCGGTTCATATGCGTATCGTCGGGCAGAAACCTCGTATCTACATATTCCAACCTTTTAAAGTTTTTTGATAAATTAACCCATTGAGACCTGAAGCTGATTCTACATGTCTCCTAAATCCCAACAGTTTTCTGAAAAACGTATCTTTCTATATCAGTGGTGCTCAATCTTTTTCATGTCAAGGACCCCCAAAATTATATGTATTTGGCCGCGGACCCCCATCAAAATATGTTGTTCCAGGGACCCCCCAGAAGCAAAGATTTGAGTTAAAAATGTTCGCTTTAAAAATATATATATTCAAAGATTTGCACACATTTCCACGAAATTTCAAAAATAGCAGATCTACAAGCTCGTAGCGCGGCACTCGGTGCCGCACTATGAGCTTGTATATCTGCTATTTTTGAATAGCCCAAAGTGTAAAATAATGCTTTTTAGCTCAAATCTAAAAATGACACAGTTCCAGGTCTTAATGGGGTAACGCCCTACTTGATCATACTACAGTGTCACACAAAAGCATCAAAAGTAGCAGATCTACAAGCTCGAAACGCGGCGCGAAGCGACGCGTTTCGAGCTTGTAGATCTGCTACTTTTGATGCTTTTGAATTTGAACCCTGAAAAGTCACAGTTTTGGACAAGTGAGGTTTCCAGACGATATATATGAACGCATATCCACCTGAGAAAATTCTTTCAATCAGCACTGAGTGCCACGCTATGAGCTTGTAGATCTGCTATTTTTGGAAACATTTTTGCAGATCTTTGAATATACATTTTTTAAAGCGAATATTTGTAACTCAGATCTTAGCCTCTGAGAATTCTACAAATGTCTTTTCGACCAGTTTTTTGAAAAAACGTATGTTGCTATCATCAGTGTTCTCAAACTTTTTTCATGTCAAGGGCCACTCAAAACCATATGTATTTGGACACGGGCCCCCATAAAATAATGGTTACACAGACGTCGTTCCCGGTTTTAACGGGTTAAACCTCCCAAATTGTTTTCCACCCAGGGTTTAGCCCGTACATTGAATTGCAATGTTCACCGCTGACGTATCGGCATAGGTGGAGATCTAATCTGGGATGGAGTGTATACACAACAAGACTACATATGAGGAGGCGTGGTGTAGTGTAATTACAGGAGTAGCACTATAAATATATCGGTAACAGGGTTTTGTGCCGGTTTTAAGAATAGAGTTGTATATAACATATATAGCAGTGCACATCCACGGGGCATATTGACATCCTAAGCTGTAGTTCTTTGCTAATCGCATCTGTCGGGTGGAAAGCTCATATGTCCAAAATTGTTACTTTTCAGGATTCAAATTCAAAAGCATCAAAAGCAGCAGATCTACAAGCTCGAAACGCGTCGCTTCGCGCCGCGTTTCGAGCCGCGTTTCGAGCTTGTAGATCTGCTGCTTTTGTGCGACGCTGTAGTATGATGAAGGAGGGCGTTAATTTACGAAAAACAATATGGAGATAAGAGGTTTTTGCTCCCCGACAGCGACGTATAATGCTAGATGGCACCTTTTTTTATTGAATGTTGCCATGGTTACGGTATAAGCCATTTGAACGAGATTCACAACCCCCCCCCCACCCACCCACCGCTCAGTAACGTCCACTTATCTTCCCCTCAAATTGCTTTTCTACACAAGCTACTGTCCCCCCCCTCCCTCCACAGAGAGAGTGCCCCCTCCCCCCACATAGCCTACATCTCTCGCAGTCACACAGACGGACAGATTGAAAGTAAGACCAGATGGTTGTGAATGATTTTCTCCTCGTCAGCAGCAGCAGCAGCAGCGGCGGTGGTGTAACGTGACACTGTTTTTTCAGGGGGGCTAAGAGATTAGACATCCTGCTTTATGGATGATAATGGAGGTGGAGGAGGGTATGTGTGTCTGTGAGTGGGTGAGGGGGCAGAGAGAGAGGGAGAGGGAGAGCAGATACATCCTTAAAAACAATTGATAACAAAAAAAAAGGCTACGTGTGTGTGTGTGTGTGGGTGTGGGTGGGTGTGTGTGTGTGTGTGTGTGTGTGTGTGTGTGTGTGTGTGTGTGTGTGTGTGTGTGTGTGTGTGTGTAAAATATATATGTTCAAAGAGTTGCACACGTAAACAAAAATAATTGCAGATCTACAAGTATAACATTATGGTGTGTGTGTGTGTGTGTGTGTGTGTGTGTGTGTGTGTGTGTGTGTGTGTGTGTGTGTGTGTGTGTGTGTGTGTGTGTGTGTGCGATAGACGTTTTAATTTTGTCGTTGAACATTGGAACGTTATGAATAAAAAATACATTTCTGTTTTGGCTTTTAGGCTTCGTAAAAACAAAAGATGCACAGGGTGCGTTTTTGGCTTGTAGATCGACTTCTAAAATAAAGCAGGTGTGTCAAACTCATTTTAGGTCACAGTCCTAATTGAGCAAAAATGCCACTTAATGCTAGCCTGGTAAACCCTCCCTCCGGAAAATCTCATTTCCATTTGATTTCAGGAAGGAGTCTGGCCTGAAGGCTTGTATGGGCGTTTCTAGTGCATTACCAAAAAGCCCAGCCTATCAGCGTCGTCGCTCATCGTTCTGTGATTGACAGCGAAAGTTGGCCAATCAGGTGGCCAACTCGAGTTCGAGTGAGCCCGAATGGCACCGAGTGCAGCCTGAATGCAGCCGACAAAACACGAACGGCAGCCATCTTTTCTGTGCGCTATTTTCTCCGTTCTATCGTTGTTATCAACAGATTGATATGGCTTGTTTTCACCAAAAACACAGTCTGGGAGAAGAAATCCGATAGCTAGATGTGTTTTTCTAAATCTCATAACATTGGAGTGGACGGGGTTACTTTCTTTTTGGATGACCATATTTTTTCGATAGAACCATTTCCGGTTCTATGGTAATCGCTAAAAACATGATTTTTTGGCAGGCAGCGTGTTAAGAAGAAGCAACGCATTACCTTTATTAGGCTTATTGTAGGCTATAAGAAGAGAGATTAAAATATGAAGCTTTTTGTCTGTTATGGTAGCCACACTTCCATTAATAAACCATTTGAAATCAAATATAAGCCAACACTCATGCAGAACTCCATCCATCCATCCTTCTTCAGCCACTTATCTGGAGTTGGGTTGCGGCCCGGGGGGCAACAGTTCCAGCAGAGAGCTGCAGACTCGTGTGTGTGTGCGTGTGTGTGTGTGTGTGTGTGTGTGTGTGTGTGTGTGTGTGTGTGTGTGTGTGTGTGTGTGTGTGTGTGTGTGTGTGTGTGTTTGCGCGAGTGTGTGTCAGCGCAATGCTGCTGATGGCCTCTGGAACACGTTCGTTTTTTCACTTAGTGAAATTAACTTTTTTTCCACTTTGAAACAAGCTTACTTTTCAGTGGTGTATTCTCAACCTTTATTGGATACATGTTCTTGTATCCAATGAAAATCTCAAAAGTGTTTACACATTTAAGTTGACGATTAATTGTCACTCAAATAATTGCGATTAACGATTTAATTGTGTGTTTGGCATTGAACATTGGAACATATGAAGCCTTTTAGGCGTTGTTATCAAAGTTGCAAAGGGCAGATATGACAAATAACTGAAATATACAAAAGTTATTGACATAATAATTTTTATACATGTAAAAAAAATTGCAGATATAGCAGATCTACAACTTGTAGATTTGCTATTCCCTGTTGGGCTGACCAGATTCCCCCTGGTCAACCGGGCATTTTTAACTCAAATCTTTGTTTCTGGGGGTCCCTGGAACAAAATATTTTGAGATGGGGGGTCCGTGGCCAAATACATGTCATTGTGAGGGTCCCTGACATTTGAGCACCACTGATATAGAGCAACATAAGTCTTTCAGATAAGATAACCAACATTTTTTTAATCAGTCTCAGGTCTTAATGGGTTAACCTAATAAATCATTTGGGTCATTCTTTGCATTCCTTCACTGGGCGACCAGAGGAACATAAAGGCAGTTCTCCATGTCTTTGCTTGAACCCACAGTGTATTAGAGGCCCCTTTTTATGGCAGCGATTGAATTTCCTGGCTGATTTAACTGTGGTTACAGTGGCTCTGATGAATCATAAAGACTCCTCTGCGTTGGGCTGAAATCACATCATGATCATCACAGTCTGTGGTGTGTCTTCATCTTCAAAGCCAGTGGTTTCTCAATCTCTTTTTTCACGTCTATGACCTCCCATATTAATGTACAGTCCGCAGACCCCACTTCAGAGATCAAGATATGCGTTGTTAAAATGTTTTGCAAATATTCCACATTCTTCATTGATTGATTGAATACTTCATTATCATTAGTCAGAAATGTAAACAGCACGTGGTACAGTCAGACATTAAGGCTAAAAGTCCTGGGGACTTCCATTGTGGTCCTTTGTATTCAATTCAACAACTAACACAATAATACATATCCACAAATACAATCCTGGTCTCTACTGCCTCCCCCTGGGAGGGGAACTAAATAAATAGTTGGAATAATGTGTTCCTACCACGCGCCACCGCCACGTCCTACCGGGGAAACTCCCCCCTGTCAGGTGACAAGAAGGGCAGTTGTCTCTCATGCATTGAAGGAGGCATGAGCTCGACCCTGGGCTCCCTAGGCTGGCGGGGGGAGTGTAGAGCCCAGGATCACTTAGATAATTGGCACCGGGTGAAAAAGGGTTACAAAATAGCAGATCTACAAGCTCATAGCATGAGCTTGTAGATCTGCTATTTTTGAAAAACCGTGAAAATGTGTGCCTATCTTTTAATATACTCGGTGCCACGCTACGAGCTTGTATAATGGTTATTATAGCTAAAAATCTAAAATGACACAGTAAATGCATTCTTAAAATGATGGAAGAATGCATGTGAAAACCACTGAACCTCCGGGGCCTTCAGCGGAGGTTGGATGGAGATCAAGGACCAACTTGCACGTGTTGTGTTCCTCACTGTTGCCTCCCCCCCCCCCCCCGTGTGTGTGCGTGTGTGAGAAAAGAGAGAGTGACGTGTGTGCATGAGAGAGTGACGTACGTGTGTCTGTGTGTGTGTGTGTGTGTGTGTGTGTGTGTGAGAACATAGTGTGTGTGTGTGTGTGTGTGTGTGTGTGTGTGTGTGTGTGTGTGTGTGTGTGTGTGTGTGTGTGTGTGTGTGTGTGTGTGTGTGTGTGTGTGTGTGTGTGTGTGTGTGTGTGTGTGTGTGTGTGTGTGTGTGTGAACATAGATTAGGCCTGTGCATGTGTGCAAATTAGGGTGTTTTGTGTTTGCACTATAGGGTTACTCGGAATCCTTTAGGATTTTTAAACAATTTCGGTTCCTTAACAATTCCCTCTCAACGGTCCTATTCCTCATGCGGTTCCCTTTAACGATGCCAATATACATTTCATACATATTTCATTTATTATTTTGATAAACACAAATTCAATCAAACATACAGTAGTGCATACATATTATTGTAGTGGTTCTCAAAGTGCGGTACAGGGACCCTCTGGGTTCCTTGAGGGGGTTCCAAATGAACCCTTACAGGTCTGTAACTCTGAGAGTGTACAAATGGAACCAAATGGACCCCCTTATAGATTAGATTATAAATAGTTGTAACAGTGCACTTGATAACAAGCAGCCATTCTGATTCCCTTGAAGAACGCATCTGTGTAATTTTAGATTTATTTGGCTAATCAAAAATAGCAGATATACAACCGTGCTACGAGCTTGTAGATCTGCATTTTTTTTTTAAATAGTGAAAATTTGTGTCATATCAGTGGTGCTCAAACTTGTCCATGTCAAGGACCCCCAAAATTATATGTATTTGGCCGCCGACCCCCATCTCAAAATATGTTGTTCCAGGGACCCCCAGAAGCACAGATCGAAGTAAAAAATGTTTGATTTAAAACATATATATCTATTCAAAGATTTGCACAAATCTTTCACTATTTTTACAAGAAATAGCAGATCTACAAGCTCATTCAGTAGGTGCCGCACTATGAGCTTGTATATCTGCTATTTTTGAATAGCCAAAGAAATCTATAAAAATGCCACAGTCTATGCTTTCCCGGTCCTAATGGATTAAATATGATGTGAAAATTTGACCTTAATTTAAAAGCGTGATGAACTGGTGCTCTGAGAGCTGGCGTCTTCATGTATGTGTGTGTGGGGGGATGGGAGGTGATGCTTATAGAGACACACCGGGACTACAAAAGTTACGCCCACTATTGAGACAGTGCACCCACGCGAGGTCCGTTAGGACGATGTACTGCAGCTGTCAATGCATTCTCTATGAGAGGCATCGTAAAATACCGTAATTTCATTGGTTGACTACTGAGGCTGTAGCATTTTTTTTCTAATAAAGTGTCGTATTTGTTTGATTTGTCCTTTTTAATGTGACATACCTGCCATCTCAATATACAACCCACAATATACTATAATATACTCCATCAGTGTGTCAAAAGTTCTAGCATCTGAAATACGTCACTGACGCATCCCTTAAGGTTTTCAATACCCAGATCTTATGTATAATTTTTATAGGCTATTTATTTTGGACAATTATCCAATCAGCATCTTGCAAGACTATTTGTATGTTAATACTAACCTGGAGAATTCAAGTAGTTGAAAATGTCGGTATATGTCACTCTTCCATTTAGTTGGGTTATTTCCCCAACTTACATTCAGGCAAGTTGATATAACAACGGTAAACCTACACGTTTTAATTTTTCATGTACGGTCGGAGCCCCGCGGTAGGTAGAACATAATAAGCCTATTATGTTCAAAATATAGACATGAACAAAGTCAGTCGGGATTGGGGTGAGAATTCTCCTCTTCAAGGTCGGCGCTCGTAGAGACAGTGATGTCACTGAAATGCGACTACAGTACTTGTCAGTCTGCCGTCTCCCCTCTGCTGTGTTAACATTATGGGTAACCCATTCAAGTGACAAATTCAATGTGAAACACGTAAGCTATTGAGAAAACAAGATGATATGTTGATAACGACACTCTATACATTTGGAAACATATTTTTATTCAACTCTATATCGTCTCCAGTTCATGTAGGATCATTTTCAAAGGAGGCTAACTCTCAAATGAATCTCATAGAGAATACATTGACAGCTGCAGTACATCGTTCTAACGGACCTTGCGTGGGTGCACTGTCTCAATAGTGGGAGTGAAATGTGTAGTCCGCGTGTGTCTCTATCTGAGCAGGAAGTACTCTGTGTTGGAAACGTAACCAGCTAACACTGATGAAGGCTGGATAGGGCTGTTTGTCACGGTTTGAATCAGGACGGAGTGTAGGACCCAAGTGCAGGAGAGAGACGGAGGCTGAAGTGAACAATTCAAAGTATTTATTAACTAAAGACTGGAAAACAAACAAGGAACAGAACTCAAGCTCTATAACTACACGCAACATGGGATACAAAGAACAAGCACGGACAGGTTGCAAACACAGGGCTTAAATAGACAGGGGAATAATAAGACACAGGTGAACTCAACAGACAATCAACACTGGGATAGGCTGAGGGACTAAGAGGACACAGGAGGAGAACATGACTAATCAACAGGGAGGTGAGACAAGACAGGTAACAGTAACTAGCCACAACAGGAAACAATACTACAAAATAAGGTACAGAACATCAGCAGGGCAACAACAACAACAGAGTAACAGAATAACAAAAAAGACTACATACAGAACAGAACAAAGGCCTAATAAGTCCAAGACCTTGTAAGGGCAGGAAGGTCTTAATAATAAAGTCAGAGTGCGTGGCCCGAGGAGCGGACCGTGACACTGTTAGGATGTTTTAGTTGACAATTTTTTTGTCACTCAAATAATTGCGATTAACGATTTAATGTTGTTGTCGTTGAACATTACGAATACAAATTACAATTACTTTTTTTTAGCCTTCTTGAACAAAAGATGCACAGGGCAGATATGAGAAATATCATTTTATAACTTTCACGAAATAGCCGATCTGCAAGCTCAAAACGTGTCACTTCGTGACGCGTTTTGGGCTTGTAGATCTGCTATTTCCACTACTTTTGAAAATGTTGCATTAACCCATTTAGACCCGAGGCAGATTCTACAAATGCCTTCTAAATCAGTAGTTCTCAAACCATTTTGTGTCAAGGACCCCCACATTGATATATGGCCGCGGACCCGCTCCTTCTCAAAATGGTTTGTGCCAGGGACCCCCAGAAGAGAAGACAAAAATGACCAAAAATAGCAGATGTACAAGCTCTGTGAACTTGTATGTCTGCTATTTTTTGAGAACCACTGTTCTAAACCAATGTTCTAAATCCTAAGAGTTTTCTGAAAAACGTATGATGCTATATAGCTACTATAGAAAACCACAGCTCGAGGATATATTTATACCCTGTTATACTGTAATAATACCGTAATACATCAGCCCAAAGCCTGGTTTGAATGATAATAACAGTTTTTCAAATGTAGTGGTTGTGTGAACATCTCAACTAGTATTTATCCTCTCTCTGTGCTTCTGTTGTTCTCTCTAGCTCTCTCCTGGCGCGCGCACGCGCGCACGCACACACACACACACACACACACACACACACACACACACACACACACACACACACACACACACACACACACACACACACACACACACACACACACACACACACACACACACACACACAATTGCACACAATAATGGAGAGCTTGCCGAGGAAGTGTAACCACTGAGTACCAAAAATAAGCCATGGCAGGATTATATGGGCACACAGACACCCACACACACACACACACACACACACACACACACACACACACACACACACACACACACACACACACACACACACACACACACACACACACACACACACACACACACACACACACACACACACACACACACACACACACACACACACACACACACACACATTCTCTTCCTCCGTAGCAGTGCTGTGATTGCAGGCAGTGTTGCCATGTCTGCTTATTATTATAAGCGACTTTGGGCTTGTCTTTCATGTCAAGGATCCCCACATTAATATGTATTTGTCTGCGGACTGAAAATATTGTGTGATATTGTGTTGTTAAAATATAAGATATCTGTACCAGATTGGTGTAAAATATTCCACATTTGTCAATTTGCTTTCCAAGATTCTTTTGAAAATAGCAGATCTACAAGCTCACAACGCGACGCACCGCGGCGTGTTGTGAGCTAGTAGATCGCGCTATTTTCAAATAGCCAACGTATACTGGTTTAAAGTGCTCTTGTGGCCTATAATAGACAGTTGCTTCTTTTGGGGCTTGTTTTCATAGACCTGGTCGCTTATTTCTCTCACAAAATCTGGCCACAATGATTGCAGGCTGGGTAGGAATAGTCAGGCTCGCTAAATCAAAGCACTGGCCGTTTCAGGCCGCCGGCAACAGAAGAACAAGCAGCAGCTGCCAAGAAATGTGCCAATTAGGGATGTGCTCGTTAATGTGCTGGTTTAGTCTGATTGTTCACTGTACTGTACAGTACGTTAGATTCCCCTGATGCTGCTGATTATTCCAGCTTTATTTTCACATGTTTTAATGAGCACAGTGTGAATTGAGAAGGTAAAAGCTATGATATATGCTAGCTGAATCAAATAAATATTCTGTAATAAAGGATTACACGAAAAACGTTGTGTGGCTAAGACTGAGAACATCATCAAGGACATTTACCATCCCAGCCACAATCTGTTCAAACCGCTGCCGCATCCACGGCCGGGCAAACGGTATAGGAGCCTGGCGTGCAGTACCACCAGACTCTTGAACAGTTTTTACCCAGCAGTAATCAGGCTGCTGAACAAAAACTACGTTTGGTGACACTGCACAGACATGAACTGTGAAATGTGCTTAAAGGGACACTTTAGAAGCACTTCATGACTTTTTAGGTTTATGCACATAGTCACATTATTGTATTGTTACGTAGATTAGTCATTTATGCACTTTATGCCTCTCCTCTCTCTTTATGAGATGACTATCTATCTTTTAAACTGCAACTGAGCCTGCACAATTAAGAATTTCACCCACTTTACCTGTAATGTGATGTGACAATAAAGATTCTGATTCTGATTCTGATTCTAAAAAAAACAAACAAACAACAAAGACGATAGGATCACATTAACTCATTCAGTGCCAGACTTATTTCTGGCTGTGTTTGCCCAGTGCCAGAGATTTTCGTTTCTTCATACCTTTATTTTACCTTCATACCTTTATTTTCTGTGACCATAACTGGTCACAGAAAATGTATATCTGTTATGATCACTTGTCTGACCGTGTGTAAACACGCCCGGTGTCCCTGTGCTTTGCCCAGAGAACAACCACGACGTTCCCTTCTCTTCGAGCAGCACATTGAAAATAAAATGTCTCGCGAAAACCAGGGCAAAAAAAGGCCACTCAAGATACAGCCGTTTCCATGTAAAACCTAAACAGGAAGTAGACGGAGGCGGAAAACTTCGGATGACGTTGTTTCCGGATCTTTGTGAGTTGAAAGTCTTTTATAAAACAAAACACGTCAAACACGTCATTGGCACGGAGGGCCTTTGGGGAAAAAACACTGGATTAGTTAAGTCCACTTTAAACCTGGTGTCCATATTTTGGGCATGTCATTATAGGCAAAAATCATCCAAAAATAAAAAAGTCTACTTTTTCAAAACCATTTATTTTACTATGAGCTTAGCTATTCATCATAGACGATGAAGTGTATATGCTCAAGGAGCACTGCAGCCATTTTCAACCTTATCTTCGAAGGTGACATCATCGATTGGGATTCCAAGCTTAAATAAACTACAGCCTTTCTCATCCTGTAAAGTTAGTCTGCTGAAATAGAAGCCATTGTTGACGCATCAATAAAACATAACATTAAAACACAGTGAGACACAGTGAGTAGACAGAAATGGCCTACCCCAGGGGGCTCATTATAAGCCAAATGGAACCAAATGTTACACTCTCTGAGTTAGGATTTGACTGTGGTCCCAATGATAGAAAATGGCATCAAATGGGGCTCTGTGGCCTCAAGTCTTAATGGTTGTTACAGTGTGACTGTGTTTTACATCCAATCAGTGTTGCTGGTTCCCCGTTTGATGTGCTGTGTTACTTGGATACATTGTGTGTGTGTGTTTGTGTGTGTGTGTGTGTGTGTGTGTGTGTGTGTGTGTGTGTGTGTGTGTGTGTGTGTGTGTGTGTGTGTGTGTGTGTGTGTGTGTGTGTGTGTGTGTGTGTGTGTGTGTGTGTGTGTGTGTGTGACTCAGCCTCATGATGTCACCACCCTCCACACATGTTCAAGTACACACACGCACGCACGCGCGCGCACACACACACACACACACACACACACACACACACACACACACACACACACACACACACACACACACACACACACACACACACACACACACACACACGCCTCTGCTTTGTCCCAGTGTTGCCAGATGTTGTGAGAGAAATAAGCAAGCAGGTCTAGGAAAACAATCCCAAAAGAAGCAACTAGGCCACATGAGCACTTTAAATCTGTATACTGTATACAACAGCTATTTGAAAATAGCCGATCTACAAGCTCACAACGTGTCACGATTTGAGCTTCAGTTCAAAGGGACCCCCCCAGAAGCAAAGACACAAATCTGGTACAGGGCTCCCTGGCACAAAACATTTTCAGATGGGGGTTAGGGACAAATATATATTAATTTGGGGGTCCATGACATGAAAATATTTGAAAACCACTAGTTTAAATTATAATAAAAACAATTTGGAAGCAAGCCCAAATAAGCAACTACACAAGCCCAAAAAAGATCTGCAACCCGCAACCATCAATATTTACAAGCAACTATACAGAAAAAGAAGCCCAAAGTCGCTTATAATAAGCAGACATGGCAACACTGCTTTGTCCTTCTGTGTGAGTGTGGGTATGACTGCTCCTATTTCAGAAATCTATGTGGGGTGTGTGTGTGTTTGTGTGTATGTGCGTGTGTGCGTGTGCACGCGCCTTCTCAAGTGATTACGCTTCAAGGGGAATAATGAGCACAATTGTTTCCATCAGTTTCTATTCATCTGCGTCTCTGACTCACTCAGATCATCTGTTGATAATATCAAATGATGTATCATGTGCACAACTAAACACTATTGTATGACTTGATAGTTGAGGGGAATCTTGAATCTTGAATCTTGTGTGTGTGTGTGTGTGTGTGTGTGTGTGTGTGTGTGTGTGTGTGTGTGTGTGTGTGTGTGTGTGTGTGTGTGTGTGTGTGTGTGCGTGTGCGTGTGTGTGCGTGACCATGGACAGACCTCCACACACAGCTGTGGACCATTGATCTTTTTCAATACATCAATACAGACATGATAAGTGTGTGCGTGCGGGAATTGACTTGGATGTTTGGGGGGGTGTTATTCCCTGAAACCACAGAAGAGACAAAGCATGTGATGTGCAAGAAAGAATAGAAGTAAAAATCGCTGACTTCACAACGGAAATGATTCACTTCATTCACCATGATTTGATTTGATTTGATTCAATCTGATTAGATTATGTTGTATATGATTTATCCAATATGATACTGTACCTTAAAAAAAAGATTCACTTCAATTAATCAACAAATTTGACTAGATGTAATGATGAGAAGTGCCATATTTCATGAAGTTGTATTTTAGCCAAACAATTGCCCTGAAAGCCAGTCTCTTGCTTCAGCCAAAAACAATCCATTATAAACTATTATAACATTCCAAAATGATGCAGCTGAATCGCCACCGTAAGATCTATGCATCACAATGAATGGATGCATTTCTTACGTTTTGGCATCATATTGTTAATTAATTGTATGTCAATTATGACCACAGATAAAAAAAAAACATAATTTACACTTAATGACATCTTCTAAAGCTGCACTTTCCTCTTTTACCCCAGATTTAAATCTCAATCAATCTCAAAGTCTCAATAAAAGAGCAGGGAGACAAAATACAACCACGCCAATTGTATAAATTGCATTGTATTAACATACTCTACCATACAAGTTGGACAAAATTACATCGCATGCATTAAAATAAAAGGTGCATAGTGCCATGGAGACTTGAATTCATGGCTATTTTTTAGTTTTTGACACATTCCTAAGCCAAGAATTTGATGACCAGCGGACCGGTAGGCAGCGGTTTCGGTAGGAGATACAAAAGAGACTCTTTGTGTCTCCTTTCGGTTCCGCTGCCGGCTAAGTAATGCGACAAAAACAAAAAAATATCCATGAATTCAAGTCTCGATTAGGGTGAGTAATCAATGGGGAAAAAAAACATTTTGGGGGTAAACTATCTCTTTAAGTGGTTAAAAGTGTAGCCATAGTAAGATAAGGTTCCAGAGAGAGAACATAATCCACAATTAATGCATTATTATCTCTTTGACCTCCGCATGCTGTGTCTGTCCTTCCACTGTCCCTGTGGTTCCAGGCTCGTCTGTCAGCACACAGCACTGAGACAGGATATTAAAAGAATGTTCTTGCACTGCACTGTGTGCTCAACATAACACTATTATAGGCTACCATCTAGTACTTTACTATTCAGGCATTTAGCAGTCGCTCTTATCCAGACCTACAAATAAAAAGTGCAAGCTCAGAGTAAATGACATCAGCCCTATGGTCAACAAACGAAACGACAGGGTAAATGGTAAGTGGAGTGCAAAGAAAACAGTTAACAACTTGAATCCTCTACTTTGTCAACTAAGCTCATGCTTGTAGATCTGATATTTTCAGTGCTAGGGTTCAACTGTGTAAGAGTTACTAAGATAGGTAAACATTGAACCTAGCATCTGTCTAGACTCTAAAGTCTAAACAACATGCTATCTAAATAAATGTAACATTTGTGGTCTGTAATTTTGTTTAAACAAATACGTAGTGTGGAGGGTCTCTTTTGTGTGTGTGTGTGTGTGTGTGTGTGTGTGTGTGTGTGTGTGTGTGTGTGTGTGTGTGCGTGTGCGTGTGCGTGCGCGTGCGCGTGCGCGTGCGCGTGCGCGTGCGCGTGCGCGTGTGTGTGTGTGTGTGTGTGTGTGAGTGAGTGAAGTGTGTATTCTATATTTTTTCAATCTGTTATGCGTTTGTGGCAATGTGCATGTGTATTTTTATCTATATGTATGTCTGGTCACACATGAACCATGTTCAGATCTGGTACAACATACAGCAGGGCTGGGCAACTTTGATGATGGAGAGGGCCACTATATTTCCACACTCACTCCAGGGGGCCACACATCTTTAGCCTGGCAACGACCAACGTATAATTGGATAAAGTGTTTAAAATGATTTAGCTGGGGACCCCCTGGAACCCCCCCACCACCACTGTGCTGTATAGTGTGTGAATAAACTTGACATTAAGTGGCCGGGTCTCCTCCTCTCTCGCCAGGACAACCCTCTGCCGACCCCCCTGAAGAGGTGTGCTGTGGTGGGCAACGGTGGCGTCCTGAGACACAGCGGCTGTGGACGAGACATCGACCAGGCTGACTTCATCATGCGGTAAGGCACAAGGAACTGTGTGTGTGTGTGTGTGTGTGTGTGTGTGTGTGTGTGTGTGTGTGTGTGTGTGTGTGTGTGTGTGTGTGTGTGTGTGTGTGTGTGTGTGTGTGTGTGTGTGTCCTACTCCCCTGCTGGGGCTGAGAGAACAACCACCAGAAGAGGGCTGGTGTCATTAAATGTTCTAGCCTAGAGCCAGGATGATAGAGATGAGTAATACAGTCTCAAATGTATAGAAATATACATTAGTCATGGGAATTGCCCTTGGCAGATTAGGTCTGGCCCCTCTCAATAGAGATAGTATTTCTCTCCCTCCGAAGTTGTGAGGGACCAATCAGGGCCCAGTATGCAAATATGGGGTGGATTTATCACCAGAGGCATTTTTTTAATTTGCCCCTCGGAAATGTAGGTTCCACACAGAGATTCCAGACTAATATCTACGCAGTGTTATTAGTCTGGCCATGTCAGGCTAAAGATGTGTGGCCCCCTGGAGTGAGTGTGGAAATATAGTGGCCCTCTCCATTATCAAAGTTTCCCACCCCTGCTGTATATCAACACAGCTATGACCGAATCACAGCTGTGTTCATGGATTAAAGTTGTCAGTCATGACTGATTTCAGTCATGTGGATTCCATAAAGAAGCCAGCATGTCTGCTATCATAGAAGCATGTTGCTCAGCGAAAATAGACGATCTAGTTTAGTTTTGTTTTGTTTATTTAGCACATTATTATACAAAAATGTAAACAATACATATCAAAGAAAACAAGTTGCTGTGCGAGGAAAGGAATAAGACGGCAGGCTTATTTGGAATCCTTCCCTTCATGGAAGAGGTCATTAAATAACAAGGATTAAAAGTTCAATAAGAACATTACAAAATAATGCAAGTTTACAATGGAAGCGGGAGTGGTCCAATAAATAAATAAAAACACAAAAACTGCACAAAAGAAGTAAAAGACAAAAATGTGTGAAGATTACTACCGGTAAATATATGGACTACAGTGAGGAAGAAATTATATATTGTTTTAGATGTTTCTTAAATGTTGGGAAGGATAGTGATGCCTGATGTATCTAGAGAGCTCCATAACTGAGGGCCTCTAAATTTGATGAAATATTGATGTTTAGAGGTACGACAAAAAGGGTAAATTAAAATCATCTCTTTGCCTTGTGGGGTAGGAGTGAATGTCAGAAGTAACACGAAAAAAATATGAAAAAAACAGGGAATTTATTTTATTTGAACAGAAATAAACAGGATTGAAAAACATGTACCTTATCTATAGGCAAGAATGAATATTTAATAAAGAGAGGTCAGATGGCTCATGTCTATTGGACTGTGAAATCATTCTCAAAAATCTCTTTTGAATGATCAGTATTGTAGTTAGATATGATGGATATGCAGCCCAAACAATATTACAGTAATTAATATGGAGGAAAATTAAACTATATCTAGAAAAAGCCAGGTCAGGTAGGTTAGTGTGGGCCAGCAATGTTCGGTATTTGCCAATCAGGCTGGAATGTGAAAAATCGGATGGATCCGTCTTGATGACTTGGCTAAAGAGATAATATGTACTGATGTGCGTGATGTTTAGACAACATCTGTAGGAGTAATAGAAAAAACGTTGTTCACCTCCTGGTGGCGCTATAATAGGGCAATGTTGAAAGGGTGGCATTTGTTCCTCAATGTAGTGCGAATGTGCGTGCAAAGTTTCACCGCAATCGGACGCTGCGTTCATGATTTGCAGCATTTTGTTTGAAACGGGCCACTCCTGCAAACTTTAGATGTCAATCTTAGCCAATCAGGATGGTATATGAAAAATCAAACAGATTTGTCATGATCACATGACTATAGGGATCATGTGTACCGATTTGCGTGAAATTTGGATACAATCTGAAGGAGTAATATCAAAAAATAGGTCGGCCTCCTGGTGGTGCTATAAAAAGCAGATATGAAATGCAGGGCAAAGGTTTTTCCTTGGCCTCTAGGGAGTGCACATACAAAGTTTTACACAGATGCAGTTATAGGTAAAAACACAAATCAGCCTGTTATAGCGCCACCATGAGGCTGATTTGAAAATGGCATTTCTTCCATAGTGGGAATGTGTGTGCAAAATGTCACGGAAATTGCATGCTGTGTTCATGATTTGAGGCATTGTGTTCAAAACGGAGCACTCCTACAAACTACAAACAGAAGCCATTCTTAGCCAATCAGGATGGAATATGAAAAATCTGAAAGAACCATTTGGTTTAATGACTGTAGAGATACTGTGTACCGATGTCCGTGATGTTTGGACAAAATCTGTGGGAGTACTGTAAAAAAAATGTTTTGTAAAAAGTGGCCTCATGGTGGCACTATAACAGGCCCATGTGAAAAGTTCAGGCAGAGGTTCTGAATTGGCTTCTAGGGAGTGTATATGTGCACAGTTTCGCTGCGATCAAGCCAACAGTGCCGGAGATTAGCTGTCCACAGACAGAAGGACACACGGACAGACGGACAGGGTGCAAAACATACTCTCTCGCCATTCCTTTCGGCCTGGCGGAGACAATAAAGAGTTACAATGAGTTGCAATCGTCTACAAGCTCTCAATGGCGTCGCGCTGATCAGTTTTGGACATATGAGGTTTTTCCACCCGACAGAGACGATAATATAGAGTTTCTAAGTGGTTGATGAATTGTTATGTAAGGGAAGGACAGTGTGTGTGGGATTACTCCTTAACGTTGTGTGTGTTTGTTCCCTTTGTCTCCTCTCATCTAGATGTAATCTTCCTCCGCTTTCTAAAGACTACGTTGAGGACGTAGGAACCAGAACCCATCTGGTCACAGCCAACCCCAGCATCATAGAGAAAAGGTATATGGTACTGAAATCACACTGAAATGGACCCTCATATCTCTTAATTTCTCCTTGCCTTTTGCAAAGTAGTGGCTCTCCTTAAACTCATTAAGGCCGGGAACGCATCCGTGTCATTTTTAGCGGTGCCAACCGCTCTACACGTGGCTTTGACTCGGTGTCTGTGTGTCTGTGTGTCTGTGTGTCCGTCTGTGTGTCCGTCTGTGTGTCCGTATGAGCCCGGGATGAGCACGGCAAAGAAGCAACACATACAAACACACACACACACACGGACTTGGAGATTGCCTATGCCATCTCTCCTCTCATTGGCCACACGTGCCACCGGTTATCAAAGAGGGGTCCAGGGACCCCCAGGGACGTCCACCCGTATGAGCACGGGATGAGCACGGGATTTTAAACAGCTATAACTCCAGTTTGCAGCATGCCACCAAGTCCAAATTTGGTATGTGGACTTGGACCACCAATACGGGACGAGCATGAATTGCTCAAGCCCCGCCCCCTCTGTCTTCCCATTGGCTGGCCTTTAAACAGCCATAACTCAAGTTCGCAGCATGCTACGGAGTACAAATTTTGTACATGGACTAAAACCACCAATAGGGACGAACTGTAATTACTTAAGCCCCGCCCCCTTCTGTCTGCCCATTGGCTGGACTTTAAACAGCCATCATTCCAGTTTGCAGCATGCTACCAAGTACAAATTTGGTAAGTGGACTCAGACCACCAATAGGGACGAACTGAAATGAGTTAAGCCCCGCTCCAAAGGCACCGCTTCCTTCACACAGGGTGTGATTTTTTAGATTTATTTGGGCTATTCAAAAATAGCAGATCTACAAGCTCATAGCGCGGCTACGAGCTTGTAGATCTGCTATTTTTTGGAATAGCCAAAGAAATCTAAAAATTACACAGATACTTAGGGCTCATGCTTTGTTCATATTATTTACTGTCTCTCTCTGTTCCTGCTGAATGTCTGACGCATCGAGTGTCTTGCAAGTTGTCCAGATGTTGGCTGCTGTCCAGCAAAGTGTTTTATCTGGCATGCAGAGAACTCAAATCATTTCCTGCGAATCATATGCGGTTGTCTCTGTGCAGTTGTGTGTGTGTGTGTGTGTGTGTGTGTGTGTGTGTGTGTGTAAGTGAGTGTGCGTGCGCCGTGTCCGTGCGTGCGAGCAAATACATTTATGCTTGCTAGCGTACAACGTACATGTCTTTGTGTGTGTGCATATATAAATAACACTGACCCGTCTTTGTACTGTTTCAACTGTTGCGCAACGGAAACTAATTCCTATTTCTAGAAGCAGAACGTACAGCGAGACCAGACCAGAATACTGATTAGTCAGCTGGTCAGCAGACCCAGACCAACTCTACATCCTTATTTCAATCCTTGAAACCATAAAACTACAAAAAACTACTAATTTTTGTCGCATTCCTAAGCCAAAAATTGACCGGCAGCGGTTCCGGTAGGAGACACACACAGTCTCCTTTGTCTCTCCTACCGAAACCGCTGCCTGCCGGTCTGCTGGTCATCAAATTATTGGCTTAGGAATACAACACAAACAAAACAATATAGGAAAAAATATTTTCATTTGGGTGAACTATCCCTTTAAGGTGGTTGTATTCCATTAGACATCCTCCTCCTTGTCACAACAGCTCACACATCTTGCTGCTCTCTCTCGCTCTCGCTCTCGCTCTCGCTCTCTCTCTCTCTCTCTCTCTCCCTCCCTCCCTCCCTCCCTGCAGGTTCCAGAACCTCCTGTGGTCCAGGAAGTCCTTCGTGGACGGCATGCGGGCCTACGGCGCGGGCCACGTCTACATGCCGGCGTTCTCCATGAAGCCCGGCACCGACCCGTCGCTGCGGGCCTACTACGCGCTGGCCGACGCCTCCTCCAACCTCACCATGCTCTTCGCCAACCCCGACTTCCTGCGCGCCGTGGGCAAGTTCTGGAAGGGGCGCGGCGTGCACGCGCGCCGCCTCTCCACGGGCCTCTTCCTGGTGAGCCTGGCGCTGGGCCTCTGCGAGGAGGTGTCGGTCTACGGCTTCTGGCCGTTCGCCGTGGGGCCCGACGGCCAGCCGGTCAGCCACCACTACTACGACAACATCCTGCCGTACAAGTGGTTCCACGCCATGCCCGAGGAGTTCGTGCAGCTCTGGCAGCTGCACAAGAGCGGCACGCTGCGCATGCGCGTGGGGCGGTGCTCGCCGCAAGAGGGGCGGAGCTAAGAGGCCGGTTATAGAGGAAGAAGAAGAAGAAGAAGAATGTTGAGATGAGATTAGAACGGTGGGTTCTCAAAGTTGGGGTCCAGGGACCCCTCAGGGTTCCTTGAGGGGGGGGTTCCAAATGGACCCTTACGGGTCTGTAACTCTGAGAGCGTACAAATGGAACCAAATGGACCCTTACGGGTCCATATGGTTCCATTTGTACGCTCTCAGAGTTATGGGGGATTCCTTGAAATTTAAGAGGAGTTTGAGAACCACTGGATTTAGAACGAAGAGGATTTGTTTGGGTTGGGTCAAAGGGGGGGGGGGGGGGGTTGGTGAAGGGAGGTAGTGTTGGTGCTGTGACCATGTGCACATGCGCACATTTTCCCCTGAGACACGCCTACAGTCACCACTCTGTCACTGTACACACCACAGCATCCCCTGCTGGTAGTTCACTGTAGGGGGGACGTCGTACACACACACAATAACACAAAACAATCTACATATTCCCCTGGAGAACCCACCCACCCACCCACCATATCTCTGGCCCACCCACCGTGCGTGCGTGCGTGCGTGCGTGTGTGTGTGTGTGTGTGTGAGGCTAATAAGAGTGAAATGGGGTGGGCGGGGGGGGGGGGGGGCGTATCTGATTGACTGCTGGCTCAGCTGCTAGACTGGGAACGCCCTCTGTGTCTTTGTTCAGCGGGGATGGGGGGAGTGGAGAGGCCTGGAGGAGAAGAACAGTCGTATTAATAATTAAAAAAAAGAATAATGCACTGAGAGAACAAAAAGACAAACACAAAGAAGAACAGCGAACGGTATCCTGGTTTTAGGCTTGAATAGTACTGAAATAAAACGAGGAATAAATAGCATTGGGAGTCAGAGAAAGACATTCAAAAGAATGGTGCCTGTCGTCGTGTGTGTGAAAGGATTCCTTTTTCTTTTTTTTTTTGTAAACTCGATTGGCATGAATTGTTGCCAAATACTGTTGAGGTTCGGACCCGACCGAAAAGGATATATACTGTATATGGAACACAAGAACACTAGTGGTCTGATGTTCATTTAAACTTTGCTTGTCAAACTGTGATGTCTTAGATATGTTGTATTTGAGCTTGTGATCATTGGTGACCATATGTGACCAACCATGTGGATGAGGGAGTAAATAGAACTTGCATAGATACTGTAACTAACTAACAACAACAACAACAACAACTAAATGGCATCACTTCAGTAAAGATGTCAAACACATTGAGGACAAGTAACTCATCTTCATGCACTCGCCATAGCCCCCCCCCCCCCCCCCTCCTAACTCACACACACACACACACACACACACACACACACTCACGTTTGTATTACATACATATATGTAGCTCCAATCGGAACCTCTCCCTCCGCTGTATAGCTCCGAGATGAGGTTCCTTTTTTGTCGGTGCCGTTTGGGCGAAAATTTTCCACACATTTTCCACTTTACATGTTTCTTACCCCTTTCTGCACATTGTATCCAAAAAGTAAAGGTTTTCTGAAATGCTCTCAGATGTTTTAACTTTTAGTGTACAATAAAATCTATCCAACGAGTTGAAAAAAGCGTTTAAATCGCTTCTCTCCTCAGCCGGTTCCATAATATTATGCATTAGAAGATGCAATTCAACATTTGACCAGTAGGGGAATCAGTAATGTTATCTCTACGGGCGCAACTTCCGGGTATGTCTTAAAAACATTTAAGGAGAGAAGCTATTTAACGCTTTTTTCAACTCGTTGGATAGATTTTGTTGTACGCTAAAAGTTAAAACATCTGAGAGCATTTCAGAAAATCTTTACTTTTTGGATACGATGTGCAGAAAGGGGTAAGAAACATGTAAAGTGGAAAATGTGTTGACATTTTTCGCTAAAACGGCACCGGGCCACGTAGGACCTCATCTCGGAGCTACATAGCGGAGGGAGAGGTTCTAAATGGGGCTAACATATATGTAGGACATACGTAATGCCAACCCTAAGCTCACAACGTGTCAAAGTGCGATACATTGTGAGCTTGTAGATCTGCAAAAATGTTTAAAACCATAAAGACAACCATTTTGCTTGTTAGGAGGACCAGAAAGACACTCTCTCTCTCTTTCTCTGAACAAATAATTGTGGAAGGTACCATGTAGGTCTTCTCCGGGGGGGTGAAGACGTTGCTAATTGAGCTGCAGTATATCTGCTATCTGCCAAGGAACAAGTGAAGTGAACACTGGCCTCTTTGATGCATTCTTGTTTCGCCCTTGGGTTCTCAAGTGGCCCGACAGAGATATGAAGAGAGGGATTAGCAAGAACACACTTGGTATCTGTTGTTAGACTATCCATTTGATGAAGTGACATTTAGAACGTTATATAGGAGATGTAAGTGATCTTTTTGTTTTGTTAAAGTAAGCGTTAAATAGCGGTATGTTCCGAGAGTAATCATTGCTATAGTGTTTGTTCAGTAACGGGTGTCCCCGTCTCTTCAGCTCTTTTTACAAAGACAAAATACATTAACAAGTGAGGATATGGTTAAAAAGAAAAATGTGACGGGATAAAAAAGTGAAAAGGGCAGACACAATTGGTATTGGAACACTATAAAATTTAAGCCGATAAACCTTTGTTGGGTTCCTCTCCTGATTCGATGAAAGTGGTACCCCGAACTTCAAAATGTATTTTGTTTACCAAAAAAGAACTGGAGAGACTCCTGATACTGAACAAACACTATATAGCAATTATAGCGATCAGTCTATACTCTAGAAGACTGACCAGCCACCCAGTCATTAAATTATTGGCTCAGACATGCGACAAAAACTAAAACATCTCCATGAATTCAAGGCTACATGGTGTGTGTGTAATTGATAGAAAATAAGTCATTTTTTGGGTGAACTTCTCCTTTAACTTTTTAACAAAAAAAAAGGTCACTTTTACACACCTTTTTAACAATGAATCATAACTGTTTTCTTCTGGTGCTGGACGCCTCATCATATCATAATGTGATCATTTTCTACCTTCACCGCTCTCATTTTGAGTGTAAATGCAGGGACGCTGAACGAGCCTATGTCCAATATATTCATTTTATACGATGTCTTTTATTTTGTACCTCCTTTGCACACAAGGGAAACATAATGATGTATTTTGCAAACGCCGACGGAAGACAAGTGTTAACCTGCCATTATTGCATCAGGGTTCCTTTGCAGATGGAACACAATGTTCTTGGGTGGAGATGTTGTTTTGTTCTGCTTTATGTTTAACGTAGTGCTAAAGTCTGTGCCATACCGTCAACCCAAAACCCGCAAACAAAAGAAACTCAAGCCTGAAGAATGGCTGAAAATGGAAGATCTACAAGCTCAGAACGTGTCGTGTCGTGGCGCTTTGTGAGCTTGCAGATATGCAATTTTCTATGCGTGACACCCTTGTTTTGTTTCGTTTGTTTCTTTTTGTTTTTTACTCTGCATGGAAAGTGCATGGAGTGTAATGGAAACCTTCAAAACAACCTCAGACTACCACTATGAAACGGATTGAAAGAACCCTTGTTTTTCTGTAATGGTTTTCATCCATGCCTTGTCTCTTATCAGAATAAAAGGTTGAGTGCCTTTTAACGGCAAAGGGAAGCATTTGCAAAAAAAAATGTTTATTTAAAAAAAATAACTATTCAACATTATCCTATTGCCTTTACTGTATCTGCAGCTTAGCCTAGCTTTTTCTTTCGCACTCCAGTGTACATTGTGAATAAATGATGAGATATTTGCTCCATCCAATCGCAGCCATATCAACGTGTCCCCACATGTTACCTGTTACATAACATGAGAATGACTTCTGATGTCTAAATCAAGTTTAACCATTTAAATGAAGAAAGTGGTTTATTTGTCACTCACACATATACCCTCTATATTTGATGGTAAATTACCCCTCTCCCCCAAATGTTTGCCATATTTCTGTTCTTCTACGGCCCTTTTCTTTTTTCTCAACACCAAATCTTCACCAAAGTGTTGCGACGTGTTGTGAGCTTGTAGATCGGCTATCTTCGCTGAATGTTCACCCCAGAACGGGGATGCTATATAGCAGTGGTTCCCAAGAGAAATTAGACGTTTGCCCAGTTCCCAAACTAGTGAAAATAGCAGATCGACAAGCTCACAACATGGCGTGAAAGCATTTGTTTTATTTTTTTATGTATGGAAATGATTTGATTTTCAAATTTTATTTATGAAATACTTTGGAAAATGTGTTTTATTTTTATTGATGTTGTTTAAACTTGTTTTTAAATCTTTTGAAATAATCATTTTTTTTTTTAATGTATGAAACGAAAGAAAAACGGGATATTTACTCACAACCCTTGTGACAGTGCTATGCAGGGTGCATATGGTTAAATAACAGACTGGGCTGTAATGACTAAACATCAAGTCTTAAACTCAAGCTATACTGTACGTTGGATGAATTTGGTAAAGTAAACAAATAACTGAGTTTTTTTTGCTTTCTTATTTGTATTTAATTTTTTATATATTTTTTGAATTCATTAAAATGAAAAAAAAATGTTTAAATTGTCTTCAAATAACAATAAACTTCAAGTAGTTTATTGTTATTTGAAGACATTTGGATCACATTCTCCTCGGCACTGCTGCTGTCCTGAGCAAGTCGGATAGATATACCTCTCTCCTTATTTCTGGTACAATCTGATTTTACATATTGCTCTCTCTCTCTCTCTCTCTCTCTCTCTCTCTCTCTCTCTCTCTCTCTCTCTCTCTCTCTCTCTCTCTCTCTCTCTCTCTCTCTCTCTCTCTCTCTCTCTCTCTCCCCCTCTCTAAATGATTGAGCCAAGTGACCAAATTGTCATACGACCATGTGTTTTAAAACGTCAGGAGAGAGCAATATCATTGTGATAACCTTGTCCTCTCCTGCGTGCACGGCACATGTTGCTCTGTGAGAATGTCAAGAATTGAAACAATGTTTCTGGTCCTCTTTTGGTATGGTGTTGTGAACCGTTCTTTACTAAGTTACAATTAAGGTACACGTCTCATACAAGAATGACTCAGGCTGGTGGACAACAAAAGCAGTCTTGTAGGTACAACAGATTCCAGCAGCCTAGGTGAACCTGACCCCCCCCCCCCCCTCTCTCTCTCTCTCTCTCTCTCTCTCTCTCTCTCTCTCTGACACAATGCTCTGCTGCTTTTATACCTAACATATTTAAACCTACAGTCTCTGCAGGAACCGACACAGGGATAATCCCACATTAACTTTACGCAAACAAAGTAACAAAAATAAAATAGAAACTTCACACTCCGCTGTCTCTTCCCTGACCTATTTCCCGATTCCCCAAACAAACACAACATTAAAAAAGCTACTTGTTTCTGGTACACCTGATTTTAGAAATTGCTCGCTCTCTTTTAACTATTGAGCCATAAGTGATAACATATTTGTATGGCTTTTTGTTTAGAGAGAAAATGTCAGAATAGTAAACCATAGCCCTCTCCTGCAGGCTCAGGGAGAATGTCAAGAACTGAAACCATGTACATATCGTAAATATGCTCCATTATACTTAACGTTATTTTG
Source organism: Gymnoscopelus microlampas (assembly GCF_963454915.1). Lineage (NCBI taxonomy): Eukaryota > Metazoa > Chordata > Actinopteri > Myctophiformes > Myctophidae > Gymnoscopelus > Gymnoscopelus microlampas. The sequence goes on along the minus strand of NC_139960.1, from coordinate 16,762,597 downwards.
ATATTCCATGTTTTTGCCTACATTTTTCATCTTTATTTCAGTAGGCTACTGTTTCCAGTTGCTATACTGTTTTCGGTAACATTTGCTCATAAGGTACCCGTAATTAATGCATAATTTATGATTACTTAATACATTCTTTAAGTGTTAATTAAGTGCTAATTAAGCATTCATTAATCATGAATTCCTTGTAATTCTTTTAAAAGTAACTTTGCTCAACTAATGATGTTAATTACTGACGAATTACAGGGAATTCATCATGAATCATTGCCTAATTAATGCTTAATTAACGCTAAATTAACACTTAAATAATGTATTAAGTAACTTTGCTTAACTAATGATTAACTAATGCTGTTAATGATGAATTACAAGGAATTCATGATGACTGAATGCTTAATTCATGCTTAATTAACGCTTAAATAATATATTAAGTAATCATACATTAAGCATTAATTACGGGTACCTTATGAGCAAGTGTTGCCCTGTTTTCAGTAGCCTACACATGAGTAAAAGTGACTGGGATAAATACAGAACATCTGTACAAGTGAACACCAAATGCTAACTTTACTTTTTTTGTTAAGCATACAGTAAAACATAACATCCTGGTACGTGATGATGTCGTCCTGTGAGTATACTGTACTGTACAGTAAGCATGCAAAGACCTTTCTGCTGATGATGTCTTGTACAAAGTGTTCAAACCAAAGCTGGTCTCGCCTGCAGGCTCGGAAATGCAAGGGCTTGAAATACAGCCAAGATGTTACGTGACACCATCTCTTATCCTGGCCAAACCATCTGAACAATTGCTGGATTGTAGAACGAAAAAGAAAAACAATATCTGACCAGACAATGGTACCTCATTGCAAATAATGATTTGTTTTTAGATGCCTGGATATCAAAATGGCAGGTGTTTGACATAAAAGAGACATTTCGACAATCGCAGCATAGTCGTAGATGAATGCACTTGTCTGTGACTGACAACTTGACTTATCACTTGCATTATGTTCGGATTGTCTGATTAAATTAAAACAAACACATTATTTGCAAAAAGAGTAGGCCTACTTGACCAGTTCTACTAAAAGTGTGTTCTTTTTTTCGTTCATTCTTTATTTTTCTTCTTCTTTTTCTTGGGTATGTTTTTAACTGTGAATTGCAGTAGGATGTGTTTGATGTAATGCCATGCCTGGTTATTTTTTGAAAATGGAGACAAATGTGTTTTTTTTTGCCTTGACTTAATGACTTTGTTTAAAAAAACATATATAGAAAAACATTTTGAAAGCGTTACTGTGTCCGTGCACAAATTTTGTCAATCACTTGTTTTGTTTAGTGCAAGTTGTCTGAGGAGTGACCCTGCCTGAGCATGTAGAAAAAGAGAAAATAATAATAAATACCGGGAAGTTAAAAAACTGTATTCAAAGGAAGGACTGAACATACTCTATGTGGAAAAAAACGATTAATGTGAAAATAACGAAGAACCACATCCATATGCAAGGCAAACATTCCAATAAAGGATAGAAGATGCTGAAACGCGAAACATTTGTGACGGTTTTGTGATTTTTAAATGGCGTGTGAGACAGTATGCTGTATGTTTGTGCACTGTAACATTCATATCAGAATCAGCAGTGGTGGATAAAGTGCATAGTATATATCGTTACTGTCGGGAAGAAATCTCCTATCTGTTTTCGTATGTTTTCGTAAATTAACGCCGCTACTTGATCATACTACAGCGTCACACAAAAGCTTTGGGGATTGCCCCGCCCCCAGCTATTCAATTCAATGAAAGTTGCTCACTGGCGTTTGAAGCACCCGGAAGAATGCTGTCCTTCCGCATTTGGGCACCAAATTTGGGTGCCCAAATGCGGAAGTCTTGAGGTTTCAAACGGTAGAAGCATGTGCAGTGGCGTTTTAAATGCGGAAGTATTGCAATCCCAGATTTGACCACCAGGCGACGGCCGCTTCACTGTTCTACTGTGGCTCTGGGGGCTTGGCTGCAGGCTCAGCAGCGATCTTCTCCACCAGCTTCCTCCTGGCTCAGGTGGTGCGTGGTGGTGACGAGATCTGAGTAAAACTGCATCCACCACAGTCCCTGTGGCGATTTCAACTTCCTCAGCTGGCACAGGAAGTACATCCTCTGCTGAGTCGTTCTTTTGTGTGTGTGTGTGTGTGTGTGTGTGTGTGTGTGTGTGTGTGTGTGTGTGTGTGTGTGTGTGTGTGTGTGTGTGTGTGTGTGTGTGTGTGTGTGTGTGTGTGTGTGTGTGTGTGTGTGTGTGTGTGTGTGTGTGTGCGCGCGTGCGTGCATGCTTGTGTGATGGAGACAATAAAGCTCATTTGAATTTAATTGATTTGTAATATCCACTGTCTTGAGCAGCTCAAGATGGTTGTGGCTGCAACAGAGGGCCAGCCGTTCAAACCTCCCCTCTGTATGCAAACTTCGGGAGTTTAACAGAGATGTCCCTGGAGGTGCAGTCATTGGTGTTACCAGAGAAGCGAGCAGTGGGGAGAGGCCATATAGTCCTGTGGCAGAGTCCTGTGCTCATGGTCGATCTGGTGCAGGATGAGAGTTTCCGCAGCTGCTTCCTGCTGCTTCCTGTCAGTGAGGAAGTTGGTCATCCACTGACAGGTGTGGAGGCTATAGTCTCACGTATAGCCATGCATGCAGACAACTATTCCACAATCTCCGAATGCTATATAGGCTAGAGTCTGGAACCTCCCGAAAGCCGAGACAGGATCTATCAAGTTTCTACCTTGTTCAGTCAAAAATGTATGTTTCTTTTAAATTATATTTCAGCATACTGGGGCCGCCATCTTTAAATTGTCCATTTTGAGGCATTAGCACTCATTTTTGAGCTGGACATACAGCAGACACCTTGAATCTCCTACTGGAGCCGCCGCCGGTCATCAAATTATTGGCTTAGGAATGCAACAAAAACGAAAAACTCTAAAACTAAAAAGTCTCCATGGGGTGAGTAATTGATAGAAACAAAGTCATTTGGGGTGAACTATCCCTTTACTACCCCTAGAAAACATGTATGTCATAAATTAACACAATTTGCCTCGGGGTTAAGATTTTATAAGCCTGTCCAAGTCTATATAGAGTAGGCCTATACTTTGAGTGAGGTTGGTTGAGACTAGGTAGAGGGCTGACCTTATTGACCTGTGTGTGCACACAGAGGAGACGTCTTTGCAGGAAAGTGACCACAACAAGTTGTCAAGAGAGTGAAAAACAACTTAGATGTTCAGACATGGTCACCCATCTTGTAGCAATACAGTCTTTGTCTGCCAGTGACACAGCGTTGTTGGCCAAAGACCTGTTTAGTCAGTCTTTCAGATTAACCACTCTTTTGGCTGACTCGACTTGCTTTTTCAGTGTGTTCCTTGTGTGGATATACAGGACTATATCCCCCCTTCTGTACGCCTCCTCGTTGGACCACTGGAGCTTTGACATTGGTGGTGAACCAGGGTTTATGGTTATTGTACTTGTGGGAATGCACTTCCTCGCAGAAACAGATTTAAGATGTTCCAATGTCAGCCAGCCTCATCCAGATCAGTGGTCGCATGTACAAAATACACAGTGGTGGAAAAAGTACAGTACATTTTTTTCTTACTTAAGTAAAAGTACCAATACTGCAATACAGAAATACTCTGTTACAAGTAAAAGTCCGGAATTCAAAATGTACTTGAGTAAAAATCAAAATGTACTGAAAGTACCAAAAGTACAAAGTACTCATTATGCAGAATGTCCCACGTTTTCAATGTATACAAATCTTTTGAAAATAGAAAGCAGATCTACAATCTCACAATAAGTCGCATTGTGAGCTTGTAGATCGGCTATTTTCAAAATGGCCGAAATGTATATAGGGCTGAAGTGGTTAATGTATGTTTTGTAATAATGATCAAAATCTATAAGTAACTAGTAACTAAAGTTTTCAAATAAATGTAGCGGAGTAAAAGCACAATTGTAGTGGAGTAGAAGTAAAAGTATCGGAAATTGGAAACACTCAAGTAAAGTACAAATACCTAAAAATTGTACTTAAGCACAGTACTTAAGTAAATGTACTTAGTTACTTTCCACCACTGACAATACACAATCTGTAGTCAAAACAGGCTTGTTGTCACGATGTCCATCGGAAAAGTATATAGGACCCATAGGAGAAACAGAGGCCAAGCTGGTTATTGTGAATAAACAGTTTTAGTGGCAACCGAGCCAGATCAAGTGATAATCAAAGTCCATGGGGACGTGCAACATGTCAAAACACTGGAGGCAGAGTCTGAGGTGGAACTGAGAGGTACACAATGAGCTCTAGGAATTATACAAACTCTAGGAAAACCACATGGCAGGAGAACACTGAACATAGAGAGTACTGTACACACACACACACACACACACACACACACACACACACACACACACACACACACACACACACGCAAGGATAACAGGACACACAGGCAAACATGATGGACGAACACAGGATAGGAAAGCAGGAAACACTAGAACATAAGTTAAAATATAGCTGCAAGCAGCGATAATATGGGGCCAGGAGAGAGAAATGACAATTCCTTTAACAGGTCAGTTCATGAAAGTCCTTGCGGTCTTGTTTCCAATGAGTGCCTGTGAGCAATTAGGGGTTAAGAGTCTTGCTGAGGGACAAATTTAATTTCATCGACACATTTGCTGACCTGTCCTGGAATCGTACCTGGGGCAACCAGAGTCTCTGGCTGCCTAGGCGAGCTCACTAACCACTCAGCTATGGCCACCCCAGAGAGAGAGAGAGAGAGAGAGAGAGAGAGAGAGAGAGAGAGAGAGAGAGAGAGAGAGAGAGAGAGAGAGAGAGAGAGAGAGAGAGAGAGAGAGAGAGAGAGAGAGAGAGAGAGAGATAGATAGATAGATAGATAGATAGATAGATAGAAGAGACATAGAGAGAGACAAATGGAATAGATTGAAGAGACAGAGAGAGAGACATGGAAACGGAATAGATTGAAGAGAAAGACATGGAAATGGAATAGATTGAAGAGAGAGAGAGAGAGCGCCATGGAAACGGAATAGATTGAGTCATGTTTTTTGCATTTCAACTTAAATGAGTCTGCATCAAGTGAGGCTTGAACCGGCAACCTTACGAAGTGAGGCTTGAACCGGCAACCTTACGGTCATGAAGCACTCTTAGGTAGCTGCAACACTACCTATAGTGCTATATCTTTGTCCAGGCTGATATTGTCTGTTGAGGATCACAAACTCTTGCCTTCTGTCATGACCCAAGCCCCTGTTTCACTAACACTAAGATCACTCGTTCACAAACCATTTACCAATGAAGAAATTGTACATCTCCTCAGAACCAAAATTAGTGAAAGTAGCCGATCTACAAGCTCACAAACCATTAAAAGTTGTCAGATTGTACATTGGCTATTTTCACAATGAAGTATGTTATACATTGAAAAAACATACTCTCATTGCTATCTGAAAAGTTGTGAGATTGTAGATCAGCTGTATGTAAAAAACACTCAATTAAGTATTTCATGTTATCTTTAACAATTACAGATGTATTCATTGATAGTCATGTTGTGTGAAATGCAACTCAGATGAAGTCTGCACCAAGTGAGGCTTGAACTGGTGACCTTCAGGTTGTGGGGCACACATTTAAGCGAGAAGCCACCAACAGACAACAGACAAGAACCTGTGAAAAAGGAGATCACACAGATCATACAGTTTCACGCAAATAGCTGAAAAATCCTGGGTTTAAGTGTTTTTCAAACTGCTCAAGATTGCGGACAATCTAAGGGCGGTGCTTACTGGTCAACGTGATAGATGTGTTCCTCATTAGTCAAGGCACATGTGTAAGCAGGTCTAATGGCTGTCGGCCAAACGAGGCATGACTTTTGCCTGTTTAAAGTTTCAATTTTCAAAAAATTGCTATAGCGCCCCCGTTTGACCAATTGGAGTAAGATTGGTTTCAGTGATATTTGGAATGGCCCTTTACATTTCTGCAAAGTTTCAAAGAATGGTAAGTCTGCATGTATGTGTTAGGGGCAGATGAATAATTGTCATAAAACTGCAATATTCATTGGCTCATTAAAGCTTCATTTTTTCACTTATGGAAGATATTTTGCAAACGTTTTTTGGTATAGGTCCAAAGTTCATGTGTAAAAAGTTTCGTGCAGATTACTCAAAAATCCCAGGAGGAGATAGGTTTTAACTGTTTTTCATATAATTCCAAATGGTGGGAGATCTAAAGGTCAGAGGTCAAAAGTCAGAGTGTGAAAGTTGTTCAGCATGAGGAGACGCATGTGTGCATCGAAGTTTCATGGCTGTAGGTCAAACACGGCATGAGTTGTACCTGTTCAAAGTTGGCATTTTTCAATTGAGTGCTATAGCGCCACCTTTTGACGAAAGATTGTGAGAATTATTTCTTGATCGTTTTTCATGACCATCTATCATATGGCCGAGTTTCATAAAAAGCGACTGCACGGTTCAGCCAGAACTGCCAAAAGTGGCAGAAGAAGAAGAAACGGAATAATGCGAATAACAATATGGGTCCATGCTGGAAGCCTGGCCCCATAAAAACATAAACAAACAAAAATACCAGGAAAGGAATCACAATACCAGGAAAGGAATCACTTCAAAGTAATATAGAATTACACAACAGGGAGACATAATCATGACACTTGTAGTGTGAATTATGATTCACAAGTGAATTTTATCACTATAGGCCTACTACAGGATGGGCAGAATTGGGGGCACGGTGGCGCAGTCGGTAGCGCTGTCACCTCACAGATAGAAGGTCCTGGGTTGGGCAGATTTTAGTTTCTGCCCGTAGGATGGTCCGTGGGGGAAAGAATGGACTAGATCGAGACCCAGGGCTGCACGTGGGAGAGCACAATATCGTCTCTGTCGGGCGGAAACCTCATATGTCCAAAACTGTTACTTTTCAGGATTCAATTTTGAAAATAGCAAAAGTAGCAGATTTTCGAGCGTGTGGATCTGCTACTTCTGAGTAGGCGTTAATTTACGAAAAACCCCAAATGTTAAATATGGAGATTATTAGGTTTCGGGCCGACAGCAACGATACGCCTCCTTTACTGTACGATAACAGTGGACTACAATGTTATTGTCTCCAGTGGGGCACTTGATGAAGAGTCTGGGTATTTTTCGCTCCACGCTGATAATCTACTCAGCCAAGTGCTATTGCTTCTCCCACACACGACACTCAGAATGTGGAATGTAAACACTGACCTCCCGCAGTGAATAAAAACAATTTGCAATTCGCGGGTAATGTTTTCCTATCTGAGCAGCAGGATTTATTTAGCCTCTGTAACATCATGTGCACCAAACCTCATTTGCATAGAAGCAGGTTGTGTGGCTTTGGGACTTCCCGACGGTTCCACGTTAAAGGGATGGGACGATAATCGTTATTATTGTGATAAAAAAAAAAACGCTCACAATCGTATCACCAGGGATTAAAATGTATGGTAAGATTCTCCTCCGTCATCATGCACTAGGATGAATTCGCTTTTGTTAGAGCTGCAAATTCAGTACCACTTAAACCCTCTATAACTGATAAAACGGACCTGTAAAGAGCTTATTTGGTGAGCTCTTATTTCACTCTACACAAATCGATTCGCCAAAATAGCCGATGTACAAGCTCAAGATGTGAGCTTGTAGCGGCTATTTTTGGCAAACGTTCCCCCCAGAATTAAGGATGCTGGGGGTTCAGGTGGTTAACAGCCGTGGCATTTTAAGTTTTAAGCATCATTTTGATTATCGTGATAACATTGTTAAACGTAATTATTTTTACCACAATAACATGTCATTTTCCATCCCTAGTTCCGCGACGTGGTCCATTGCGGAGATGGAACCCAGATAGCTGTAGTGCACAGTGAAAATCAGTGATCAGTGGTTCTCAACCAGTGGTCCTTGAGGGGGTTCCAGGTGGTCCCCAGCTAAATGATGGAGAGTTGGTAACTAAATGGACCCTTATTAGGTAGATCTTTAACTCTTGAGAGCGTAAAATGAAACCAAATGGACCCTTACGGTCCATTTGGTTTCATTTTACGCTCTCAAGAGTTCAATTATTGTTAAACACCTGCACTCGATCAACATTTGCCTGTTATCTCTCCAATGGTACCAACATCAACACAGCATGGAATTGTGGACAAAATCTTGTCCAACGACAACAAAATATTTGGGTCTGAGAGTCAAAATCTCTTCAAACGGTGGTTCCGTGGCTCAAATACCATATAAATAATAACCTTGATATGAAAAGGTTTGAAACCCACTGTTCTAGATGACTCAACCCCTTGGAGCCACGGCGTAAAACAACAAAAGTCACACATGTGATGAACCGATTGTACAGTCGACTGAACAGATGGATCTCATTACTGCATTGTATTATCCCGAAAACAAAAAAAAGACAAATGAATACAGGCCAAACGTGCTCCGCATTCTTCGGATGGGAGTTGTGTTTGGCTTGCATCGTCGTATGAAATAAGAACGTTGTGTGAACACTGTAATTGTACAGACTTGGGATAGAGATGGAACATTTTCAAGCTATTATTTCTATATTATAAGTATATTTACTCAAGTACTGTTACTTAAGTACAATTTTGACGACGTTGTGAGCTTGTAAATCTGCTATTTTCAAACATTTTAGTACTTTTACTTTTGGTACTTTAAGTACATTTTGATACCAATACTTTTGTACTTTTACTCAAGTAAATTTTTAATTCCGGACTTTTACTTATTCTACATTGCAGTATTGATACTTTTGCTTAAGTGAAACATTTGAGTACTTTTTCCATCACTGGTTTTGTATTTGCACAGATGGTACAGGGAAGTGATGCCTTATGTATTCCCGTGGGTGTCGTGCACCCAAAAATGGACATAGAGAGCTTATAGATCGGCTATTTCCGGCACGTGACTATTCTAAATGAGGCTGTAGTCTGTGTTGTTGTCTGGCAGTCTGGATATCTTTCGCTCCTGATGAGGAGCTGAGCATGGTCCAGTCTAGCTGGAACTGTTTTCCCTGGGCCATGAATTTTTTAAAAGGCCTGTCAGCAAAAAGGAACACAGCTGCCTGCCAGGCTGCGTACTGTACTGTACTGTACAGTACTACTGCACTGGTCAGCATCCTCTGGGTTCTTTTTAAGAACATGGCCCCAGTTTGTCTGTCTGGGTGGATAGAGACCAGTGGTGGCGAAGTACTCACATCTTTTTACTTAAGTAAAAGTATCAATGCTACAATGTAGGAATGCTCTGTCACAAGTAAAATTCCAGTATTAAAAATGTACTTGAGTAGAAGTACAACAGTGGCCCGGACCACTGGCGAATCTATATCTGCAAAGTAACTACATTTGCCTTTAAATAAATGTTTGTCAAAAGATTCAATCACACCGATATCAATGGCTGATAACATAATGCTATCAAATTGCACGCTGCAGCTAGAGAGTTTTAAGTTACCCATACAATTTATTGCTTTTTATTAAATATTCCACCTTAAATTATAACTTGTTAAACATGGAACTAGTGACTCACACACATACCAGTCACACTGATGGTTGGGTAGACCTACTACAACATATAATATTCACCCACACAACACCCTACTATATAAACTTACATATATTGTTGCAACATAGTTGATGCTAGCTTAGAAGAAATATGCAAGGTTTGACTAGAATACAGTTTTTTGGAATTAGAATCCTGTACCCAGCATGCATTGCAGTATCAGCAGCATGCTGCATCATGGGGGAGTAGTCAGGATTGGTGCTCGCCAGTGGTGCAAAGTAACTAAGTATATTTACTCAAGTACTGTAGTACTTAAGTACACTTTTGAGGTAGTTTTTACTTTACTGGAGTATTTCCAGTTTTCAGTACTTTTACTTCTACTCCACTACATCTCAGAGGTAAATATTGTACTTTTACTCCACTACACTCGGTGCCGCGCTATGAGCTTGTATATCTGCAATTTTGGAATAGCCAAAGTATAAGATAATGGTTCAAATCAAGAAATGACACAGAAGCTTTCCCGGTCTTAAAGGGTTAAGTCAATTATCATCGTTAGGTCTCTGCTCTATAGCATGTGACGTGTCTTTAGACAACTTGTTGCGATTTGGCACTATACTGTAATACATTGAATTGATGGAGCAAAATAGGGCGGTTTGATTTTGTAAGCATGAATGTTGAGGATGAAACTTGCCGTTTATTCAGTGTCCCGGTGCACCTCTACTTGGTTTACTTGTGCCAATAAGAACAGCTGTATTCATCAGAGGATTCTGTTTTTTCCCCAAATTTCTCTCCTTATCCTCCATTATTATTGCTTCATCTCCCTCTTGATCAGTGGTGGAAAAAGTACTCAAATGTTTTACTTAAGTAAACGTATCAATACTGATAAATGTAGAAGTACTCTGTTACAAGTAAAAGTCCGGAATTCAAAATTCACTTGAGTGAAAGTACAAAAGTATTGGTATCAAAATGTACTTAAAGTACCAAAAGTAAAAGTACCGCGACGTGTTGTGAGCTTGTAGATCTGCTATTTTCAAACAGCCTAGGTATAAAATAGGGCTAAAATGGTTAATGTATGTTGTATAATGAATTAATTTATATCTGCAAAGTAAATAGTGGTTTTCAAATAATTGTAGTGTAATAAAAGTACAATATTTGCCCCTGAGATGTAGTGGAGTAGAAGTAATCCAAATATGAACACAAGCAGTTCACATTTGTAACCAAGCTGTATAATAGCAGTTAAGACGTTGGTACTTTGGAACCTTGGTAGGGAATGCCTCTTCCAGACTGTGGTCGAATATACAACCTACTTCCAAAATGGTCGCTTCTCTACTGTCCACATCAACAAGAACAACATCTGGTGTATTAGCTGTAACATCTGAGAAGGCATCATTTTTCATTATTGCACAGTTTGAACATGGCAGTTGAAACACAAGAGTGCTTATACATTTTGGCATACCATGAAACATATGAACTTACTCTATCAACAATCCTGTCGTGCCTAGCAATGTACATTCCCTTTTATAATTTACATGGCAGCCATTCAGAATATGTGACAGAGTTTAAGTAACTGGATTGTGGTCATGGTGCAGACAATGAGGAGGAAACACACACACGCGCGCGCGCACACGCGCACGCACGCACGCACGCACACACGCACACACACACACGCACACTCAGTCTCACAGCTACAAAAGAAGAACAACCCTACCCTTTTCTCAACAACCTCTCATTTAGTGGTCTTGAGTGCACACACCCACAAGTTACTCCATGTTGGAGTGAGTTGGACAATTTGGTTTTGTACAGACGCACCATAAACACCAGCAGGATTACATTACACATTATGACACCTGTTCACAGCCTGTAAGGATCCAGCTGTGTATCAAAGCATTATTTTTGACTCAACCTGCTTCAGTGAACATATTGTCTTTCCTGATTAGCGATCAAACCTTGGAATACTGTATTTATCACAGTCTGAGTTTATGTGGGTGTGATTTAATGCAAGTTGTTACCATGTGTGTTCTCTGCCCTGCCTTATTGTCCGTCACACCCACATCCGTTCATTTCCATTCAGCCAGTCAGAGTGGATATGTTCACAACTGCACTCCATTCTATTATCAAACTCAGTCCTGACCTCTGCTATAAAGTCAAGACAAAAATAGCAAGACATGCCATCTCTGGTTCACTTCCTGTAGGCCTATCTGCGTGAAGTGGGTAATCTAGGATGTAAACCAAAAATCACACCCAGTGTGAAGTGGGCGGTGTGGTCACAGTGGTCATCACAGTGGGTGATTCACTTAAAAAAAAACATAAATGTGTTTTTTTTAAGTGCACAGTCCTATTTATAGGACTGCACATGTGTCATGTGTTTCACTAGCCAATCACAGACCTGAATAGAGTCAACCAGTGTACAATCATGGCCAATCACGGTGCAGGGTTAGGGGGGTACAATGGTGGCCAATCACAGCGCAGGGTTGGGGGGGTGCAATGGGTGGGGGTCCAAACCTCACAAATAGGGGCGGTTGCACCGCCCAAAAACTTATCATCAGTCTAAACAGTATAATCAATAATCTGTTCTGTACACACTATACACACGATAGGATGCCAGGTCTACAAATGCACCTGGCATCTGTCTACATAACATGCATATCCAGATTGGAATCCGACTTGTTTTAAAAAGTCTGAACAGAAAAACTTGACTTGAGCCACATTCAGAAGTGGTTTCAAATGCGATTCAAATCTTCTAAAGATGCGTCTCAGTCTGAACGCTGAACACCTGGTCTAACCACCCCGCATATCTACATACTGTGTAACTGTCCAAAGCGCCACTGACGTCATTAGAGAGCAAGAGAATTTGTTGATCTACGAATGCGAGGGGAAAGCGCAATGAAAAGAAAACAATAGCTGTATTATTTTACGGAAGAAATGGCGAGTTGATTACGTCCACGCACGCACGCACGCACGCACGCACGCACACACACACACACACACACACACACACACACACACACACACACTACAAAGTAACTAATAGCTAAAGCTTTCAAATAATTGTAGTGGAGTAAAAGTACAGTATTTGCCTCTGAGATGTAGTGGAGTAGAAGTAAAAGTATAGAAAATTGAAAATACTCCAGTAAAGTAAAACATACCTCAAAATTGTACTTTTTAGTTGCAGTACAGTGCAGTATTAGTTACTTTACACCACGGAATATTACTAAATTACTGAAATTAACAATGTAAAAATGTAAACAAAACAAGGAGCATGGCAGCAGTGCTTCAGAGGTTACCATACATTGCAAATCTGCTGCGATAGTACTGCTATATTTATTCCTTGTTAGTACAGCAGAACTGTGGTTTCTTATGTATTTCAGTCTGACAGCCATATAAAGCCATGTTCATGAAGGCAGATGTTTGGATTCAGTCCCAGTGATTTTGTGGTGGACAGAATGGAACAGGCTAGTGTGGATTTACTATCACACACACGCACACGCACACGCATGCGCACATGCACGTGCACGCACACGCACACGCACAACCTATCCTGTTAATTCCGTCCCGTATCTGGTCCAGCTGGGGCCATTTAAAGGGCATCTCTGTGACGAATAATATAGTGTGACATCATTAAATTATGGCCTCTCCACAGGAAGTCAATTGGTAGGACAGTTTAGTTACAGAGACAGACCAACACACACACACACACACACACACACACACACACACACACACACACACACACACACGCATGCACGTACACGTACACGTACACGCACACGCACACGCACACAGAATCAAAGTCCATCTATCCAATATATCTACGTACAACGATAATGAGACAGCTATACAATGCAGATTTAGTTTAGTTTATTTGCACATAGTTAAAAACACATGGGAAAGGAAGAGCAAATAAAACAGTTTGTTCAAATGGTAGGATACAACAAAAAGACAAGAAGATGATGTGCCAGAGGGGACAAAAAACCCAAAAGGGGCTTGTCAGGTGGCCTTCCTAATGAAAAATAATCATGAAATAAGGAATCTGTGTATTAGATGCGATAGCTGCGATGACAAGGAAGTTAGCCCAGCACATAAAACTAGAAAAGGTAGAGCATATCTCTGCCAAGCTGGGGGGTATAGACAAGTTCAGAATGTGTCAGAAACTTTCCAAATATAGCGGGAAAAACTTTTGATTGATTTAGAACAGGGGTCTACACATTTTTTCAGCTCCAGCTCAAGACTAAAAAGAGACAATTAAGGACTTAAAAATGTTGCAGTTTTCCCCGCTATATTTGGAAAGTTTCTGACAGATTTTGAAATTGTCTGAAAAACCTTTAAAAAAATCTTTGAAACATTTTTTCAAAAATACATTTTCTCTGATTTTGATCCTCAGAAAAGTCACCCTTTAATATCTCTGGCGGTAAGTAGAATTAACCCATTAAGACCTGAGGCCAAATCTACAAATGCCTTCTAATGGGGCTGTTATCACCGTTATCATTATCATCCCATAGCTATGGTCTAGTAGGATCCCACTGGACTACCAGGAGGTTCTGGTAGGCTGTCAGCCTTAACGCATGTGCTGTCACATGACCTGTCCAAGTCCCGGAAAAGACACGCTGTGATTGGCCGGAAAAGACGTGCGGTGATTGGCCAGTAGTCACTTTGATTGGCAGTTGGGACAAACGCTTTTCCCAAAATATGATTTACGATTTTGTGCCTATCGGGACATAACTCGGACGGTGCTGAGTTGGCAGAAGTGGACTTCGCAACATTCGGCACGGCACTCACTAGCCTTAGCTTACTCGCCGGTGCCTCTCGTGGCTCAAGTCCGCATCTGATGGTGCGCCTCCATCGTGATTCGATCCCAGGTTGTGGCTGAAAGTCTAATTTATAGGCGAGGCACGCCGCTGAGGCAGGTGCAGGAATGGGGTTTCGTGCTGTATTTCAATGTGACTCTGCCCCGTGACCCAATAGAGTCCGTATGCAGACTATCGTTCCAATTTGTGTAGATCAGTCAAATAGGACTAGTTGTCCTAGCCTCGCGTCACCAGTTTTTCCACCTCGGAGGAAAGCCTGGTATTCATTATTAAAGACCCGTGTGATCCGGTCTAGGCCGCGCTTACCTAAAAAATAATAATAATTCTCTTTCCGGATTTTGCCCATCCGGTTTTGCGGAGCCGCTTTGTTTTGGTTCCCCAATCCCTATTTAAATGGAATAGAATATCCCCGTGGGATAAGAAAGGTAGACAGATGCTAAATAGTCTCCGGAAGTACACTCACATTTATGTTTAAAAAATAAGCTAAACTACGCCGCATTAAGGATTTTATTAGGTAGGCCCGCGGACGGACATATTTTTAGTTTTTCTAGTTTAGTTTTTCCCGATTTGCGTTTCCGGCCACCTGATGACGCGCAGATGACACGCCCGGCGACGTAGGGTTACTTCCGCTCCCGACTGGATCACAAACCCGAAAAAGTATTGATCCCAGGCTAGGAAGGACACAAGGACGCGAGGTTAGGACACAATAGGACAACTAGGACACAAATTGAAACCATACAGAGAACTAGGTCCTATTTGGCTGATCTTCTCTGTATCGTTCCAATTTGTGTCCTAGTTGTCCTATTTTGCTGAACTTCTCTGTATAGTTCCAATTTTCTTCTCTGTATCGTTCCAATTTTCTTCTCTGTATCGTTCCAATTTTCTTCTCTGTATCGTTTCTATTTTCTTCTCTGTATCGTTCCAATTTGTGTCCTATTTGGCGTATCTTCCTATATCAATAAAGTCTATCTCCCTGTGACAGCACATGCGTTAACATTGAATCACCAATAAACCTGTTTCCTAGGCTTTTCACTGTGTTCCACTTCCTGTCTTTTGATCCAATGAAATCCAACGAAACCGGTCAGATGACTAATGATATCCAATGAAATCCGACAGGAAGTGGAAAACACACAGCCAAGAAACAGGTGGATAGAATGGCTGATAACAGCCTACCAGAGCCTCCTGGGTAGGCCAGTAGGGACCTACTAGGACCATAGCTATGGGATGATAAGGGTGATAATAGCCCCAAATAGGATTTCTAGGTAGTTCTAGGCATCGGATGCAGCATCAGTAGTTCTCAAACCTTTTTGTTCCAAGGACCCCTAAAATTATATGTATTTGGCAGCAGACCCCCATCAGAAACTGTTTTCACTTTCAAGATTTAAAAAAAATGTTCGAATATAGCAGATTTACAAGCTCTGCAAACTTGTATGTTGTATGTTCTAAATCCTACGCGTTTTCTGAAAAACTTCAGAATGTTATGTTGCTACAGTATATGACTAAAATCTAAAATGACACACAGATGCCCTCCCGGTTTTAATGGGTTGAGTTATGTTTCACTTCACTGGATTATAATCATTCATCTGTATTGTATTGCATTTGCGCAATAGATCAGGCATGGCATTTTTTAATAACTAATGTCCGGGCAGCCTGAGGGTTCATATTGTGTATGCACACATTCACATGAACAATACATTGGCAGCACAATTTACTTAAAAGACATGTGCATGTGCGTTCGCACGGGCACGCACACACACCCATTATTATATTTACGGAGGATGAGAGGTGATGTAATCCCGAAAATTAAATGAATGTTTCTGTTTCCGAGTGTTCTGTTTCTCCTCATTGCCACTATAGGCTTCCTCAAATGTAATTTCCTTGTGAAAATGGACATAAAAGGGACTAAAACATGAGATAACCAGCTTTGGCAAAGAGCTGTAATTGTGTCTTATACCCTAGGCACAAATATGTGTTTTCAGGATTTAAAAAAAAGAAAAACGCTCAAAACGCGTAGTTTTGCGCCGTGTTTTGAGATTGTGGATCTGCTACTTTTGATGCTTTTGTGTGACGCATGTAGTATGATTAGTAGGACGTTAATTTACGAAAAAACACAAAAAATTGGAGCATGGAGGATTCTGTCGACAGCAACTGTACAAAAGTTTACTACTACTACTTTGCATCCTGCTGTAATTGCCTCCAATCTCTGTCCGTGTGCGCGTGTGCGTGTGTGTGCGCGTGCGTGCAGTGGATGCATTGGCAATATATGTGGACTATGTAGCATACGAGAAGGCACTAGTCGCTGCCGGAATCGACCAACAGCTGAGGCTTAACCTCGCGTCACCAGGCTTTCCACCGCGGAGGAAAGCCTGGTATTCATTGTAAAACTAGCCGTGTGATCAGGTTTAGAAAAAAGGAAAAAAATAATCGTGTTTCGGTGGTTGGTTCCGGTTACATTGTTTTTGTTCCCCACATAATGCGAATCAATTAGTTTACTCTGGGAAATGGACGTACCAAATGATTATTATACCAAAAGAAACTAAACAATTCTACCAAACTAAACACATTTAAAACTAGGGGAATACATTTGGAGGTGCATGGCGCCGGAGGTTCCGGTCATTGGTTCCGGCCGCCTGATGACGTAAAGTCGAAAATGGTATTGATCCCAGGCTAGCCGATGCTACCTCCCGTGAACAGCTACCGGGAAGAGAGGCAATAGACCCGGCGGCCTTCCCAGCGGTATGTCCGTCCGCTGTCGGAATAGCAATAGGTGGACTTCCAGGCCCATGAGAACAACTACAGAGAGCGCTTTAACACTAAGCAGCAGTGTAAGACTAAGAACTTTGTTTTTCTGGTGATCCAGCCATGGACATAATATACCATGTATAGTAGTACTCCTAGTAGTACTATGTTAATGGGAACTGCACTAAGTACTCTGTCTACGGGTACAACGGGCAACACACGCACGCACACGCACGCACGCACGCACGCACGCACGCACGCACGCACGCACGCACGCACGCACGCACGCACACACACACACACACACACACACACACACACACACACACACACACACACAGGCGGTTGACTGTAAAAGCACAGGGGTGGGGGGGGGGGTTGTCCAGACAAGGGGCCTTTGGGGGAGGCGAACACAAACACGTTTCTCCACCGGCGCCCAATGTCAGCTCCCATTACGTCTAGCAGCGGGGGACCCTTGGGCCAATTAAGGCAAGGGGGCTGCACTCCTGTAAGTCTAGTGATTGGCCAGCCCGTGCGTGGTGCCCCCCCCCTCCCCTGCTGCTGACATTAAGGGGGGATAATCAGGAGGGCCGGTGGGAGGTGAGCAGCACACCGGAACGTTTCACTTACTGGAGCGAGAGATTATTCTGTTTTTAAACCTGAATGAAAGTAACATTTGATCCATTAAGTCATTTTCATATTTCTTTGGCTATCAAAAAAATAGCAGATATACAAGCTCATAGTGCGGCACTGAGTGCCACGCTATGAGCTTGTACTGTAGATCTGATATTTATGAAAAATCGTTAAAATGTGTGCAAATCTTTATATATCTTTTAAAGGGGCTACACCATGAATTAAACAAATATGTATTATATATAAATATTGCCCCCTAATACGTTTTAAACAGGTTGTAAGCCTAAAAAACATCCAGATATTTTTTCTCACAATCTGACTGTCTGTCATTCCAAGCTTTTTCAGCTGCAATACCAAAACGTCCTATTGGGCAGGGGGGAGCTACTGAGCAATTCTGTCTGGCCATCATCAATGCAAAATCAGGGCAATAGTGACATCACTTGCCCTGCCATTCTGAAATGGCCTGGTCAGTAACGCCCATTCAGGAAATCCATGAAATGAGCATGAATGACTGAATGTTAAAAAAAATATATTTTTTTGGGTACAAGAGACACTGGGGAGCCCAAAAAATACTAAAAACCTAAAAAAAAATGAAATTCATGGTGTAGCCCCTTTAAATCAATTATTTTTTACTCAAATTGAACCACTGATATATTATAGACGCATACAGTAGGTCAAAAAAAAAAAAAAAAAAAAAATGTTTGGATTCAGAAGACATTTCTAGAATCCCCAGAGATTAGAGTTACAAATGTTTGCTTTAAAAAATATATATTCAAAGATTTGCACAAATTTTCACGATTTAAAAAAAATAAATAGCAGATCTACTGCCACGCTATGAGCTTGTAGATCTGCTATTTTTTAATAGCCAGCCAAAGTATAAAATAATGATTAAAATCTAAAATGACAGATGCTTTCCCGGTCTTAAGAGAGTGAAAGAGAGAAATGGGTAACACTTTCTATGAAGCCTATAAATAATGCATAATAAACATACTTTGCATTCATAATGCATTCTAATCTGATTGTAACACTGTATCGTTATAGGTATGACACTCTTAATGCTTTATAAAAGTATCCAGAACACATTATAAAGCATTTTCTAATGACTTATAAGGTCAGGGATTATAATAATACTTCATAATTGCTGGACACTTCCAGACCTTTTCTTTTGGCCAGGATCATAGTGTATAATTTTCATTATAATAAGTATAACAGTGATTATAATGCATTATAATCACTGTTACAATTAAGTCACTAAAAGTGGTCATTGGATGCTTTACAGTAAGTAAAGTGGAGAAAATGGCAGTGATGCTAAAAAATAATCCAGCAATTATGAATATAATACTTGACCTTATAAATTGTTAAAACATGATTTAAGATATGTTTATGATAAATAATATAAACATTATGCATATTAAGGGTAATCAACTATAATCACGCAGTGTTATAATCAGTTTGTTCTCCTTTTTAGCTGTGTAATTGAGAGATCTTAAAGTGTAAATATTTTGAATATTGGTTGCTGTACATGGCTATGCTGCACCAACCTCACCAAGTCAAATTCCTTGCATGTGAAGACAACGCTGGCTAAATAAAGAATTTGGTTTCTTGCGTGGCGTCACTGTTTCAGCTCACAAGACAGTGGGGGCATAATGAGGATGTTGTTTTTTTGCTGACATTTAACTCTGGCTGTTTTGGCCCCGACGTCCTGCTTCTTCTCACCAGTGGTGTAAAGTAACTAAGTACATGTACTTAAGTACTGTACTTAAGTACACTTTTGAGGATTTTTTACTTTACTGGAGTATTTCCCATTTTCAATACTTTTACTTCTGCTCCACTACATCTCGGATCCAAATATTGTACTTTTACTCCACAACATTTATTTGAAAAACAGTAGTTATTTTGTAGATTTTGATTATTATTACAGAACATTACATACATAACCACTTCAGTCTAATATTAATTTCGGCCATTTGAAAATAGCCGATCTACAAGCTCGCAATGCGACGCATTGTGAGCTTGTAGATCTGCTATCTTCAAAATATTTGTATACATTTTGAACTTGTGAAATGGGACATTCTGCACAATGAGTACTTTTACTTTTGGTACTACAGTATAAGTACATTTTGATACCAATACTTGTACTTTTACTCAAGTAAATTTTGAATGCCGGAGTATTTCTAAATTGCAGTATTGATACTTTTACTTAAGTAAAATATCTGAGTACTTTTCCCACCACTGTTCTTCTCACACAGTCTGTCGTTGTGTAGCTCTCATCTTACTTTAGTGTGTCTCTTTGCTCTGCTTTCTCCCTGATGTCATTCTCTGCATCCAATCCATTATGTAGAACAACTCTAAAGGGCGGGGGAGCTGATGAATACCCCTGGGATGTTTTCCAAGAAGTGAAGGGCAATTTGGAGATGGCCCTGCAGCCAGTGTCCATTTGGACAGATTGAGCAGAGATGAGACTCAGGACTGGGGGCTGTGTGTGACTCAGCCAATAACCCAGCCCTGCTGATTCAATTCCAGTTATCTGTTGATGCAATTTGAGTCATAATTCTGTGAATTTATTTGAAAGGGGTGTGACTCGTTTAATTAGGGATTGATATAGACCTCAACAAACATGCACAACAAGCTTGTACATCTGCTATTTTTGAAGTTTTTTTTTTACACAAATCTTCTCTTCTGGGGGGTCCCTGGCACAAAGTCTTTTCAGATGGGGGTCCGCGGCCAAATATAAACTGCCCACAAAAAGCTAAGCTTAAAATAAACATCTAGACAAGAGACATTATTTGAGCTGCCAATGCTCCTACAACTACATTAAAATCACATGGAGCCATCCAGGGCAGTGTTCTCAAACTTTTTCAAGTCAAGGACCCGAAAATGACATGTATTTGGCCACGGACCCCCATCTTAAAATATTTTGTTGTTGACCCCCCAGAAGCAAAGATTTGAGTTACAAATGTTTGCTTAAAAATATATACTGTATATATTCAAAGATTTGAAAACATTTTCAAGATAAAAAAAAAATAGCAGATGAGCTTGTAGATCTGCTACCTTTGAATAGCCAAAGTATAAAATATGGAAAAGGAGGTTAAAATGATTGTGACGCTTTATTAACTAATTTTGCTGGGGACCCCCTGGTGTCCCCCCAAGGACCCCTGGGGGTCCCCAGACCCCACTTTGAGAACCAATGATCTCTAGGGAGCCAGTGATCCACTACTGCACTACTCAAGTCATTATAATACTGGATAGCAGCCGGAGTGAAAGAGCACCAGAAAAGAGCAAACAGCCCTCATGAGCAACATGAGTTTTTCAGAAAACTCTTAAGATTTAGAACAGTGGTTTAGAACAGTGGTCAGCAATTTTTGAGCATTTTTGAAAAATCTTGAAAGCGTAACTAAGAATAATTATTTTGAATTTTCTTTGACACAAATCTAAAGATATTCCAGAGTTCCAGACTCTACATGTAATATATATTGCATTCAGAGGTCGTGGAATAGTTGTCTACGCGAGACTAGGTCGTGCACATCCCCGCTTATGGAATAGATTCCCTTGATTGTCTCTTCAAACTCCTAAAATGTCTATTATTTTCTATTCCCACAAGACATGTCACCCAGTTATTAAAATGTTCTATTCTGGGGTACCTGCATGTGCATGGTGACTCAGCGAGTTAGTGCACAGATCATGATGTGCTCTTAGTGAGTTCAAGGAAGCAGGTTTGAATGTGACCCCTGTATTGTCTCACATGTCTCTGCCCTCCCACTGCCCTTGGTTTGATCTTTAGACTCTCCTGTCTGAAACTAAAGCATATAAATACAAAACCAATACATCTTCTATTGTGTTGTTGTTAATAATAATAATAATAATGAATTGCATTTTTATGGCGCTTTTCTAAGTACTCAAACTTACTCAAAGCGCTCTTACAATGGTTCATTCATTCATTCAGGGAGGGGACATTGGGAGGTGGAGCGGCGAACATTCGACGCCAGCGTCCCCACTTTTCCCACATTCACACACCAATGGTGGCAAGCTAGCGCCGACCGAATCATTGGAGGCAGTGTAGGGTTCAGTGTCTTGCCCAAGGACACTTCGACATGTGGACAGGAGGAGGAGCCGGGATTCGAACCGCCGACCCACGGATCATTGGCCGACCTGCTCTACCTCCTGAGCCACAGCCGCCCTGTTGTTGCCATCCCAGGTATTGACAGGGGCCTTCAACTCCTACAGATGTAACAGTATGACTCATACGGATGTTTGAGTATAACATGAGGTGGGTGTGTGCATGGGAAGAGGCTGCTGGGGGAAGTGTGTGGAGAGAGAGCGGGGGGGGGGGGAGTCCATCTGGACCTGACATGAGTGGTTCATAATTAGTTTGTTTCTCTCCCATTGCTGTAATAATCTGTGGGAGAAATATGTGTCTGTGTGCAACTGTGTGCGTGCGTGCGTGCGTGCGTGCGTGCGTGCGTGCGTGCGTGCGTGCGTGCGTGCGTGAGTGTGTGTGTGTGTGTGATTCAAACTGGGGTCTATGCGGCTCACAAGGAGCATATGGTCTGTGCTGTAAATTGGCTGAGTCACCAGTCCCTGCATGTGCACTTCTGACCATGCAGGAGCATTTAATAAAGAACATGTAATGGTGAAGCAGAGAGAGACGGATGGCCTTGTAAGTGAACCGCTGATATATTCACACAGACACGCTGCTGACAGAGATGTACGGCTGAATTAGCGCAAACTGCCTGGCGACGTGGAACGCAGCAGAGCGTGACAGCCTGAATCTAACCCCTCCGCTTCTGAAATCTACTGCAGGCTGTGTCAAGAAGCTTTCACTTTATAGACATGTAATGCAACGTTATGGATTCAATCCCTTGCAAACGTGTAGACTTCTGCACTTTAAGTAAGTGAGTGAGTAAGTAAGTAAGTAATAGTAAAGCAGGGTCTTAGAGATGAAGCAGGCCACGGACCCCCACTACATATCGTATAAAATTGTGTTGCAGGGTGGGTGTTTGTATAGTGCATACATTTGGGAACAGTTCTTTTTTTTTTTTTGTGCGTGTGTGTCTCACTCCGAAGAAGGCACATATTGCCTTTTGGTCAGAACCCCAGGAGTGAGACTATGTTGGTGTGTGTGCGTGTGTGTGAACCGCATGGGTGTGCGAGCGTGTGTTCTGCTGGTGTAAGGTGGATGTTCACCTAAGCGTGCTGTGACCTGGCTTTAGTGTGTGTGTGTGCGTGTGTGTGTGTGTGTGTGTGTGTGTGTGTGTGTGTGTGTGTGTGTGTGTGTGTGTGTGTGTGTGTGTGTGTGTGTGTGTGTGTGTGTGCTTGCGTGCGTGACCTCGCTCTAGTAGGTCGTGTCTAATGGGCACTATAAATATCCTGGAACCAACGGGCTCATGAGACCAGGGACACACACACGCACAGAGACACACACGCACGCACGCACGCACGCACGCACGCACGCGCACGCACACACACACACACGCAGACACACAGTAGGCCTACTGTACATGACACACAAACACACACACGTTAACACGCTTACTCGCCAGGTTGGCAATGGCCTAGTGGACACGGCGCCTACCACATGTAGGCTCTAATGCAGCCTGACAGTGAGTCACGGGTTTGACGATCCTTGCCACTTGTCTCTCTCACCCTGTTTACTGGCATTCTAAACTGTACTACCCAATAAAGGTAGAAAAGCCCTAACACTATCTTAATCCATTAGGACTAGGAACACATCTGTGTTTTTTTTTTGCAAATCTTTGAATATGTAAAATATGGAAAGGTTTGAGCACCACTGATATAGCAACATACCGTTAGGATTTAGAAGATTTTTAGATATGTATTTGGTCGCAGACCCCCATCTCAAAATGTGTTGTTATAGGGACCCCCAGAAACACAGATCGGAGTTAAAAATGTCTGCTAAACCTTTTATGAGGATTTTTTCCACACACACACACACACACACACACACACACACACACACACACACACACACACACACACACACACACACACACACACACACACACACACACACACACACAGTTCTCAAACCACAAGCAAAGGTTAGACATTTGCATTGCAAAGCACAATAACAGTACGCTAAGCTACACTCTACACCGCAGACACAGGATTTGCATGAGGACATTACCCACCTTGCAACGGAACACCATCCTATCATGATAACATTGTTAGCGTAGCAGTGAGGAAAACCTGATAGAACACGTTTTTCTTTTTTCTCCTGGTTGCATTTGACTAAGTTCATGGGACACATTTTGGTTGAACTACAGTATGTCAGACCATTGCAACATGCATTGCCTGAAAACTGAAAATGACCTTTTGCATGTTGCAGTTTTACTAGTTGTTTTCAACCTTTTTTTGGCTCTGGATTACTAGAATATCTCAAACAATCCTCAAGGACCACCCCACCCCACCTCCACACAACAACCTACTGTATATATTTAGTATAAGAAGGCATATAACAGCATGGAATTTTTGTATTTCTGTTCATATTTAACATTAAATGATCTGAAAGCTACTGTAAATGTATACTTAGTTGCATGATGGTGTCACACAGTCAAAATATTTCAGTAGAGCAATGTCACGCCCTTA
>NC_139960.1:16700821-16733321 GCF_963454915.1 Gymnoscopelus microlampas | reverse complement strand
TATTGGTATCAAAATGTAGCCTACTAAAAGTACCAAAAGAAAAAATTACTCATTATGCAGAATGTCCCATTTCAAGTTTTCAAATGTATAAAAATCTTTTGAAAAAAGCAGATGTACAAGCTCACAATGTGTTGCAATGCGACGCATTGTGAGCTTGTAGATCGGCTGTCAAATGGCCGGAATGTATTAGGGCTGAAGTGGTTAATGCCTGTTTTTTAATAATAAAAATCTACACAGTAACTAGTACCTATAGTTTTCAAACAATTAGTGGAGTTACGGTTTTATTATTATTATTACCTATGCTGCTGCATTGTCTGAATTGTCAAAAAATAAGTTTTACTCTTATGTACTTATGTACAAGATGTAACAATGAAGCACAACCGTGAACTTTAGAGCGCATACCACATGGGTGTCAACTCAAAGTTTGCATGGTCGACACACTCCGTGGTGTTCTGCATTCAGTGGTGGAAAAAGTACTCATATCTTTTACTTAAGTAAAAGTATCAAGCGACACATTTTGAGCTTGTAGTTCTAGTACTTTTTCTGTTTTTGAATTTGAATCTTGAAATCCTGTCTGTCTGTCTGTCTGTCTGTCTGTCTGTCTGTCTGTCTGTCACACTAGTATAGAACATATTTTTCATTTGTGTTCTTCACAAAGTTCTGTGAACATGTACTGTTCATTTAAATGTGCTTTTGTCAACAGAAATGTCGGGGTTCAAGGAATGGAGGAGAGTGAAGAGGAAAATGAAAATAATTCCTATTCTAAACTCACATATGCAACCTTTCTAGAGTCTTACCTAAGAAAGCATTATTATGTATTTATTTTTTGTTGATACTGAAACTATACTGTATAGCCTACAGTTCTGGAATCCATCACAGGAATGTGTGTGTGTGTGTGTGTGTGTGTGTGTGTGTGTGTGTGTGTGTGTGTGTGTGTGTGTGTGTGTGTGTGTGTGTGTGTGTGTGTGTGTGTGTGTGTGTGTGTGTTTAACTCAAGGCCAGGTGCTATCTGTCTGTCTCCAGCCAGAGGAACAGGAAGGAATAAGGCACCTTGTCTGGTGTCTAGACCAGTGGTTCTCAACCTGTGGGTCGGGACTCCGAGGGGCGTTCCCACATGATTTTTGGGGGTCCCCAGATGACAGTGAAGTGGCAATTTAAGGACATTTAAGTCATTTTTAATACCGCGAATAAAGAAAAAAAAAAGAGTAAGACCATTACTGCATCAAAAGTCATCAACAAACTAACCTATAAAAACGGGTCAAACATTGGACAAATTGTCAAATAATATAAGAAAGAGGAAAACATTGTGCAAATAGCCAATCTACAAGTACTTGTAGATCGGCTATTTTCAGAGTCAAAATGCCTCAACTCCTACAATTCCAAGTGCTTGTCAGGGTGGGGGTCCCCACAGTTCAAATATGATTATTTTGTCAGGGCCTGAAAAGGTTGAGAACCACTGGTGTAGACCAGCAGGACGAATCACATTAGCTCTGAATTTGCCACAAAGTCATCGCTCTGCTGCCCTCTGGTGGTGGTAGCTTGGTAGGCCTACATTTCAATTGAGAGTGTAGGATCCCATGGTCTGTAGCGATGGTCGGGTTGTCATTGGATAGTTGGTTGTGTACAGCAAACAGTTATACAGTTGGGAAGAGAGATCCCACTTTAATTATACTAAATAAACACAATAAAATACATCTACAAGTCTGTTCCAAGGCTAATAAAATACTATAAAGCCTACGTTATCTGTTTTCTTGCCCACAGACGGTGTTACTTCACTACTTGCAGTGGCGTGAAAAGCCAGCCAATCAGAGAGCATCATTCATGTAATGTACATTACCCATGATGCAACACTGTGAGAACTAACAATATGCATTTCCAAAAGCTTATAACAATATTTTAAAGTGGCTTTCCAAGTTCAAATTCAAGTTAAAAGTTTACTTTATCAAGAAGTATTTGCATAGTGAACTATGATAAGTGTTTTTAGGTGAAATCGTGGAAGACAGCCTAGTACATACAGGAGCCTTTAAATATTATGCTAGACCTGATTTCAATTTGGATGGGGAAGTGATGATGATGGATGGCATACCAGTCGCCTTACCAGTTGAAAAACTTCCTATGCTCCTGTTGACCCAGTGTGTCACTGACAACCCTGAACTTGATTTGGGCGTAAGGTGTACCGCTGGGACCCTGATGGAGTTTGGCAGCTGGTTGTGACATTGACTGACAAACAAATCTGATCCCATTTTTAATATCTTTTACTAATGTTTTGTGAAAATGACTGAGTATTAAATCTGATCCTAGTAATAATATTTAGAGAGAGAGAGACACATAACGTCTCAGTACTTTACTGGCAAAGTGGAGGTAACGTAATTTTTTTTAAATCCAGTGGTGGAAGAAGTATTCAAATGTTTTACCTGAGTAAAAGTATCAGTACTGCAATGTGTAACTCTGTTACAAGTAAATGTCAAAATGTCAAATGTAAATGTAACTTTCATAAAACAATCCACGTCAATGCCATATCAATTTCAAAAGTATTGGCATGAAAATATACTGAAGTACTCATTTATATGCAGAATATCTCATTTCAAGTTTTCCAAAGGTATACAAATCTTTTGAAAATAGCAGATCTACAAGCTCACAACGCATCGCTAGGGGCTTGTAGATCAGCTATTTTCAAATAGCCGAAAACAAATACAACAAATTCCTCAGAGATGTAGTGGAGTAGAAGTAAAAGTATTGAAAATGGGAAATACTCCACTAAAGTAAAAGAAAAAAAAAAAAAAACTCAAAATTGTACTTAAGCACAGTACTTGAGTAAATGTACTTAGTACTTAGTTACTTTACACCTCTGACTATACTTACTTGCCCTGTCATGTAGCTCTTACTTTGATCTACACTTTGTTGCTCTGGATAAGAGTGTCTGTAAATGTAAGTAAGGACATTATTTTAAAGCCATATAAACACATTAAAGTCTAAATGTAAATGTAAGTAAGGAAATGATTTTAAAGCCAAGCCATATAAACAAATTAAAGTGTAAATATAAACCATTTCAATGACTGCGCGTCCCGGGTACTATATTTGCTGGCTGCATGGTGCCATCTAGTGGTAATATAATGAATCGCAAGGTATTTTGAGACGGGGCATTGCCAGGTTGCTCGCACTGTGAGGCGTTGTGAGCTTGTAGATTGGCTATTTTCACAATGTTTGCTTCTTTATACGTAATAATTGACAATTTGGCCAGTTTGCTATTAAAAAGGTCTTAAATGTCATTAAATTTTAACTTAGGAAATGTGCCGATACCCTGTATACACTTATAATGTATGTTTTTTTTTTTTACTGTTGAGTGAGAAAACAATGTTACACATTAAGCTAATCATCTGGGGACCCCCCAAAATAACGTGGGGACCCCCCTGGGGATCCCGACCCTCATTTTGGGAACCACTGGTCTAGAGTAGACTTGACACAACAAGTGAATCCATCCTACACGAGGGGGCGTGGTTATGACTCAAGAAAGAGACACTACAATCAGCTCTATGCCCATTGCCCAGTGTCTGTGTTCATAATGTTGTCTTTTCTATGGAGCTCATAGGACAGGCCTAATACTCTGTATAGCTATACTAATTGTCTGTGTATTTAACAATGTTCAGTGGCACCTCAGCTGGGGGTCAGGAGGATGGTGTGGAGCTCATGGAAACAGACACCATGTATTGGTCTTATCTGGCAGACTGTGGAAGGTGGCACACGTTTGAGGTAGGCTTTACTTTAGCAGTGTTATTTAGGCCAGGGCATAATTATCTGTCACTTTACATCAGTGGTTCTCAAACTTTGTGAACCAATTGCTTTTATACAAAGTTTGATCTGAAGCATCTCACAGATACATTTTGTTATTGGCTCTTGTTAAACGTTATACATATTATTAGGAGGACCCAGACATCACCCTGACCAGCATGGATATGGAGAACCAATACATCTGTGACTCCAAGGGGACGTTTAACATGTTTACACCTACTGGCATCAGCAGGATTGATTTATCTGGTATTATCACAATTCTCACTGTTACAAACTATGCAGTAGTTTCAATTTAACAATGATGTAAACTTTACACCATTATTTTACATTTACATTACTTTACACTGTAAAGTAACTAAGTACATTTACTCGAGTGCTGTACTTAAGCACACCTTTGAGGTACTTTTCTTTACTGGAGTATTTCCAATTTTATTTTGGGGCAAATATTATAAAATAAATACTTTTACTCCACTACAATTATTTGAAAACTTTAGTTAGTAGTTACTTTGCAGATTAAAATGATTACGTTATGAAACATACATTAACCACTTTAGCCCTATGTCATACGTAGGCTATATGAAAATAGCTGATCTACAAGCTCACAACGGGTCGCGAGCTTGTAAATCTTCTATTTTCAAACATTTTGGTACTTTTACTTTTGGCACTTTAACTACATTTTGATACCAATACTTTCGTACTTTTGCTCAAGTCCATTTTTAATTCCGGATTTATCTTGTAACAGAGTGCTTCTGCATTGCAGTATTGATACTTTTACTTAAGTAAAACATTTGAGTACTTTTTCCACCACTGCAATTTATTCATGCCATAGCCTACAGTATGTTAACTCACGTGTGCTCTGCCTTTACACAGCAATGTTACAGACTGAAGTTTGCACAGGTCGCCAGAGAAGAATCCAACGATCCTACCAGACCGAGAGGAGGTGAAACAATTAATACATTAGTTAATAAAATAAGAAAATGCCCTTTAATAACATAGCAGAATGTGGAATGCATTAAGTTTCTCTTATGCAAAACTCACCATTTCAGAGGAAGTGAAAGTGAAACCTGGCTGTCGGTGTACAGTAGCCTAATAGAAACTTAAACCCAGTCCTTTTCCAACACAGTGGCTGCTGTTGCTTCATTTCTTCACCGGTTTTCTGGGAAACGTTTGACCCAAAACTCCCATATCAGGTAAACAAAGAGAGCCATTAATCCATTCAATCCGGGAATGCATCTCTGTCATTTTAGATTTCTTTGGCTATTCAAAAATAGCAGATCTACAAGCTTGCTATGAGGTTGTAGATCTGCTGAAAAAAAAATGCGTTAACATTTCTGCAAATCTTTGAATATATATATTTTTAAAGCGAACATTTGTAAAATATTTTTGTTCCAGGGACCCCCCCAGAAGCAAAGATTTGAGTTCCAAATCTTCGCTTTAAAAATATTCAAAGATTTGCACAAATAGTCATGAAAAATAGCAGATCTACAAGCTCATAGTGCGGCACTCAGTGCCGCACTATGAGCTTGTGTATCTGCTATATTGTGTATCTGCTATACTGCCATACTGACTTCGATAAAATGAGTGAAGGGCCTCACATTGTACAACTGAATTGAAACTTGAAACACATAGCGCTGAATTATGTTAAAACTGCATGAATTTGGTAGACATGCCAGTCTATTTTAGAATAAGGTCCTTGTTTTCACAACGAGGATTTTCTGTTACAAAATGTTGATCTTTCTTTTTCTTTTTGTATCACGCTGGCGTACTCTGTACGAGGTTACAAGGAAAAGATTACATAAAACAATCCACGTCAATGCCGTATCAAGTTTTATCTTATCTGATATGCACCACTCCATAGGTCACTGATAAAACACATTGCATTATGTTAATAATTATAGAGTCACGGCAGACTGTTTCACTGTTACATTATAAACATAAAACATTTGAATACATACATTTGAATACATGATGGAGGAATGCAGGTATGTACTCAAATGGCAAATATTAATTACTATTAATTGAAGTTACATTAATTTGTCTCAAAACCATTAACATATGGCAGCCTTTTAAAATGTAGATTTTCTTTGGGGGGGGGGGGTCATCATTTATATTCTTTTATAACTTGGCGGGCCGGATTGAGATGGTCAAAGGGCCAGGTCCGGCCCCCGGGCCGTATGCTGCCCTTGTGTGGCCTAAAATGTAAGTGCTTATTTAGTTATTTGTTCCCAGGAGGAGAAAACACTTGCCAATAATTTGTCTTTTACAGTTAATCCGAATGAATGAAATGTCTCCTGAGTACCAGACTGTGGCAGGGTTTGTGAAGGCAGATGGACTGTTGGACAGAGATATTGTATCAGTTAGCAGAATACAGAACATGGACCTGTGGGAACTGTACTGTAGGTGAGTTGTTTTGTGTCAACCACAAATTATTATTGCAAAATGTACAATATTAGCCTACAGCAAGTTGTGGATTTCCCAATACAGAGGCAACGTCTTCACCACATAAATGAATGGATGAATGAATAAATTAATACATTATAGACATAGTCAGCAATGCATCATAGTCATTAACATAGTCAGCACCGTAGTTATTTACATTAATATAGTCATTACCAGTCATTAACATAATCAGCACCATAGTCATTAACATTTTCAGCACCATATCATTAACATAGTCAGCACCATAGTCATTAACATAGTCAGCACCATAGTCATTAACATAGTCAGCACCATAGTCATTAACATTTTCAGCAACATAATCATTAACATAGTCAGCACCATAGTCATTAACATAGTCAGCACCATAGTCATTAACATAGTCAGCACCATAGTCATTAACATTGTCAGCACCAAAGTCGGTAACATAGTCAGCACCATAGAGTCATTAACATAGTCAGTACCATAGTCATTAAAGGGATATTTCACTTTAAAATAAAATGTGGGTAATTTCATCGTCTACTCAGGCTTTTGGGAGCACCCTGGACAGTTTTTAAGTTGCTTGATTCAGTATTTAGATATTTGATATTAATTTGATCAGACATGCTAGACGATAGCCTGGTAAACCCTCCCTCCGGAAATCTCATTTCCATTTGATTTTAGGAGTGAGTCTGGCATGATCGCCCATTCTGCAATATTGGCTGTGGGCTGGAGTTGGGTGGGAGTAATACCGTTGACTGACAACCCCATCAGCCAATGATCGTTGTTCCCCTTCAGCCAATCAGTAGTTCATTTTTACCACCTCCAGACTATGTGACGCAACGGGACTTTTGAGACGGCCATGCCCAAAATAGGTTGCCTTATTCGGATACATGCGTGTCACTGCCCGCCCCTGCCGGTTCTTTAAATTTTTATTTTTACATAGGCTCTGTCATGATTAATTGACCACATGAAGTTAAACAACTAAATTCTATCCAAACGATATCTTAAAAGTAAATTCCGTGCCTCAAAAAATAAGTTTGAGAGCGTTTTAAAACCGAAAATAAAAGTGAAGGCACTCGCACAAACTTCGTCTTTTGTCGGCTGCTCTCAGGCTTCATTCGGGCTCACTCGAACTCGCCACCTGATTGGCCAACTGTCGCTGTCAATCACAGAACGATGCGCGACGGCGCTGATAGGCTCGTCCATTTGGTGTACGGGCTAGAAACGCTCAGACAAGCCTTCAGGCCAGACTCACTCCTAAAATCAAATGGAAATGAGATTTCCGGAGGGAGGGTTTACCAGGCTAGCTAGACGATGCATAGACGATGAAATGACCTTTTAAAAAAAAAAGTTAAATATCCCTTTAACATAGTCAGCACCATTAGTCATCTTGTTTTATTGATTTCATGTAATACATATCCTGTGGTCAATACAGTATCTTTGCTTTCTTCTTCCAAAGGAAGAATAAACAGTTAATGAAGATTAAAGGTGTCGAGGACATTAAAGAGAGACGATTATTTCATGGAACCAAAGCCAGCAATGTAAACAACATTTGCACATATAATTTTGACTCCAGATTACCTTGTGCTAATGGCCATGTTTATGGTAAAGGTGAGTGAATATAAAATGGTAACAAAAGGCCACATTTAATCATTGTGATTCTGTCTGGCAGCCAGTGGTGTAAAGTAACTAAGTACAAGAAGTCCTGTACTGTAAATTATTAGGTATTTTTACTAGTATTTCCAATTTCCTATACTTTTACTTCTACTCAACTACATCTCAGAGGCAAACATTCATATTATATTATTATATATTATATTATATACTATAGCAAATTTAAGTCGATGCGACGCGTTGTGAGCTTGTAGATCTGCTATCTTCAAAAGATTTCTTTAAAATGTATATATTATGATAACTTGTGAATCGGGACATTCTGCATAATGAGTAGGCTACTTGGTCCTTTGAGTATATTTTGATGCCAATACTTTTGTACTTTTACTCAAGTACATTTTGATTACCGGACTTTTACTTTTAACAGGGTGTTTCATAATTGAAGTATTGATACTTTTACTTAAGTAAAAAAAAAAAAAACTTTTCCCAACACTGCAGGCAGCTAATACTGTATTCTTGATTCTCGTAGGGGTATACTTTGCAAGACATGCCACACATGCAGACAAGTACAGTGAGTGGAGTTCTGACTCATTGCCTCTGTATGGTGAAGCCAAACAAGCTATACAAGACCAACCGACCAAAATCATTTTTCTGGCCCGGGTGATGGTTGGAAACTCGCAGATGGGGGAAAGCCACTTCCTCAAGCCTGACCATAAAAGCACAACAAACCACTATGAGAGCTGTGTGGATGATATTAAAAACCCCAAAATCTACGTCATATTTGACCCCAATCAAATCTATCCGGAGTACTTGATTCAGTACAGCTGAGCACAAAACAGACGTGGAGGAAGTGCAATATCCACTTCATTCATGTTTAACGCATTCAATCCGGGTCTAACGCATCTCTGTCATTTTAGATTTCTTTGGCTATTCAAAAATAGCAGATATGTAAGCTAGTATGAGCTTAGATCTGCTATGTTTGAAAAATTGTGAAAATCTTTGAATATATATATATTTTTAAAGCTAACATTTGTAACTCAAATCTTTGTTTCTGGGGGTCCCTGGAACAAAATATTTTACAAATAAAGATTTGCAAAAATGTTCACAATCTTTATATAGCAGATCTACAAGCTCATAGCGTGGCACCGAGTGTAGTGCTATGAGCTTGTAGATCTGCTGTTTTTGAATAGCCAAAGAAATCTTAAAATGACACAGATGCGTTCCCGGATTGAATGAGTTAAATGACACTATCTGAGATGCCAACATCAACTTTGGTGCTCTCTCACAGTGATGGAAGAAGCACTCAAGACTTTGTGCGTGGACCACAATGGAAACAAGTGGCCTTTTTTTTGGTGTCTCATCCATTTGCCGTCTTTTTAACCCATTGTACATTTGTGTAAATTGACCAGTGGTGTAACGTAACTAAGTACATTTATTCAAGTACTGTACTTAAGTTCAATTTTGAGGTATTTCCAATTTGCAGTACTTTTACTCCTACTCCACTACATCTCAGAGGCAAATGTTTAACTTTTTTACTCTACTACAATTATTTGAAAACTTACTAGTTCAGGGGTCATAACCATGCCAACTTGTGATGGACATTTCATCAATATTTTATTTTTGCCACGGACATAATAAGTGATCAATAATATTACCAGAAACACAACGGCCTAGCCCTAAATGTATACAGTACTAATGGACTCTTGATGTGCCATAGTGTCTACTCCAGGGGTCTTCAACAAGGGGTCCGGGACCCCTAGGGGGTCCTCAGAGTTACTACACGGGGTCCGCCAAATCTTTGTGTGATATGATTTTTTTTTTACCTTAACCACTTGAACCCTAGCATCCCTTTTCTGAGGAGAACTTTAGCCAAAAAATAGCATATCGATGGCCAAAACGCAAAACCTCCTAAGTGCAAATTTCATGATTTTCAGATTTCACTGTGGATGAGGACTATAGGCTATGCTGCACATGCTCAGTCTGTCTGCAAGATAGTCCCGCCCCTCATTTTGTCAGAAAAGTCAATTGACTAAAACCTCCTATCTTGTTCAGTGCCAATTAGTGTTAAAATGTTGAAGCGCAAAACCTCTTATCTGCACCAGAACTAGTTGAGCAGCAGACAGAGCTGAAACTTTAGAATGCTGTGTTATGTAGACCATCTAAATGTCTTTCAGTTTGTACTAATCAATTATTTTCAAAATAAAAAAGTGTCTTCCACCCTTACTATTTAAGTATTTGTTAGTAACTGTCAAGTTAATTGCATTGCCTTGTTGATTGCTAATGATTAGTGTCAGGTGGTGAAACTTTTATCACACCAAGAGTGTGAGTTGATCAAAAATGTGATTGGTAATACTTGTTACAGTACTGTAGAATGTCTTGATCTCAAAATGAGCATAAAAAAAACATTATTTATTAATTTATAAGCCTAACTGTTTCTAGGTAAAAACCTCCTATGTGCATCTATGTAGATAGGAGGTCATTTCTAGGTATAGATAGGAGGTTTTGGCGTTGAACATTTTGAACTTGTGGTTACAGGTTGTCATTGCTGCTTAGATGTGAACATCCATGTTGTGATTTTGTATTAAATGCAGATCAAAATCACACGTGAACACCGTGGCAGCCAACAACCCTGTGAGAATATTGTGCTGTGTCGGTTGGGGGGTATGAGTGTATGGGGGTGGGATGGGGTTTGGAGTTATGGGGTGTGGGGTGGCGGTTGGGGGGTTATGGGGTGGGGGGTGCATGAGGGCTTGGGTGGGTGGAGTTTGGGGGTTGTGGTGTGTTGGTTGGGGGCATGGGGACCGGGGGTTCTGGGAGTGGGGGTAATGGATTGGATGGGATTTGGGGGTACGAGGGTATGGGGTGGGATGGGGTTTTGAGTTATGGGGGTTGAGAGGTGTGGGATGGCAGTTGGGGGGTATGGGGTTTGTGGGAGTGGGGGAGTATTGCAGGTGGTGGAGTTGGGGGGTAGAAGGTATGGGGGGGATTTTGTTGAGGGGGGCATAGGCAAGTTAGGCCAGATCATATAGGATAGGGTCTTTGCGATGCGAGAGTGTGGTCTAGCCAACACCAACTCGGGACTCCTGAAGTGGAATGGGGTTTTGAGTTATGGAGGTGGAGAGGTGTGGGCTGGCAGTTGGGGGGGTGGGGTTTGTGGGAGTGGGGGAGTATTGCAAGTGGCGGAGTTGGGGGTAGAGGGTACGGAGGGGGATTATGTTGAGGGGGGCATGAGTCAGTTAGGCCGGATCATATAGATAGAATAGGGTCTTTGCGATGCGAGTGTGGTCTAGCCAACACCAACTTGGGACTCCTGAAAAGCTGCCCTCCACACTCTCCTATCTAGCATCAGGGTTTTGAGCTCTACAGTGTTGTTGGCTAAGCTGTTACGCCGAAGTGCATCTACGTAGGTGGTGCACTTCCTGTCTTTCCTGGCTTTGCCCTGGGTTGGCTCCCATAGTGTCAGTTTGCTTGCCATTAGTTACAGTATGGGTGCCTGACGCAGTGCCCTGCCTCATCCTTCTCTCTCTGACTTTGTCTGTGACACATGGTAGGTTCCCGTAGAGGACCACATTTCTGATTTGGTTCGTCCATGTGACTCCTAGTGCCATTCATAGCATTCTTGTGTAGACTCCATCCAAGGCCCTTTCCTGTTGTGCTGTGATGGTCCATGTCTCAGCCCCATACAGCAGTACTGACTCAACTGTAACTATATGAACAGCCGCCTCTTAAGGTCTTCTCCCATGTCTGATTTCCACACTCTCCTCATCCCATGCAAGGCATTCCAGTCAAGTGCCCCCCGGACCTTCAGGTCCTGCTCCATTGAAGCAGTCCAGGCCCAGGTTATTTGAAGGACTGCCTCAAGTCCTGGATTGAGGAACTGCCTGGACTGCCTCAAGTAGCGTGTCTCCATCATCTGAACCATCTTCTCAGGAACTCCGTAGGCCCGGAGAATGTTCATCAGTTTCCCCCGGTGGATGGTGCCAAAAGCCTTTTGGAAGTCATGAAGGTGATCACCACTGAAAGATTCATCTCCTACTCCTTCCAGTATCCTCCTCAGCATCAGTATCTGCCCGTCTGCTGTTCGCTCTGGGCGGAAGCCGTTCTGCGAGTTTCTCAGTACAGGGTCTAAGATGGGTCTAA
Organism: Gymnoscopelus microlampas; assembly: GCF_963454915.1. Taxonomy (NCBI): domain Eukaryota; kingdom Metazoa; phylum Chordata; class Actinopteri; order Myctophiformes; family Myctophidae; genus Gymnoscopelus; species Gymnoscopelus microlampas. Next base: position 16,721,363 of record NC_139960.1, on the reverse strand, counting down.
GACGGTTGAGGATCATCCTGTTAGCCGCCTTGGCGACTTGTGAGCTCAGGTTAATGCCTTGGAGGTGTCCGTCTTGGTGAGGTCGCCTGACTTTGGTACTGGATCGATGATCATTTTGCTCCACAGCTTCGGCAGCTCACTAGACGTGTGTGCTTGATGCAATCCAACACCACCTCGTCTATGGGCACATACATCAGAACCTCTGCTGTCACTCCATCTTCCTCTTGCCTCACTTGATAGTAGCCATGGCCCTCTGGTACTCATCCATGGTAAATGATCCATGATCTGGTATGGGAAGGTCATGGAAGACAAGAGCATCGGATCATCCTCTTCTTCTGCTGGTACCATGTTTCAACTCGTTCCTCTGCGCTTTCTTGGAAGTCTGAGAAGAGCTTCTGCCAGAAATTTAATTGATGAGCTTCCAGCTCTTGCCATGCTTCTGTTTTGCATGCACCTTTTTAATGTGCCTGATCTTTTGGGTCAGCTTCTGTTTTTCGAGTTGCATACACTTGGTATAGCTCCTCCTTCCTCCGCTTATATTCCTCCCTCAGACCCTCTCCTTTTTGGTCAGCGACAAAGCCCCTGTGTGCTGCTCTCATCTCCTCCCTGGCTTTGGTGATTCTAGGGTCAAGGCATCCGTCTTTCCTCCTTGCTTATAGGCTCTTTAAGACATTCAATGATCTTACATACTATTCCACTATCCACACTGGACACAAGGTTGGTGATCCAATTGTATGAGTTAGGGGAGTTGGACGGCATGAGGGTTTGGGGGGTGTAGTGTGCTGGTTGGGGGGGAATGGGGGTTGTGGGAGTGGGGGGGTATTTCAGGTGGTGGAGTTGGGAGTAGAGGGTATAGGGGGGATTATGTCGAGGGGTGCCTGGGCCAGTTGTTTTCTAGTCCACCTAATTGTATTCCTATTGTCCTTTTTGTACATTTTATTTGTAAGCACTTTCATTTTAGATTCTTGTTGTGAGCATTGCCCTGCAAACTTTGTTTTGTTTTTGAATAAAATAAAAAAGCATTCAATGCAACTCAGTGGTGTGTTCTACCGTGTTACGCTGTATACAGTGCAGATTTTTTTGGAAGAAGGCGTATACAGTCTACTACCCATTCCATCCATTGAAAACGCACTAGCGTATACCCACAACCACGCGCATTTCGTGCAGGGAATGATTATCGTATACCTAAAAAAAAAAAAAAATAGACCACACCACTGATGCAACTGTTTTCAGCTGTAAATGTATGTATTTGCAGCTAGTACTATTTGTCATTATGTAGTTAAGCAATCACTTTACATTGAATGCAAAAGCTCCTATCTGCAGAATTATCCAGGAAAAGTGGGGAAAAACCTCCTATCTGCATTTGCAATATGAAATCAGTGTAATTAACATATAATAATGTAATATAGTCCAGACATCCAGAAACGGTGTATTATGTGATGGGTTCCATAAAAAAATAGCATTGTGCAAAAAAAATACAACATTTTGTAGTTTTCTTTTTCATTTTCCCAACAATTAACATTTTTCAGATAGGAGGTTTTGCGTTTTGGCCATTGATATCTACAAGCTCACAACGCCTCGCAGCTGTGAGCTTGTAGATCGGCTATTTTTTGGCAAAGAGGTGTTTGGTGTAGAGGGAAAAAGAGCAGACCAAGTAAACCAAAAAAGTTCTGAAACACAATTTTATACAATATAGGGTGACCCTGTGGATGAAGTCCCTGGGGATGAAGCAGGGACTAAGGGGTCCCTGCTTCATCTCTGTCTCAGCTAGGGGGTCCTTGGCCTGAAAACGTTGAAGACCCCTGGTCTACTCTATTCCACCGCACTACACATTTTAAAACAAGCCAATTTTGGGAGAAAAGCCGATCTACAAACTCACAACACATCACAGCATGTTGTGAGCTTGTATATCAGCAATTCTCTTTTCTTTTTAGCCTATAATGGCATGCCCAAAAATTGGGATGTCAGGGTTAAAGTGGTTAGCTAGCCTTTACTTTACTTTAGAAAACCTGGAGACTGGGAAGTTATCCACTGTATACTGGCAGGTGGCAGTCCTGAGACAAGCATTAAATGTGGCATGGTCCAAGTATATTCCATGTTTGGTATTTCAATAATTGGGTCTTACCATACAGACAGTGCCTCCATCTTACATTGCAGAAGCAAAAGGGCCACTTAGCTGCAAAGGTGAGTGGACAGATGGCTTTTCAGAGGACTTGAGGACAGGAGGAGACGTGGAAGTTCCAGCTAAACTCGTTTTTTGTTCATCAACGTAGCTTCAATAGTTGAGGTCAACAGCTACAGGCCTAATCCATGTCGATGAGAAAGCATGCCGATGGAACAAAGGAAAAAGACATGAGCGTCATAACAGATAATTATGTCCAGTACATGATGAGTGATTCATGAAGCTTAAAATGCCACTGTTGTTAACCACTTGGCAGGATTTAAACTTAAAGGAATGCAGTGTCACAATAGTTTGATGCAAAGGTGCCTACGTTTGATCAGAGGTGAGGAGGTCTGAGGATGAGGCTGTGGGGTTTCCAACAAGCATAATCCATGGATTATGCTTGTTGAGTGTTTTTATAATTTAGTTGTTATTGTTATTATTGGACTCTTTGAAACTCACATACAGTACATGGTACGTGGTACGTACAGGTGTCACGTACAATACCACAAATTTCCTGCAACCTATTAATGAGCATGCCCATCCCGACACTTTATGAGTCACCAAAATTAGTCACACACATTTTTTAAGATTACATTGTGATTATTCAAAAAGGCTTCCAACAACTTGGGATGCAAAAAAAAAGCAGCTAAACTTGCCAAATTCTGTGCAATGATCTTCTACTATCGGTAGCCACAAAAAAATGGCGAATGGCGAAGGCTACTTGTACCCCTGAGGGGTGTTTGAGTAATTGTCCAAGATTTGCTGACTGTACCTTGTATTGTTTCACTTATGTGGACACATAAATACATTATTAAATGTGTGGGTGTGTGTGTGGTGGTGGGGGGGGGGGGGGTGGTCATTAATGCTGTATGGTGAATGAGGATGAGTGGGGGGTTAACATACTTTCTGTACGTGTTTTCTTGGAGGTTAGGGTGGTCGCTGTATATTTTTGATACTTTGGCGTGTTTCACTACTGTTGTTTTAATGTAACCTACATGAAATATGACACATTAAATTAACTTGACTGACTCTTGCTATCAAGGGGAATTTATTTTCTTGTAAGATTCTGAGGATTGAGGGTTATATTATTGCATTGTATTATTACAAGCTCACAACACATTGCAACGCTACACGTTGTGAGCTTGTAGATCGGCTTTTCACGCCGCAGACATTCGGTGTGTAGAGGGAAAAAAGTAGGCGACCACTTATAGACCCCTGGGGGATGACCGGTCAATAAAATGTATTGGGTTTAAGTGGTACTGGATAATCCCGTTCATAACACTGTCTTTGGGCCTAATCATGAAGCATTAGACAGCAGATCTGAGTTCAACTGAAGTGTGTTTAATGTGGAGTAGACTAACTTAACTTCCACCCTGTAAAATGAAAGTGTTACATTCTATGACCTTTCACGTGTGTGTGTGTGTGTGTGTGTGTGTGTGTGTGTGTGTGTGTGTGTGTGTGTGTGTGTGTGTGTGTGTGTGTGTGTGTGTGTGTGTGTGTGTGTGTGTGTGTGTGTGTGTGTGTGTGTGTGTGTGAGTAGTACTACTGAGCTCAGTGTCACCTTCAGAAACCAAATTAACACTGCAGTCACAAAGGGAGTTCAGGATGTCATTAAACATTGACTGCTGCACTTCTAGAGAAACGCCACTAGAGGGCGGTGCCGATGCATGTTGTCAAAGGGAGGCACAACATCGCCATCATAAACAGAGTGCTTTAATTATATCTACAGGATCAGTGTACAGGCCTTTTTACACAGTAGATTGTGACGTGAAATAGTAGGCTAGGGTAAACACAGGCCATGTTGAGTTTTTACCAATTAAGGTTGTATTTCGTCAAATAGAGTCAGGTTGCTGCTGATTTGCATGTTGACTGGAAATAATTTGCTACAACACATGGAACAGAGATCCATGTAGTGGCACTGTGAGCTTGTAGATCGGCTATTTTTGGCTAATGTTCCCCCCAGAATAGGGATGCTAGTGGTTCATGTAAAAATACAAATAAAACACAAAGAAATTTGACGGCCCCCCTGCAGTATCTCTGAGGACCCTAGGGGTCCCGGACCCCTTGTTGCAGACCCCTGTCATAGAGGAAGGTAAGGACTAATGGATTGCATAAGGTTTGCCAAGCTGACAGTAATGTCCTGAGTTGAATGTATTGGTGTTTATCCGTGAGTTTGAATGTGTATTCTATATGTCTGGCTGCACTGTAATGTTTATCTGTTGAGTTAAACCTTCAGGAGATTGTGGCATCAACAACTCAGACAGTTTAGAAATCTGAGAGTACAGAAATGATGAGATTCAAGATCCTAGGTCAGCTAATGGCCTAATAAAGTAGACCACCAGCTAGGTGGTCTACTTTATTGAATGTATTTAGGTTTATTTTAATGTCAGACTGTTTCTTGTTTTTGTTTTTTGCATGGGACAATAACATGAGTTTTTAAAGTTTTTACATTCAGACCAAAGTAGCATTCTTTGGTGATAGATAATTGTTTATGTGTGACTCTAACTCTAAGCATTAACATTTGGTTCCCAAATTTCCTTACCCAGTATTTGGCTGAATAACCTCAAGGCTCCAAGTCTTTTACCAAACACCCAAATGCAGGCTTCTGGCCAAACAGAAGGCCGAAACACTGGTCACCCCTTTTATGCACATCTCTTAAAGGGGTAGTGCTAAATGTGGCACAATATCTGCTATTTTTGGCAGACGTTCCCCCCAGAATAGGGATGCTGGGGGTTCAAGTGGTTAACAACAGTGGCATTTTAAGTTTTAAACATATTTTGGGTATTGTGATAATATTGTTAATTGCAAAAAAAAAATCGCCACAATAATCATGATGTGTAATTTTCATATCATCCCATCCCTAGCAATAGGCCTATACAATTGGTGCTAAATGCAGAGCAGGACCTGTTTGTGTGTTAATATGTCAACATTAGCCTAAATCTGTCAGCACTGTGAAAATGGGCCACTACTAACAAATATTTTGGGTGCTTTGTTTATGCCTTTACCGTACCGTACCGGTAACTAAACTGCAGACATGGTGGATAATCCTACCATACTTTTGCATTATGGTTTCTGCATGGCACACTTGTGCAGTGGAAACAGCATATCTGTCTCCTAAGAATTCCACCAGCGTCTTAAATTACAGCAGAGGCTGGACTTTTTTTTAGCATTCTTGGAAGTAGATTGTTTGCGGTGTGATTGTGGAATCTGTGGTCCAGGTCATCATCAATAAGGTTTGTCATCGATCATGTTGCGTCTCCCTCTGGTCAGGATGCGGTCATGGTTGGCCTGCACACGTGTGGAGACCTGGCACCCAGCACCCTGAGGATGTTTGTGGCCAAACAGGAGCTGGCCTCTGTCTGCAGCGTGGGGTGCTGCTACCACCTCCTCACTGAGCAGTATGACCCTACTGCCATGCAGGGTAACTACGCGCGCACGCACACACACACACACACACACACACACACACACACACACACACACACACACACACACACACACACACACACACACACACACACACACACACACACACACACACACACACTGTGCTGCTATCACCTCCTCACTGAGCAGTATGACCCTACTGCCATGCAGGGTAACTACTCGCGCACACACACACACACACACACACACACACACACACACACACACACACACACACACACACACACACACACACACACACACACACACACACACACACACACACGCACACACACACTAATGATGACACACACATGCACACACGCATGTACACATTTATACAGACATTATTCCGTTAATGTTGCGTGTGTGTGGGGGGAGGAGGTCTGTGTCTTGTATTGTCTACACACATGTGTGCACGCACGCACACACAGCCCTCCATCCCCCTGTACAGAACATATGGTTTCTATTGTATAGGGAGCTTCAAGCAGAGCCAGCTATTCTCTCTCTCTCTCTCTCTCTCTCTCTCTCTCTCTCTCTCTCTCTCTCTCTCTCTCTCTCTCTCACACACACACACTCACACTCACACAGCAATGATAACTCTGTCACCTGCAGAGTCCACTTCGTTCTCAACATGTCTTAAAAAATGAAATATGTGTCTTCCCTCCCCTCAAACGTGCGGCCCACATAAGAGACTCATATTCATATTATACAGTAAACAAGTCAAATGTTCCGTCTTGGGGTGGATCTGTCTGGCAGTGAGTGAAGTTCTCAGCCAACTGGTGCTTCTGGAGATCCAGTTAAAGCACAAGACACGCTGCTAGAGTCGTTACAACACATTTATGGATTCAGGATGACTGTCAAAAGGCTTTAAGAATGAGATGTTTTTGACCTTTTAATTTCAGTGAAATTGAATTGAAAAATGATTTATTCTGCGATCTGCATGTATTTCATCTGGGTTCAACTGAACTTCTTTTATTTCCTTTTTCCCCCCCTGTTGGCCAGTGTACCCCAGGGGTCTTTATTAGTCCCCCTTTTCCCTCTACACCAAATATATCTTCACAGAAAATAACCGATCTACAAGCTCACAACCCCTCGTGTTGTTGTGAGCTTGGTAGATTGGATATTTCCACTGAATGTTTGTCCCCAGAATAGGGATATGCTACGGTTCATGTGGTTAAATAAGCTGGGACTTCTACAAGAGGTTTCTGTGCTGTCCTCGACCCGCTGTCTTCACACGCTGACAGTCTCAGCTTTAACACATTGACTGCCTAGATCGAATTAATTCGATATTAGCTTATCATCACTTGCCTGCCTAGATCGAATTAATTCGATATTAGCAAAAAAATATTTTTTCAAAAAAAATTCAAATTTTTTTTTTTTTTTTTTTACTTTTTTTTTTTCTTTTTTGACCCAAAGACCAAGGAGATATGAATTTTCGAAGATCTTTACTCTCATCCACTTCCTTGTTAACTTAAAACTTTAAAATTTTGTATCTCGGCTCCTGAGTACTTTTTTTTTCCCATTGAAAAATCTCTGGCATGAATAACAATGAAAAGTGAAAATAGTTCTGTTAAGGATAAGGAGGATCGTTATGAGCGCTATGAGTTCACTTCTGTTGTTTTTACAAGGTACCAGTGGTGGGAAAAGTACTAATTTTGTTTTACTTAAGTAAAAGTATCAATACTGCAATGTAGAAACACTCTGTTACAAGTAAAACTCCGGTAATCAAAATGAGTAAAAGTACAAAAGTATTGGCATCAAAATATACCTAAAGTACCAAAAGTAAAAGTACTCATTATGCACAATGTCCCATTTCACAAGTTAATTATGTCTAAAATGTATTAAACCAGATCTACAAGCACACAACACGTCGCATCGCAACGTGTTGCTTGTAGGTCGGCTATTTTCAAATGGCCAATATTCAACTAGGGCTGAAGTGGTTAATTATTTTTTTTGTCATAATAATCCAAAAAGTTTTCAAATAATCGTAGTGGAGTAAAAAGTACAATTTGTCTCTGAGATGTAGTGGAGTAGCAGTAAAAGTACAGAAAATTGATAATATTCCATTAAAGTAATAAAAAAATACCTCAAAATTGTACTTAAGTACAGTACTTGAGTAAATGTATTTAGTTGCTTTATACCACTGGTCTTCACACACTGAAAGTCTCAGCTTTAAGTATAAGGTGGATGGTTATGATCGCTGTATGAGTTCACTATTGTTTTTACAAGGTACGAACCACAGGTTCTATTGATTTTACAAGGTAGGAACCACATGTCCTCATGCTGTGACCGCAGGTCCTGTTCTTGACTTCTAGAAGGACTCCATATCTGTCTGTTAGCAGAGCGACCTTTGACCTGTGGCGTTTGTTCGCGCTGCCAGAGCCCTGCGGCGTCGGGAGCCAAGAGCGCCATGACATCATTGACAGCTGATTGAAAACACTCTATAGAAGAGCTAATAGTCCCTTTGCATGCACCTCGTTCTAGAACCATTTTAAAGCTACTCGTTTTAATGGTTAAAATGTTATTGTAACCAATCATATAGTAGAGTATGTTAAACTAGTACATCTATATGGTAGGGTATGTTAAAACAATATAACTAGTACATGTGCAGTGGTTGGAGGTGGTCTCCTTACTATTCCATTGAGACATTTAGACCCTGGTTGCGGACGCCAAACACCTATTGGTTTACAATGTAAATGACTTCAAATACATTTTATTTGAAGTGGACGGATTTGACGCTAGATTTATTATAGTTTGGCCTTTGTTGCTAATAACTACAGTACGGTATCTCTTTCAAAAGAGACGTACAACTTAAGAACAAAATGGAACCTCTTTTTAAAAAATCCCGTAGAGACGAGCACACGCACACGCACACACACACAGATTCACACATGCACATGATTTTCTTCCCCTCACTCTTCTTGCTTAGCAATGCATTCTGGGATACAGGCCAACTCATGCGGTCGACTTTACCTCGCCCTGAATGTGAACCAATTCTCAATCCAAAAGAGCTGAAAAGTTTAGTTATGAGGAGAAAACATACGGTAATGATGCTATATCTATGTCATTAGTGCATTTAGGTTATACTCTCGCAGTATATGACATTTATCACACTCATCTGCTGAGTCTTTGAGCCCCACAAAATAATCATATTTGAACTGGGGACCCCCCACCCTGATAAGTACTTGGAATGTAGGAGTTGAAGCATTCAGTTTTGTTTGATTCGGTTCCACAGATAAATATTGTTTTTACCGTTTTCACAAAAATGATCGGCTATTTAAATGTTTGCCTCTTTCTTGTTCTTATTTGAGAATTTGGCCAATGTTTGACCGGTTTTTATAGTATAGTTTGTTGATTCCTTTTGAGGCAGTAATGGTCTTTTTATTTTCTTCCTTTTTTGTTTTTGAGGTATTAAAAATAACTTAAAAGTCTTTAAATTGCAACTTCACTGTCATCTGGGACTGGGGACCCCCCCCCAAAATCATCTGGGGAGTGGACCCACCTGGGGGTCCTATCCCACAGGTTGAGAACCACTGTCCTAACACGTTTGGTCGCACGCAAAGCATTAGAAACACTTGTCTTTCTGAGTATATAGCGAGAACAGGAAGTGGTCGGGTCCATGTTGTGCGTTGGCCACTGCAGACGTTGTGCACCCTAGCAGTGTGTAAACACCTCTCCATGTGTTTACCGTAAGCTAGTCATCAAGTTGAGGAACGGCCTGTTGGAAGGAAATATATCTGCTAGCCATGTGCTGAAAGCAGAAAGAGAGCTGATGATCAGACAGCATTAGTCTGTCCAGAGTCGTTTTGAAGGGCCTCAATTGGCTCCTCGCAGGAGATGAGATGAATGCTTCACTTGACTGCAGTCCCTTTGGACTTGTCAGGCCGTGACCCCCTACGGCTGACCCTTTCAAGAATGACATGAAACGGGGTGGCAGACTGTCAAGTACATTCAGTTACATTCAGTAGAATCGTCCTCAGGTCTAAATGGGTTAGAATGTGTGTGTGTGTCCGTGCGTGTGTCCGTGCGTGCGTGTGTCCGTGCGTGCGGGTATGGGTGGGTGGGTGATATATGGTGTGGAGCGAGGGAGGTGTACAGTAAATTGATTCAATGATAGATTATGATCTGATGATTCTGTGTTTTGGATGTCAGACACTAAATGTATAAGCAGCAAAAAAAAGGAAATGTATTTTATAAAAATACGCGCGTGCGATGTCCTCATCAGATTGTGTCAGCAGTGTGTATGGCTTCCCGATGAGTCAGTACCTCAGGGACCAGTCCTGGTTCTGTGGCAGAAACGCTAGGATGTCAGCATGCTTGGTGAGAGCATACACATCAGCTTATTCTACTTAAACAAGGCCTCAATGCATCTATAAATGCAATGGAAATACTATACAATTTGACCTTTGATGAATTCACAATCAATAGTGTATTTTATTCATGTAGGTTACTGTACATGAGCACAGCATCTACTGTAATCTTAGTATTTTAGAGGTTATAATGTGGAATCGTTTTTTTTTCACCCTTAAAACTGTAGCTATGGACTCTATTTTATGTAAATACAACATAGCCTAGACATAATCATTCTTGGTTGTTTGTTGGTAAATGTTTTGGCCTTTTACTGAAAAACAGTACAATGCCAGTTAAAATTATTATAATATTTATTTGAACACTTAGATCGGAAAATATTAGAGATTTCAAGCTTGCATTACAATTTGCTGAACTTATACAACTAGACCAATAGATTGGCAGAGTTTGTTTACTGATTGTATTTACTGAAAACCAAATTGCGATATTATGAATTAACATGTATTAAAATAGGCTATTAAGGTTTCAAACGTAAGACAATTTTGAAGAAAAATAACAATACCATACTGCAAGGAAGCACTGTGCATCGATGGTTTCGATAGCTCTGATAGTTTTGATAGCACGGCACTGAGTGGCTATGATCTTGTAGAGCTGCTATTTTTTTTAAATCATGAAAAACATTTTTAAGCGATTTCTTAAACTCAAATATTTGCTTCTGGGAGGTCCTGGAACAACATATTTTGAGATGGGGGTCCGCACCCAAATACATATCATTTTGGGGGCCCTTGACATGAAAAAGTTTGAGAACCACTGATTATAGCAACATGCGTTTTTTCCCCCAGAAGCAAAGATTTGAGTTAAAAATGTTCACTTTAAAAGAATATTCAAAGATTTGCAGACATTTTCACGATTTATTTTTTTCAAAAATAGCAGATATACAAGCTCATACCGCGGTACTCGCTATGAGCTTGTATATCTGCTATTTTTGAATAGCAAGAGAAATCTAAAAATGATACAGATGCATTCCCGGTCCAAAAGGGTTAAAAGCATTTTCACAAGCTTGTAGGTTTGGAGTGTGTAGTTAACATATAAAAAAAATATGTTTTTTTATTAAATGTATTTTAATTCATTCTATGTGATACTCATATGTAATTTGTGTCATTGTTGACTTTTGCATTTTCTTTAAAAAAGAAAACAAAGAGACTTGACTTATGACTATAGTGATGCATGCATTCATGCCTCCATCACCAATTATGCCTCCATCATCAATTATATATGCATGCATAATCATCATTGTCAATATGAGAAAGTGGAATAATTTATTTTCTTATTTTTGCACCAAAACAATATTATAATAACAGCTCAGTGTGTCTCTAGCAATCCATACTAATTCACACCCATCAAATTTTGCACATCATGCAGAACACCAACATGGGCGGTCACCAACTCTCAAGCTTTCCTAGATCTCCATCTTAGATTTACACAGCACACTATAGATTTGCTGTAGTACAATAATATACAGTCTGTCATATCAACTGTCCGTTAATTTCTCCTAGGCTGTGATCGACTAAAAGCATATTTATTTGAAATGTAGCTGGCCTCGTATGGCTCCAGGCCATTCAGCTGAAACCAGTGACCGTTGATATGGAATGTTTATAAATATTAATACAATCATGGCTGGATTGATTACATGTTAGAACGGCTGGGGTTTGCATGCTGCAAAAAATATCCATGATTGTATCTCACTTGAAGAACAGAGATGGTCACAAAATAAATATTGAGTGACGGGCATCCTGCACAAATATAAATCATAGATACAAGTATATATCGTTTCTGTCGGGTGCTGGAAACCTCATATGTCCAAAATAGTTACTTTTCAGGATTCAAATTCCAAAATAGCAAAAGTAGCAGATCAACAAGCTCAAAATGCGTCGCTTCGCGCCACGTTAATTTACAAAAAAACCTATGGGGAGGTTTCTGCCTGACAGCATATATATATTATATATACTGTGTACTGTATATATCTCCCTGGATAACAAGAAAATGATCTATTTTTAAAATGTTATTTAAATGTTTTTAACAAGGTTTACGAGTCAGTTAGTGTTTCTAAAGCTGGATGATTTATCACATCAGATTATAATCAAATGGAAAGAAAAGCATGTCACAAGCTAGCAGAGGGTCAATGCATCCCTTATAATTGCGGCCCCTGGCTTTAAATCCAGGTACAGAGATAGATTCTGTAGTTTTATTTATTTAGTGCAAAATCACAAAATAAATTGTGAATACACTTATTACAACATGGTGTACAACAACATAAAAACAATAAAAAAAAAATCTACATTAAATACAAACAGTCAGATATGAGAGATCATTGGCACAAGTCAAGATTATGCTTGATCATAATAAACAGAGAAAAGATGTGTTTTTAAAAACATGAATGGATTGAGCGGTTGGAGGCCAGTGGACTGATACTCTCTTTCAGATAGACACATCTGGAACCAGCTGTGCATTTCCAGTTCAACATGAGCTCCGTCAATTAAGAGGTCTAGTCTGGTCCCTGTTGTTGGATCCTTCAGACTGGAGGTCTAGTCTGGTCCTTGTTCAAAATGTTGACAGCCTAGTACGCATAATGAGAACTTCCTCTTCCTGTGACCTTCAGTTGTGTGTGTGTGTGTGTGTGTGTGTGTGTGTGTGTGTGTGTGTGTGTGTGTGTGTGTGTGTGTGTGTGTGTGTGTGTGTGTGTGTGTGTGTGTGTGTGTGTGTGTGTGTGTGTGTGTGTGTGTGTGTGTGTGTGTGTGTGTACCTTTACTTCAACTACAAATATTGTACTTTTTACTCTTTAAAACTTAAGTTACTAGTTTCTTTGTAGATCTTTATTATCATTACAAAACATACATTAGCTGTATATATACCGTGGCTTTTTTCAAAAGATTTGTATACATTTTGAACACTACTTTTACTTTTGGTAAGTATATTTGGATGCCAACTCTTGCTCAAGTACATTTTGCATACAGGACATTTTCTTGCAACAGAGTATTTCTACATATGGTATTGATACTTTTACTTAAGTAACCCATCTGAGTACTTCTTCCAGTGTTCCCAGTGTTATGTTACTGCTGTCTATGAATGAAAAGCTATGAATGGACAATACCTGGAGTTCCCTGGCTTTAGGTCATCATTAGTCATTAAATTGCAGTTAACCTGGGTTTAGATTTACGCAGCACAATAACAATAACTTGTTATGAGCTCTACTTTGTATAAACTGCTTTCTCCGCTTCGTAAACCAAGATGTTTAATGTGATCTAATTGCAGACCATTAGAGGAGATTATTAAAGCCAGCCGTGTAGGAATACAGGAGGGATCATCTGAGTGAATAGGAAATAAAGGATCTCTGGAATTCAGCTCAGACCACTAATTGTGGTGTTAAAATACCACTTTGACTTAATGGAATGAAAGTGCAACATGTTTTTTTGGAGACCACCCACTACCACACCCACTACCCACTCCCTACCAGGAACACACTAACCAGTCTTTCCAGTAGGTAACGTGTGGGTTTTAAAGGTCCTTATACTTTTGGTTGGAGTTTTATTTATAATACTGTCAACAATATTGACATATGCACATAATGAACTAGATTCAAAGAAAGGAGGTTGTATGTATTACATTACATTACATTACAGTCATTTAGCAGACGCTTTTATCCAAAGCGACTTACAATAAGTGTATTCAACATAGGTAGGGAACGAAATGTATGTATACAACACAGCAAGTGTTAATTTAACTCAGAGTGTTTAGAAATGTACTCTTTATAGATGCATTTCTCTGTATTTAACTGTATGTTTTAAATAACATTATGCACATACCGTCTTTCTTCTGTCCATGTTGTCTCGTGCAGCTGAAGGTGAAACTGTCTCCCTGCATTGAAGGTTTAATTCTTCTGGATCGTCTCTGCTACCTGAAAGAGGTGAGTGCGTGTGTGTAAGTACATGTACAGTATATCCGTGTGTGTGTGTGTGTGATAGAGAGGACGAGAATTGGAAATGATGGATAAACATTGTGTGTGTGTGTGTGTGTGTGTGTGTGTGTGTGTGTGTGTGTGTGTGTGTGTGTGTGTGTGTGTGTGTGTGTGTGTGTGTGTGCATTTTGGGGGACATGTATTGATTAAATGGGTTAGTAATGTGAGAATAGAACTCTGTGGGGCTCCAATGAATTCTTCCTTCCATGCTTTTTATTTTCATATGTCATATATTCTACCTCTCTCTCTCTCTCTATAAGCTGCATATGCCATATTCAGGTTCACATATGTGCATATATGTGGAAATATATATGATTAACATATATATGTATATATATAAAAACAATAAAACATATATGTTCATATATTATAGCCCCACCTAATGGCAGAGGCAAACATTGCCTCAGGACCCTAGCATACAGCCTTCAGGGACTCCGATCAACCATATGGGGTTTAAGTTAATGTTTTTTTCAAAATAGTAAAAAATGGCCAAAACCTTTAGGCATAAGGGATAGATAGGGGGTTTAGTCTCCCACGTGAATGTTTGCCCCAGAATAGGGATGCTAAACCTATAACCCCCACTGTAAGGCTGTTGCATCAGCACAGAACAGCAAGTCATTCCCATGAAGAATGCAGCACGTCCTTTATTACTCAATCATATATTGGAGGGTTTAGATTTGGGCTCCGTTGGAAAAACGGTTCCTGTTTGAAGTCACGGTGAGTTTATCCGACAGGCAGCGTTGCACGCAGGACGCTGCTATAGTTCCCTCTTTCACAGGACGTACACTGACTTATGTTCTCAGTGATGTGCTTGTACAGAGCGTTGAAGGGAATTTGAAAGCGTTTTCTCACGATGACGAATGTGTGAGCATGGGGGAGTGTGGGGGGGGGGGGGGGGGGGCTCAGTGAAGCTCTACATTTTATTATTCAGACCATCTTGAGTGTTGGTGTCGGTGAAATTAAAGTTGACAAGGAATTGAACATTCTAGGAGGTGCACCGGCCAAACATAACAAGCTAATCTGTAGGCTGAGTAATTGTGATGATGAAATATAAGAGCTGTTGGCTTTGATGTTCTTGATTACATGTGATTGTATATGAAATGGACTTTCTTAATAAGGATATGGAATGAAACAAACGTAATGTCATTGATTAGCCTGTGAGACATGTCCCTCGAGGGGGAAGAAGTGTGTGTGTGTGTGTGTGTGTGTGTGTGTGTGTGTGTGTGTGTGTGTGTGTGTGTGTGTGTGTGTGTGTGTGTGTGTCCATGTCCATGTCCATGTCTTGTGGACATTATAAAACATTTATAACCATAGAAAAAGTGCTCCTCGGAGCACAGGTCTCCGCCAGGTCAGGTCAGTTATTGTGGGCCAGCAATGTTCAGAATTCGCCAATCAGTATGGAAACGGAACCATCTTGATCAATTGACTATAGAGATAATGTGTACCGGTTTGCATGATGTTTGGCCAAAATTTGTAGGAGTAATATAAAAAAGAAAAGTGTTGCAGAAACCGGCCTCCTGGTGGCGCTATGATAGGGCAATGTTAAAAGGGTGACCAATCAGGATGGAATATGAAAAATCGAACAGATCCATCTTCACATGACTATAGAGATCATGCGTACCAATTTGCTTGAAATTTTGATAAAATCTGAAGGCTTAATATCAAAGAAATTGTTTTACATAAGTCGGCCTCCTGGTGGCGCTATAAAGGCAAATGTGAAAAATGCAGGGCAAAGGTTTTACCTTGGCCTCCAGAGAGTGCGCATACAAAGTTTTACACAGATTGGTGCAGTTATAGGTAAAAACACGAATCGGCCTGTTATAGCGCCACCATGAGGTGGCGCTATAATTTTCAAGTGCCGTTTCCTCCTCGTCCTAGTGGGAATGTGCGTGCAAAATTTCATGGAAATTGCATGGTGTGTTCATGATTAGAGGCATTTTCAGAACGAAGCACTCCTGTAAACTAAATCAGGATGGAATATGAAAAATGTGAAAGACCTGTTTTGTTTAATGACTATAGAGCTACTGTGTACCGATTTGCGGGATATTTGGACAAATTTTGTATGAGTACTGTCAAAAAATGTTGTTGACAAAAAATGTTCTGCACAAATCGGCCTCCTGGTGGCGCTATAAAAGGCCCATGTGAAAGAGTTGGGGCAGAGGTTCTTCTGTGGCATCCAGGGAGTGTGTGTGCACAGTTTTTCTTTCGCTAACGTCCATATTCTGGGGGGGGGGGGATATTTGCCGAAAATAGCCAGTCTACAAGCTCACAACGCGGCACAATGCGCTTGTCTAAATTTTAGACAATCATCTATGATGATTGTGACCCTGATTCACTACAGTATTTGTCTTTTAGACTCCAAAAGACAAATACCGTAGTGAATCAGAATCACAATCATCACAGATTTAAAGCCCTGGTGGAACCACGGTCAGTGAAGTACAGAGAGGGTTAAATAACTATTCAATTTAAGATTGAGATGTTCCAGTGCCTTGTCTTCATAATGTCCACGTCTCATGAAAACACATGTTTAAAAACACCTGGAAAAAACATCTGTCGATATTGAATTGTTTGAACGAGTGGTGTTCATCTCCATCTGTATTTTAGAGTGGCTCTTGAGAGAACAATTGCTTTTAGGACTAGTGAAAGGGGGGCTAAGGGGTGTTGTGGGATTTTGGGGGGGAGGACCCACTGGTGCGTAGATCTGGAAAGTCCATCACCAGCCTCTGAAACCACAGGAAGTGCAGAGCAGGGTAGAAGGGGGCAAGAGGAACCCTTGACCTCTTTGTAATAACAGTGTTTTCATAAATCACAGACTCTCCTTCTATCTTTCTAAGTCAAGGTTGTAGTCTAATAGTGTAGCTATGAATCATAGTTGTGGGCATCACATAATAGTGCAGTACTTAAAAGGTGGCTCAGTTGTTGTGCAGACCATATTATGCTCCTTGTGAGTGCAAGGACCCGGGTTGATCCATTAAGACCGGGAACGCATCTGTGTCATTTTAAGAATCCTTTGGCTATTCAAAAATAGCAAAGATTTGAGTTACTAATGTTTGCTTTAAAAAATATATATCAAAAGATTTGAGAACATTTTCAAGATTTCTCAAAAAATAGCACATGTACAAGCTCACTCGGTGCCACGCTATGAGCTTGTATACCTGCTATATTTGAATAGCCAAAGAAATCTTAAAATGACACAGATGCGTTCTCGGATTGAATGGGTTAAAATTCAACCCTCGTCTTGTCTTGCATAGCTCTCCTCTCTCTGCCCTTGGATTCCTGTCTCTCTTCTCTGACAGAAAGCATCAAAATGCCAAACAAAGAAAATC
The DNA here is from genome assembly GCF_963454915.1 of Gymnoscopelus microlampas. NCBI lineage: Eukaryota > Metazoa > Chordata > Actinopteri > Myctophiformes > Myctophidae > Gymnoscopelus > Gymnoscopelus microlampas. The sequence goes on along the minus strand of NC_139960.1, from coordinate 16,704,121 downwards.
ATAAAAAAAAGGTGGGGTTAGGCTGGATAGCCAAAACTTGTGTCCCTTATTGACATATAGAGAAGAAATCCTTGACATCCTGAGACATGCAAACCATCACTTATTTTAATGGTATTGGTCTAAGAGGATATGCGCACCAGAGGAGCGCGGTGGTAACAAAATGTTTATCTGTTGTCGTCGAGTGCCATCATCACTGTTGTCACTGTAGCCGAGTTGCATCCTGCCCATCTGTCAGCTATCCATTGGATTGTCTACGTCACTGTGGTAAACTTTTACCCTGGATCTTTAATTTTAACCTTGATAAAGACAGATGGCGAGGCAACTTCGGTGCGTCTGCGCTGTGTTTGGGCCTAGCATTGTGTACCGAATTGACAGGGCGTTCCAGTGGCCAAACTGGACTGACGCCGTTCAAAGCGCTTCAAGATGTGCTTGTGGCGTGTTGTCCTGACATGCAAATTGCACTGGGGTTTTGTTATGGCACACAGTGAGTCACGTCCTGTTGACCCGACCTGTCCTTGTTGTTTTGCACGCGTTTGCATGAACACACGTGTTGTGCACCTCACCGCATATTCACCGAGAACACAACCAAAGGCACCTATTGTAGGTCCCTACATGACACACACACACACACACACACACACACACACACACACACACACACACACACACACACACACACACACACACACACACACACACACACACACACACACACACACACACACACACACACACACACACACACACACACACACACACAGCCTACTATGAATGGAATGAAAATCGGTCAGAGCCATCTGAGCAAATGGTGATGCATGCAATTTCCTGTCCTCGCATTTCAAGGAAGAGAGTCAAAAGGTTCAGGATGTGATGAAGGCGGGGGATGTAGTTGAGAGACAAAAATAGTCTGCATTGTGGGTAATCACGCCATGGCCGTCCCTCATCTCCTATTCCACGGCAAAGTGGGAAAAGGAAACGGCGGGGAGTGTTTGACGGCAAGGCGTCAAACACATCAGTCCTCCTCACACGCAGTCAGTCCCGCACAGAGTGTTTGGACGCAGCAGAGCGTTTTCCATTTCAGACGGTTGGCAAAACAAGCCGACACAATGGTTCTGTGAATGATGCTGTCCTCCTGCACTTTGAAAAATCGTCCCACGGTTCCTTCCTCCAACATCTGCAGTGCAAGTCGAGACACTGGGGCCGTTTGGATCCCTACTCATTAAGTAGAGCAAGCAGCGTCAGGCGCCTGAATGTGCCGCCACGGATCTTAATCTATTCTATGCTATGCTATACAATAATGCCATCATGAGAAAGTTGCTGTGATTAGGGAATCTAATAAATATAGTCATTATTTATTTAAGCTACAGCACGGCCCTCACACCTACGTCACACTGCCGATCCAACTGATATGCCTGTATATATGGAGATCTCTGCATCTGTCAGTCCTTGTCCCTTTTATACCCATATATGGAGATCCCTGATGTCATCAGTATATCAGACTGATTTGTTTGCGCATGATGCCATGTCTTGCTATTTCTGATGTCATGTTCTTGCATTGTTGAGGAGTTGAAACTCAATAATTGTACTCTTTGTATAATGGGACATAGCAATGAAGAATATTGAATCACTATTGCATTTAAATGATCTGATCTACAAGTAAACTTAGGAGAAGGAAAGTGTGTCATAACCGGTGAACATTCTGTGAAAATAGCAGATCTATAAGCTCACACAGTGTCGCAATGCTACAAACATTTAGGGGACTACAAGTATATAACCCTGAGGGGCCCTGGTTAACAAGGTACATAGGGTTTAAGTGGTTAAGTCAAACATTTTGATTTAATTTGAAAAATGAGCAGGCCTCGCATCATCAGCATCACACATTTCCCCTCACTTAAAATCACACATTCGTTTCACAACCTCACAACCTCGCACACACACACACACACACACACACACACACACACACACACACACACACACACACACACACACACACACACACACACACACACACATCCCTCTAGTGCCTTGTGATGACTTCCATGTGAATACAATGGTCATGCTGTCCGGTTTTCATTGTCCGGAGAGCGAATGAGATTTTTGGCAAAGGTCGATGCTAAAATAGACGCCAATAACACCAGATGCCGTCACAGACAGATAGCCCTTCAGTCATGAACGGTGCACGACCATGATGCCAGAAGCCATGCATGTGCATGGGAGACATTACAACTGTCTGTCTGGACACTGTGCCCTGCATACAGGGCTTGTTCCAGATTAAACTAGCTGTCATCACTGTAAATGATGTCATTTCACATCATTGGTTCTTTGAAGCGCCACTCAGGCAGAAACGTGTATTTCACACCTGTCAACGGTATATCTATGAATGTTTACCACAGAGAGAAACACGCCATGTCAGACCAAGTAAATGTTTGACTTTGAGCCTCGAGGACTGTGTCACCTTGAAGAAACACTTCACTGAATGTGAAAGATTGTTGGCTGTGTAGAAAAATAGTTTATCATAGCAATATTAATGGGAATGAAAATCGTTATCCACCCGGAAATACATTTTTGGTTGTGCTGACGTCATGATGATTTGGTCTATATGGCCGCAGATTGTGTGTGGGTATATTTTCCTTTGTATTTCATCATTACCCAATTTGTTATGCACAGAATGATCCATGCATCACTAGCCAATTAATGGATTGTCGCAGTTGGTAGAAGAATTCACCTTTTGAGCAGTACCCCCTGTCAGTACATTCAGTGATGAAAGTACTCACATGTTTTACTAAGTAAAGGTAACAATACTGTAATGTAGATATAATGTTACAAGTAGAAGTCCCACATTCAAAATGTACCAAAAGTAAAATTATGCATTGTGCAGAATGTCCCATTTCACAAGGTCAAAATGTATAAAAAAATCTTTAGAAAATAGCAGATCTACAAGCTCAAAATGTGTTGCACCGAAATATATAGAGGGCTATATATATCTTTCCATTTCATGTTGATATTAATGCCTCAGGTCTGGCTAGGTTATGTGAGGGTGGAGCAGACCCTGGCTGTGATAACCTGTTTCCTGTGAGATGTTTATCTGCTGGGGTGAAGACACAGTGGTTCCACAGTAAATCGCTCAGGGAAACTACTGCCATTAGTCCATTTGTACGGCTTAAAAAGGGAGAGGAAATATCTCAATAATGGCATTTTTTTCTTGAATGGAAATAGCCTTTGTTTGTCTTTGAAAGGCTGAATGGTAACAACAGCTACAATGTTGACCAGCTGGGCTTTATCTTCAGATCTGCTTTC
>NC_139960.1:16485821-16695821 GCF_963454915.1 Gymnoscopelus microlampas | reverse complement strand
TAACAAACAAAACAATGTATGTACAATTGAATATTAGATATGAAGTGCATGAATAAATGTGTAAAAGAGCTGTGTTATAGGCCTATTGCAACTGAAGACTATCTTATGAATCTATAAAAATGTTGCATTTTCTGTCAGAAATAGTTATACATCCATGTAGGAAAGGTTAGCTTGGTATAAACTCTCTCTCTTCTCTCTCTCTCCCCTTCTCTCTTTCTTTCTTTCTTTCTTTCTTTCTCTCTCTCTCTGTGTGTGTCTCTCTCTCTCTCTCTCTCTCTCTCTCTCTCTCTCTCTCTCTCTCTCTCTCTCTCTCTCTCTCTCTCTCTTCTCTCTGTGTCTGTCTGTCTGTCTGTCTCTCTAATTTTCATCAACACAACAATCAATCAACCATAGTAGTCGCTGCTTCTTGGCTTGTTTTCAAATACCTAGGTTGCTTGTTTCTCTCGTTTATCTGGCAACTCTGGGGGGAGAGGGGGGGCTGCTTTTGCGCATGCGTGAAATCCTTACGCCACACGCGGCTCTCGCCAGTGCAATCCACTGAATGTGTGCCGCTGCAGCGCGCGTCTCTCTCTCTCTCTCTCTCTCTCTCTCTCTCTCTCTCTCTCTCTCTCTCTCTCTCTCTCTCTCTCTCTCTCTCTCTCTCTCTCTCTCTCTCTCTCTCTCTCTCTCTCTCTCTCTCTCATCCACACACGCACGCACAGACACAGGACAACGGGACAGCGCTATGCTCTCAGCAGCATCAGTCTCAGATCGTCATGGTGTTCAGTGTGGACGTAGTACTGTAGAGATTCATTGATCAACATGGGTTAGAATGAACACTTTACGCACGAGGACGATGCGACAACTTTGCTGACATAAAATGTCCTTATTGTTGCGGTTTGAGCAGAAGCAGAACAACAACAACTGGAGGAACACGAAGGGACTTAATGATCTTGATTGTAATTTAAGTGACATTATATTAATTTAACAACAGAGAAATGCTTACGGAGCTGCTTTGTACCACCGCGGCTGTTCTTCTCTATCTCAACACTCTGGACGCAGATTTCTGCTACGATGACAGGTAGGAGGTCCTACTGACCGTAACCTATGACAACGGTCCTGGTACTGACCGTAACCTATGGCAACATCATCATCATCAACATCACCTGCATCACCTTTACCATCATTTTAGCCTTGGTATCAAGACTGTTAGATGTATTTGATCGATTAATCGATCAAATACATCTAATATATATATAGTCTAGATCCCAAGGCTAAAATGGTGATGATGATGGGGTCAAATATTGGTCATTTATTGATCAATATTCGTGTATCAAAAGATCAAAGTGTGTGTATTTGAAAAAACTCCTCCATGTCCCTGGCAGGTTTTAGATGTTGTTTTTGCACACCATTATGATGATCTTATTTTGATCATATAAGACTTAGACTATATAAGATTACTGAATGTCAGTCTCCAGGTTTTCTATGTATGACACTGTCTGATTTACTATGGCACATTATAGGAGTCCAGTGGTTGTCCAACGTTTTATTTTCAAGGACCCCTATAACTCTGAGAGTGTAAATGGCAAAAATAGAATTCCATCACAAGCCAGCATGGTGATGACCACTACATACATCTAATATAGCCTTGATCCAAGGCTAATCATCATTCATCATCATCATCTGATCTCATGCACATGGCATTTCTTCTTGAACCTCAATTTATTTTAATCAATAGCGCGACAGTGTGTGACGTCCCTTGCCGAAAGAAATGGATATATAATATGGTACAATGCTTCGCAAATTTGTGTTGGGAAGCGACACCATAGGCGACTGTTGTTAATTAGTAAGGCTTTTTACGCGTGGAGGGAATGATTATGGAGAGGGACACACGCAGGCGTTTGTCCTCCTCGGTTGTGCTTCGCCTCATGTGCCTTTGTTGTGTCCGTATAGCCTAGTTAGACTAGAGGCTAGAGCAGAGGTCTTCAACAGGGGGTCCGGGACCCCTAGGGGGTCCTCAGAGTTACTACAGGGAGTCCCCCAAATATTTGTGTGATATGATTATTTAGTTTTACATTAACCACTTGAACCCTAGCATCCTTTTTCTGAGGAGAACTTTAGCCAAAAAATAGCCGATCTACAAGCTCACAACGCCTCGGCGTTGTGAGCTTGTAGATCCGCTATTTTTTGGCAAAGAGTTATATATGTAGAGGGAAAAAAGAGCAGCAAAAGTTTATCTGAAACACAATTTTATACAATATAGAGGGGGTCCCTGCTTCATCTCTCTCTCAGCTAGGGGGTCCTTGGCCTGAAAACGTTGAAGACCCCTGGACTAGAGAACAGTGGTGGAAAAAGTACTCACATCTTTTACTTAAGTAAAAGTATCGATACTGCAATGCAGAAACACTCTGTTACAAGTAAGTTTGGTATTTAATCAAAATGTACTTGAGTGAAAGTACAAAAGTATTGGCATCAAAATATATTTAAAGTACCAAAAGTAAAATTGAATGAAAATGAAAACAGCAGATCTACAAGCTCACAACGCGTCATGATGCAACACGTTGTGAGCTTGTAGATTTGCTATTTTCAAATTGCCAAAGTTTAAATAGGGCTGAAGTGGTAAATATTGTACGTTTTGTAATAATAATCAAAATCTACAAAGTAACTAATAACTATTATCTTATTTATTTTCTAATAATTGCAGTGGAGTAAAAAGTACAATATTTGCCTCTGCGATGTAGTGGAGTAGAAGTAAAAGAATTGAAAATTAGAAATGCCCCAGCAAAGTAAAAATACATGTATTTAAGTAGGCCTACAGTACTTGAGTAAATGTAGAGAGAGAGAGAGAGAGAGAAAGAGAAAGAGAGAGGGAGAGGGAAGGGGGGGCGGTTGCATCAGATGGTGGCTTGTGCTGCAAAAATGTGCACATTTTAAATTCACCTTCCAATGGATGGTGTTTTGTGTTTTATGACTGGTTCTCACTGATAACTACCCCCACCCTGGAGCTTTTTTCTGACAGTAGCTTAATCATTGCTATCTAGAGTGTTTGTTCAGTAACAGGGGTCTCTCCAGCTCTATTAAACAGAAAATAGCTACATTTTCAGGTTGGGATACCAATTTCATCAATTCAGAGACTAAAAACACATTGCACATAGGTAAATTACATTAGAAAATGCAATATGCCAATGTCAAGTTAACTAGCTGCCTTCCAGCGGACTTCAAAACAGGCAACATTTTTGCATTACTAAAACATAGCTTTGCATAACTAAAACATTCAAACACATTCGGTTTGAACAATACACACATTTTAGGCTGTCACATCATCGGCATTTAAAGTTACACATTATGCTTAAGTTCATTTACATTACTTCAGAGTCCTATCTTGCTGCCTATATACACGTGGTTAAGATGCTCTTTGTATGAAAGCTCTCAGCAGCAGCCTGCTGCTCTGCACTCTACCCAGGGGAATCACTCTAATTAAACGCCGGAGCATTGCCTTAAATTAGAATAATTTAAACCGGTTGAACAAATACCCATATATCAACAATACCACACTTTCTATAGGGTCCATTAATTAATTAATTAATTAGTAATTGTGGAGAAAATCTGCCTTCTTTCTGCCTGTGTCCAGTCAGAATACCTTAAAAGGATACAAGTGACCTAATCGTAAGTCATCTTTATTTAAAAGCACTGTACAGTATGAAGTGGGGCGGGCGACATGTAAAATAAGCAATCACACAATTACTCATGCACCCTGACATATGAGCTCATTCGCCTGCTGCTGCTATTGTCTAAATTAGCCAAACTGATATGAATTACTCCTTTAAGGTAATTCATTACAATTCTTTATCCCATGACTTATCGTCTGTATGTAAACCCTGCTGAGCTAATCATACATTTATTAAAACAATACTACATTTCTGTGTGGATTAAAACAGATGCATTGTTCTGCTGACAGTGAACAGGTTGCCTCCCCTTCGGCTTGAAATGGTTGTTGTCTGTCTGTCTGGTAGCTACTTAAACAGACAGACACCCCCTCCCTCGCTCATCCATTTGTCAACGCTGCATTTTGACCTCTGTGAGTTGGAGGTGTAGGGCATGGGTCTTCAACAGGGGGTCCGGGAATCTTTGTGCGATGGGGAACATTAGCCGAAAATAGCAGATCCACAAGCTCACAACGCCTCGCGCTGCGAGGCATTTTGAGCTTGTAGATCAGCTATTTTCGGACAGTTGGTGTAGCGGGGTAAAAGAGCAGAGCAAGTACATAGCCAACAGTCAAGTTGACTATATTGAGGGTTTAAAAGGTTAACTGTCTGAAAATACACATTAGCACAAATCCAACATGTTAATAGAAAAGATAATGTCAAACAATTCTATGAAATCTATGAAAAAATGTAATCTGCAACACAACTGAAAAACATTGTAGACCCCTGGTGTAGGGTGTGCGTGTGTCTGTGTGTCTGAGGGTGTGTCTGTGGGTGTCTGTGTGTGCGTGCGTGCATGCATGCGTGCGAGGGAGTGTGTGAGGGAGAGAGTATCTGAGCGGACAAAGAAGGAAGTGGAAGGAAGTGGAAAAGAGAGACTGAGTGCAGGTATTTGAAAAAGCTGTTGGCCCTGCAGAACATTAGACTGTGTCTGCTTCTCCTGTAATGGTCACAGCAGCAGCTCTCCATCCATCAACATCTGACCATGATGACACAGTGAAGTTGTCACGCAGGTCCTCTTCTCCGGTGACGGATTGCCAGTGGCCTCTGTCCCGGCCGGTTCTAAATCCCAGCCTAAGCACTCGATCGCTGCCTGCATCCCCACAGCGAAGGGTCACCATCAACCCACCCTGGGGATCTATCAAAGTCACGGTGATCATTTACACTCTGGGGACTCCACTGACTGACTTTTTTTGGTCCGGCGCTCCCAGGAGGCGGACGAATACCAATCAGAGGTTTGACCTCGCAAGTCGTTCATCAAACAAGTCTCTTTCCGGGGGTCAAGAGTGGCGTGCTCCCTGTCCCTTGGGGACGTCCCTTTGTAGGGATGTTCTAGTTGGAGGTGGTTGCAACAAGGGGCTTCAGAAAGGGTGGTGTAGCTTCATGCTAATGTGTAGATTTTGACACGGCTTAAAAAGGCTGTCTCTGTTGCTTTTGTTGGTTTATTCGGCTTTTCAAAAAGTCTCTCTTCGATTGTCTTGTTCCTGGATCTTCCCTGTGTCTGACCTGACACTACATCTCTAGTATGCTTCATTATTTATTACGTACAGGCCTTTATCACCCGGGCCCTTTGTGCCTTTGAAGCAGACAATGCCTCCGTCTGGAGGCTCAACGTTCTGGGGGATGTCCTGGCAAAAATCTCTGCTTTCTCAATCATGTCAAGTGTTTTTCCTGGGTAAGACTCAGACGCTGGCCAAACGCTCCGTCAGCCAATGGTAATACCAATAAAAAGACTGTGTGTGAAACGACTGAATTTTTACTGCTAGTGAGAGAGGACTATGAGCCAGACATTTTTCAAAGAGGGGAAATCCTGCTTTATTAGTTTGTTAACTGATGCCTTTAGAATCATTCCTCTCAAATCATCGTCTGTCACGTTATCTCTGATAGAGGCCGTTGTTATGTCTAGATGAGCTGTTGACAGCATTTCTGGCCATGTGTCCATATCAGATACAGCCATGGGGGGATTGTGATATGATGACCATACACCTGCGTTGGTGTGGTACTGACCACATATGTGTGGGCCCATAAACTAAAGGAAAAATGAAATGGTTACACACTCCAGCCTCGATGCAGAAATATATTTATTTGGGCTACTGCCAACGTTTCAACTCATGCCTTCATCACAGCATATAATGGATTTATTTTTTGGCGTGTGTGTACGTGCAGGCAGCAATTTTGTTTTTTCTTTCGCTTGTGATAGAATGCGATATCTTCTGAGAGGGATATAGCTCAAGGCATATGGCTACTTATAGAATTGAAAATTGATTTGCTGTGAACTCTAAACTCTCTCTTGAATCATCATCATCAAGTGTTGTGACAGGTTAACAAATGAGGCTCTGCAGGATTGTAACATTTCAATGGTGCTGGCCTTTTAACAGCACGTTGTGACAAATTGATCCAGTGATAGATGACTGCAACCAGAGGAGTAGGAAAGCATTCAGCCAGACACCAAAAGCACAGCAAGGACTCTCTTAAGAGTTAAAGGAGGCACCTCAAGAAATCACATTGAAATGGAAGACGTCCTAAGCAGTGTTGCCATGTCTGCTTATTATAGGCAACTTTGGGCTTGTTTTTCTGTAAAGTCCCTTGTAAATATTGGTTGTCTGCGTTTCCAAAGTGTGGTTGCTTATTTGGACTTGCTTCCTAATGTTGTATAAACCAGTGGTTCTCAAACATTTTCATGTCAAGGACCCCCTAATTATTATGTATTTGTCTGCAGATCCCCCCATCTGAAAATATCTTGTGCCAGGGACCCCCGTACCAGATTTGTATTGTTAAAATGTTTTAAAAAATATTCAAAATGTTTCACATTTGTTCCAAGATTTTCGGATATTTGAAAATAGCCGATCTACAAGCTCACAACGCGTAGGTTTAAAGTGCTCATGTGGCCTACAGTACAGTCACTTCTTTTGGGCTTGTTTTCATAGACCTGGTTGCTTATTTCTCGCAAAATCTGGCAACACTGGCAAGGACTCTTGAGAGATAAAGGACGCGCCTCAGGAAATCACATTGGAACGGAACACTGGTCCTAAGTTGCTCTCAGCACTTTCAGAGCTGTGCGGATTCCCTAAACATCTTGTGAGCTCAAATTGCGCCGTGGCCTCGATGTAACAGCCCAGAATTGCATTGTGGATCCTTAGGGGTTTAGCGATGAAACCATCTTCGTTTCATACGTAGGAGAAAAGCTATTTCATCTTTGGGTGGGTGGGTGGGTGTGTGGGTGTCTGGCTAGTTGAGATGAGGTTGATGTGGTCTGTTGATGACAGAAACGACTGCCACATTTCCTGCATATGCAATTCTGAAATTAAATTCTGATCCATAATATTCCCCATGCTTGCATCTCCTCCCTGTTGAAAGCCGCTGTTTAAAGTGTTATTGCCCTCATGTGTTGTGCAAAAACAAAGGCCATATGATACAATTAACTGTAGCCCACAAATTACACAGAGGTGACAGAGAGACGTGACTCTTTGAGTGTTGAGTCACAGCGGTGCCACGATGGAGGCAACAGGATCGCAGAGTCACTGGGTTTCAACATCTGTTCCTTCTCTATTTGGGTTTCTGAGGTCGACAGATAAACGTATCAATATGGGAATCGTCTTTCAGGGAGTCTCCTCTGAGGTCAGACAATCGTTTCTTTGACGCTAAAGTGTTAAAGAATCTCCTTACTGCGTGATAATGGACCACACACCGGTTAACCTTCTTCTTGCACACCCATACATGTATCAATAAAAATCATGAACATTTTTGAATGACCCAGCACAGGTTACTACTGTATATACTAGTGCTCCAAGTTAACATACTGTACAATCTTCAACAGGGGGTCCGGGACCCCAAGGGGGTCCTCAGAGTTACTACACCGTGGCCGCCAAATGTTTGTGTGATAGGAACACATTTTTTTAAATGTATTGACCACTTGAACCCTAGCATCCCTATTCTGGGGGTACCATTTGTCGAAAATAGCAGATCTACAATGTCACAATGCATCACGCTGCGATACTTTGTGAGCTTGTACATCAACTATTTTCTGAGAAGAGGTTTGGTGTAGAGGGGGGAAAAGAGCAGAGCAAGTACAGAGCCAAATGTCAAGTTATGTCTGAAAATACAGAATAACATGAATCCAACACTGATGGATGAAACAGGTTTATGAGGCTATCTATGAAATCTATGAAAAGGTTTAATATGAAACACAATTTTATACAATATGTAGTGGGGGTCCCTGCTTCATCTCTCTCTCAGCTAAGGGGTCCTTGGCCTGAAAAACATTGAAGACCCCTGCTGTAAAGTGTCTTGAAATGAACCAGACCGAACCAAGTCCTATGCTTAGATGTATCATAGTATGAAATAATACAGATGTGTTTACATTTTCATGTGCCCCAAATCCTTTTTTGTTTCACACACAAATTGCTAGGCCGCTTTGGGCAATGAGAGAGTTAAAAAAAAACAAGAGTGGCTTAATGTTACATTTTGATGGTTTAACGACAATTAGCCGGTACATATGATACTTGTGTCATGTAAAAACTCATGTTCGCACAAGAGGCCCACTTTTCACGACACACACAACAACTTTGAAGAGCTACCGTATACCTGGTCTCAGCTTACCACTACAGGTTGACACCTTCCCAAACCCATTGTGATCGGTTTCGGGCCATCAGAAAATAAATGTTAGTGGGAGTTTCTGAGCCTCCGGTGGCATATATACAAGCAATTATCTAAAATAAGCACCCTAGTTTTGTTTACGCTCTTTTAGTCATGTGCCTATAGCTAAGATAAATATAAGGGAGAAGCAGTGGTGTAAAGTAACTAAGCACATTATGTACTCAAGCACTGTACTTTTAATTTGAACGTTTTAATATTTTAACTTTAAAAAATGTTTTTATTTTATTTTAACTTTTTAATATTGTACTTTTACTCCACTACAATTATATGAAAACTTTAGTTACTAGTTACTTTGTAGATTTGTATTATTATTACAAAAAACACTTCAGACCTACACATAAACTTTGGCAATTTGAAAATAGCCGATCTACAAGCTCACAACGCGTCGCAAAGCGACGCGTTGTGAGCTTGTAGATCTGCTATTTTCAAAGGATTTTTATACATTTTGAAACTTGTGAAATGGGACCTTCTGCATAATGAGTACTTTTACTTTGGTACTTTAAGTACATTTCGATGCCAATACGTCCGTACTTTTACTCAAGTAAATTTTGAATACCGAACTTGTATTTGTAACAGACTATTTCTACAATAGGGTATTTGATACTTTTACTTAAGTAAAACATTTGAGTACTTCTTCCATCACTGCCTAGAAAAGATAAATATAAGGGAGAAGTGGGCGGATGAAGTGAAAATGTCTTTTAGTTTTCTGCAATAAATATAGGAGTCTGGCTGAGCCAACCAAGTGGGGTGTCTGCCGTGGAGGAATTCTCACAAAGTCTGAGAAATAAATCAGCGTTAAAGACTAACAAAAAGAGAATTAAAATGAACAATCTGGTGAGAGAGGCGCTCAAAGAAGTGTTTATCAAAAGAAATACGAGTCGGTTTTTGAGGCGAGGGGGAATTTCAGCCACATTTTGGGTACATCAGGGATTATATGTTTTAGAGGAGAAACAGGCGAGGCTGAAGAAAACGTGTGGTTTGGTGGTGAAAGAAAGTTTTATTTACAGTGATCTGTTGCCATGGATATAGTCATCTTAAAGGACCATGTTAAAGAGTTGCCATGAATGCTCTAGTATTGAAGTATTAAGCATTAACATGTGTTTTTATTCACTGCCCATGAAAATAATATTACTATTGATGCCTTTTGCATTTGTAGTCCCAAGCTGTGGGAATGGGGGAGAGCAAGACCCATCCGTCAAACAATAGGAGGAGGAGGAGGGAACAGACTCATCTCATTTTGATTACTAGCAGATTTAACTCTTATAATACTTTGTGGTCAATTTAAAGCAAATGTCAACAAACTACAGATGTTCTGGGACCTAAATGGCTTTCAAACCACAAACGAGTGTCAGTATAGAGTATAATGTAATTCCTCATTTGATTTACAGTGCATGTGAGGCCTAATGTGTTAGGGACAGTGTCTGTGTTGAAACTTCATGTGGAAATGTTACAGAGTAGACGACTATAGTTTGAGTAGTACCGCATTAAAATCTGGAGTATTAATTAAATTCTCTGTATATTTTTTACACTCCCTGAGTTAAAGTAACAACTCTTACACTTGCATTTTTATTCAAGTGTATACATGAATTGTGCATGGATCCAAAGTTAGATCCCATGAGTTTTAAATGTTTCAGTATAGTGAAAAGAGTGAATCTTTTCCATATGAACCAGAGCGTCCTTATCCTCGGGCAAACATTTGGCGAAAATAGCAGATCTACAAGCTCACAACGCATCGTTGGGACACGTGAGCTTGTAGATCTGCTATTTTTGGGCAAAGAGATTTGGTGCAGAGATATACTGAAGGACTTAGTTTAGAGCCAGAACTGGGGGACCCCGGTCATCAACTAAGTATATAGGGATTTAAGTGGTTAAACATGTAGAAATGTTGCACTTTTTGACAAAATATCGGTCAAAACATCAGTAATCTTGTGGCCTATGACTCAGACCCAAACATCTGCCTTCGGTCAGACTCTACAGTGGAAACCTGTGGCTCCATACTGTATATTCCACAAGGATGGTCAACAGTTCTCTGACATGAACATCCAATACATCTCCATCCAGACTCCCTCACCACAGCTGTCTCCTAACTCCTTTGGTGAATTACTTTATTTCTAGTTTCATGTCCTCAAACTGTCCGCCCCACATCCTGACCACAAGGCCTCCTAGACTACGGTTAGACTACTGCAACAGCATCCTCCATGATGGCATCACCTTCAAAGCCCTCAATAAACTCCAATATAGTCAAAACTCAGCTGCCCGCCTGCTCACCATGCAGCACCCGCTCCAGAGACCATATCACACCAGTCCTCCACGACCTTCCACTGGCTGCCTGTCAAACAAAGAATCCACTTTAAAATGCTGCTCACCACCTACAAGGCACTCCACAACCTGGCTCCCCCTATACAGTACCTCTCTGACCTACTCAAGCCATATGTCCCGTTCCGTTCCCTCAGGTCCAGTGACCTTTGTCAGTCCTGGAGGTCCCTAAGACCAGGCTCCGTACCTGGGGCGACAGGGCTTGCTGGCTCCCTCCCTCTGGAATGCACTCCCCATCAGAGACGCCCCCTCCCTCCCCATACTTCAAAACCGCCCTGAAAACCCACCTGTTCAGAATTGCCTTTTCGAGTTGACTTTGTTTCAACTCTCGTTTTTAGTGTGCTTTTAATTCTTATCTTACTGCTTATCTTAGTTTTTTCCTCATAATGTTTTTTTTTTTCGCCCTCACCCCTTGGCTCCCAACCCACACATGTACTTAGAAAAGCGCTTTATAAATTCAAGGTATTATTATTATTAAGGAAGCTAGCAGGTTACATGGAGAATATAATGCTCAGTAAAAGTTCATAGCACCCTTGTCTCAGAGGCCTGATACACACATGGGGGGATGAAGATGAGATGGTCGCTTCTCATCCCATTGAATCCCAGTGGTGCATGATGGGATGGGTAAAGCCGCCTCTAACCCTTGGCTGGCCTTCTTCTCCTTGAGCCACGTCTGCCCCGCCCCCGTCTGCCCCCCCCTCACCCCGTCCCGTCCCCTATGCCCCAGACACCACAGCCAAACCTCAGTCCCACCGTCCATCCCAGAATGCAGACCATCTGCACGTCCCGTAACGCTGGTTACTTTACCACGGCCGATTGGCGCTTCCACGTGTAACCCACAGCGCTGCCAAGATTCACATCCCAAGGGTCACGCGTGTTTGGCAGAGTCCAAACATGCTTATGTCTAAAGGATGACATTCAGTGTTGCCATGTCTGCTTATTATACGCGGCTTTGGGCTTGTTTTTCTGTAAAGTCGTTTGTAAATATTGGTAGTTGCCGGTTACGTTTTTTGGGCTTGTTTCTAGAGTGTAGTTGCTTATTTAGGCTTGCTTCCCGTTTCCTAATGTTGTTTATAAACCAGTGGTTCTCAAACATTTTCATTTCAAGGACCCCCAAATGAAAATGTTTAAAAAATATGATATTAAAAATAAGATTTTCAATTGAAAATAGAAGATATACAAGCTCGATGCGACGCATTGTGAGCTTGTAGATCGGCTATTTTCAAATAGCCAATGTATATTCTTCTGCCTATACATAAGTCATGTCCTAGTATGAGCGAATAGGGGAAGGGAATCAACGTCACGTGATGCCTTTGTTTGGCCCAGCAAAAACTTGGATGTGTCTAAAAGAATATGATTATTGGCAGATTTGCGTAACGTTTAGAATATTTGGCGGCCCCTTTTTCATTTTTCACAAGATTGGTGGTTGTTGCAATGGCCTGCACTACTGTACTTCACCATATGTTGTGCTATGACGAAATAAACCCATAAAATGTAACAATGTCAATGTGTACGTTCCGTAGTGCATTTCTAATGGTGAAAGCTGTGTTGTTTCACCCGAAAAAGCAATGGCGGATTTGGCCACGCCCTGAAAAACCTGTATGTGTGTCTCAAAGAATAAGTGTAAAGTGCTTATGTGTTAGTCGCTTGTTTTTGGCTTGTTTTCCTTGACCTGGTTGCTTATTTCTCTCACAACATCTGGCAACGCTGGTCCAAACATGCTTCGGTCAAAAGGATGACATGAGCAGATTTATAGATGAACGTTCAAAACCTGCTCTTACTGTACGTGGTGCTTATCTGACCGAGCGGCCACATGTGTGATCTTTATGCTCTTCAGCTGGAAGTTGCAGAGTGTGTGTGGGGTTGAGTTTCTGCCACGGAGCATTAAAGTCTCACTCTGTAAGCAAAGCTCACTGTTCTGGTATTACATTACACTAAGAAGCTGGCATCCACTTTTCCACTTCCAGCTACAAGGTGGACTTAAAAAGAAAAGAGAAAAAAAAATAAAAAGAAACTCCTTGCAGTGCAATATGAAA
The DNA here is from genome assembly GCF_963454915.1 of Gymnoscopelus microlampas. NCBI lineage: Eukaryota > Metazoa > Chordata > Actinopteri > Myctophiformes > Myctophidae > Gymnoscopelus > Gymnoscopelus microlampas. The sequence goes on along the minus strand of NC_139960.1, from coordinate 16,683,130 downwards.
CCAGAACCAGTCTGGGAATCACAGGGATCCAGTGGTGGAAGAAGTGCTCAATTGTTTTACTTACGTAAAAGTACCAATACTGTAATATAGAAACGCTAAGTAACAGACCGGTATATATTTTTTTTTGTAAAAGTGCAAAAGTATTGGCATCAAAATATACTTAAAGTACCACACGTTTAAGTACTCATTATGCAGAATGTCCCATTTCACAAGTTCAATATGTATAAACATCTTTTGAAAATAGCAAATCCATAAGCTCACAACACGTTGCAAAGCGGCGCGTTGTGAGCTTGTCGATCGTCTATTTTCAAATAGCCAAAGTATATAGAGGGCTGGTTTATGTACGTTTTAGTTGCTAGTTACTTCAAAGTAACTAGTAACTAAAGTTTTCTAAAGAATTGTAGTGGAGTAAAAAGTACAACATTTTCCTCTGAGATGTAGAGTAGAAGTAAAATGATTGAAAATAGGAAATACTCCAGTAAAGTAAAAATACCTCAAAATTGTAAATAAGTACAGTACTTGATCCGTGTGCTTTCCCCTTCTACCTTTTCTAGTCAATAGTCGTTGTGTATTGTCTTCAAATACACAACGACTGAAATGTTATTGTATTTTCTGCACTTTTCTCTGAGCAGAAAATCAAACATAACAGTTTTTGCCTCACATTATAATTAAGAAATAAGACCCGAGAGGGAGTGCTTTGTTGTGGTTATTGGCACAGTCACTCTGCACAGCCGTGTATTATTGCTTTTATACAACTGTTACATATTTTTTTTGAAAAATATGAGTACTGTTCGGTTTCACTATTATTGCGTTGCTTTCAGCCCTTCCGCAACCTGAAATACAGTAGTTCCCCATTGTTTACCGTTGTTATAGGCTACTTAACTGCAGATGCATTCAGTCCACAACCCATCAAAGAGTGATACTTTTACCCCCTCCTATGGGTAGGGGGACTGTGCGTGCGTGCGTGCGTGCGTGCGTGCGTGCGTGCGTGCACCCAGCCCTATAGAGCTGCTTGGTTTGTACTGTGTGTATGTATTAACACTAGCTGGGTCTTATGTAGCCTCAATATCACAGAAATCCACTGAGGAATGATTTGTGGGGGATTAAAGATGACGATGATAATAGTGATAATCATTAGTCAGTAACAATTCTCTTCAGTTCAGTCCATGACCAAATCCATTTATGATAGTAATTCTGACTGTGATAATGACCAAGTATCCGTTCATTAAAACACAGCCTTCGCAGCCTAATTAATTTGCCATTAGGATATCAGCATGGCTTAGAGTTCTCAGTCGCCACGACTGATTTCAGTCATTTTTATTATAACTTATGAAAGAGTATTAGAATAGTTCAAACTAGCAATAGAATGCATGTTCAGAAGCATCTTACAAAAACCCTCAGATATTTCATAAAAGCAAAGGTTTTCAGTCTGTGATTTATTCAACTGGTTGGCTGTATGTAGAATGTAGAACAGAAAAAACATAGATTAATAATTTACTGAGGCTACTTGCTTATGCCTATCGCTCCTTTTCATGCATGGAGCATATAGGCCGTTAACTACAGTCCACCAGAGTCCTCTATCCTGGGCCTTCTTTTCCAGCTGTTCCCGTGTCAGGCCACACTGCTTGATGTCAGTCTCAAGGTCCCTGCGCCAGGTGTTCTTTGGCCTTCCTCTCCTTCTTGTGCCTTGCGGGGTCCATCTAAGGGCTTGTCTCGTGATGCTGCTATTGGGCTTTAGGAGCGTGTGGCCGATCCATTCTTCTCTTAATCTCATCTTCCTCTGGTGGTAGACCCACTCTCTGCCAGAGATCATTATTGCTAACGGTGTCTGGCCAGCGAATGCTCAGGATCCTCCTCAGGGAACATCACGATTTCGCATATTGTGCTAATTGTTTAGGAACACACAGCACTAGTGTGGAGGACTTCTTTCATGCTGAACTCTAGCAATGGCTCAACATTTCTTTAGAATTATTAAAGCAGTTTACATGCTCATTGGCCAGGCTCATAGTCTTTAAACAAATTAGCAAAATATATAATTTAGTTCAGCCTAAGTAAAAATGAATCCTTCCAAAGGGCCACATGTAAGCACACTGATGACTGGAACCAATAAATTACATTGGTGATGCAATCCAGTGTAATGGAAGTCAAATGAACTTCACATGGGGGTTTAATATGATCCCAGTTTGTCAAATGATCAACAGGCATTCACAAATATATAGGCTGAGGGAAACGGCATTACAAAACCATAAAACGCATTATATAACATCATAAAAAGTTCAATGTTCCCCTCTGAGATGGACTGGAGGGACAAGCAGACATGATGTCATGCCAAAACGTCATGACATCATGTATGAAGGACTGGTTTTGCTTTTGAAATAAAATGTATCGTTCAAAGTTCTCTATGTAGCCACAGAAATGCAACCAAAAGAGTGAATTCAACCTGACATTTCTAACACTGTTACCACTACATAGACACATGACGGCAAGATCTATTTGAGAGTGTGGCGTGTCTGCGTGTGCGCGTGGGTGAAGGGTCTTGTGTGTGTGTGTGTGTGTGTGTGTGTGTGTGTGTGTGTGTGTGTGTGTGTGTGTGTGTGTGTGTGTGTGTGTGTGTGTGTGTGTGTGTGTGTGTGTGTGTGTGTGTGTGTGTGTGTGTGTGTGTGTGTGTGTGTGTGTGTGTGTGTGTGTGTGTGTGTGTAGGACACATAGTTCCACTTCCAGGAAACCCCTGAATATCCTTCCTCCACATCTCATAGTTGCTTGACTCTCCTGCTGATAACGCTGCCAGTCAATAGCGGGAAAAAATCAAGACTTTTCTCTGTCCTTTAGGTAATGGATAGCTAGAGTTGTTATCATAGTAATGGATGTGACTAGATGTATTGTGTCGCAGTAATGGATGTGACTACTGTAGATGTATTATCACAGTTATGGATGTAACTAGATGTATTATCAATAGTAATAGATGGATTATTAGATTTGTGCAAATATCTTCAATATATCCATACCCAAAATATCATCACATAATTAATATTGGGCTATTTGGTCGAAGCTATTGTCTCATTTGATTCAGTATTGCCAAGTCTTCAATAGAAGGTCCATCAACAGAATGATTCATTGAACTGCAGCTTCTTAACCCATTAAAACCGGGAAAGAATCTGTGTAACGACTTTAACCATATTCAAAGATCTTGAACATTTGTGCAAATCTTTGAATATACATATCGCTTTTTTAAAGCGAACATTTTAACGACAATATTTGCTAAAAATATTTTGAGATGGGAGACTGTGATCAAATACATATAATCTTTAGGGGTCCTTGACATGAAATGTTGATATATCCACACAGGTTTTTCAGAAAACTGTTAGGATTTAGAAGACATTTGTAGAATCTGCCTCAGGTCTTAATGGGATAAAGTGACCTTCACACAGACACACACAGATACCTTCAAGGTCCTTGAAGGTATCTGTGTGTGTGTCTGCGTGAAGGAGCAGAAATATACGACCCAGTGACCTGCATTCAATCCGGGGTCCGAGCTTATCATCACAAGGCAGAAATGCATAATTCAGTGACATTTAGAAGGAAAAAAACACATGGACAGAAGATCAGAATCATAAATCATGAATTGAAAAGGAAGGGAAACTCCACCGTAGAGATTGTATAGTGAGACAGCATGGCCCCTTACAGTTACATATACAAAAAAAAAAAATTTGTCACAACCCATCACAAAAATACCATGACCATTCATCCATGAAAATATCAGAGCAAAAGAGGTGAAATAATAAATTACTTTCTGCAGGAAAATAAAGTGGCTGTCTGCTTTATCTGAGGCAAGAAACCACCCCCTTATCAAATGTGGATTCATTCCATTTATCAAAGCTACATTCCACTGCGGGATGTACTGTTCACTACTGCCATGTTTATTTATAAGCCTGATCCCCTTATCTCCAACTGGCTCTGGGTACCTGTAGAGACGCCAGTGCTTCCAGTGATCAGTGCATCTCTGCACTGAGCAGGGTAGTGTTCCACTATGAGATGGGTACAGAACAGGGCTTAAAGGGAGAGAATTGGATTTAAATGTTTTCCCTTCCTCACCCAAAGTACTTTAGCTAATTGGGGGAGACAATTTGTCTGAAATATGTGTTTTAGCATTGTAAAAAAAAAGACAAACAAGCCAACAAGCGTGGGTGAATTGTTATTTTCAATTAGGCAGAAAATATATTATACCGTAGCACAAACAGTTGTAGCAATGCAACAGTGAAGCAAGACAATATAATGTTGTATAATTACAATATATATTCTGAAGCAGTAGACTCTACGGCCTCAGAATATAGATAGTAATTTCTCTACTGGGTAGAGTCCTTGCTGATTCAAACAAACTGATATCCACCACTGGCTAACCTCTTTTGTTGTGTCCGGTTATGGATGGATACAGTTCTGTATGGTTTATTACTGCAGCATGGTAAACAGGGTCCAAACAGGTTTGACCATTGAAAGAGAGAAGTCTCTCTTCTCGTACAGTGCATGCATATTGTTGTGTTCTGTATCACTTCCAGGCAATCCTCGATTGCCCAAACTCGCTTAAATCCAATTCTGTCCAGAAATAGCCACGTTTCTTTGCAATTTAAGCTCACATTTCAGATCAACTGCGGTGGAGCAGAGAAATGACCCTTATTGAACAGTAACAGAACACTGCTTTGTTCTCCAGCTGTTGCCAAGGCGACGCCACGTCACTCGGACCCTCCATTGGTCATCTGATTGGTCATCAATTGCAATTTACAATTTAGGTATTTAGTAGACACTCTTAATCCAGAGCCACTTACAAGGCAAGGTAAACACTATCTAGGATCATAAGTAAACCAAGAACCTATCATCAGTCTAAATAGTATAATATCAAACAATCTATAATCTGTACATTGAAACTATATACAGTACATACTATGGGATGCCAGGTCAACAAATGAACCTGGCATCTGTCTATATAACATGCTCTGTGAGTTACGTTTTAACTTTTGTATAAGGTTGCAAAGGTCGTCAGGGCTCGGGCTGAAGGAACCCTGGACCCCCGCTTTGAGAATCAGTGATGTAGTGAATACATCATCAATACAGTGATCCTGTTGACAGTGTGTGTGGGGGGGTTTAATGGAACCGCTTCAGAAAATGATGAATTGGACTACAGGCGGGTGTGCTTTCTCACATTCATACTCTCTCTCTCCTTTGCTTCTCTTTGTGCCAGACTGCGTGCGTGCGTGTGCGTGGGCATGTGTGTGTGGGCGTGTGTGTGTGTGTGTGTGTGTGTGTGTGTGTGTGTGTGTGTGTGTGTGTGTGTGTGTGTGTGTGTGTGTGTGTGTGTGTGTGTGTGTGTGTGTGTGTGTGTGTGTGTGTGTGTGTGTGTGTGTGTGTGTGTGTCTGTGTGTGTGTGTGTCTGTGTGTGTGTCTGTGTGCATGCGTGAGTGTGTGCGTGAGTGCGTGCGTGTGTGTGTGTGTGTGTGTGTGGGGGGGGCATTAGTTTGTTAAGCAACTTGTGTGTATTTACACCCATTAGTCACAGATGGATTGAGGTGAAAAGTGAAGAAAGAACAAACAGTGTTTATGTTCACTGGTTCATCAACATGCATCTACCCCTACTACATACATGTTACTGTACATTTACATATCATTTACATAATCCTACATACATGTTAACATACATGCTATTTCAAATTGACATATCCATGTTGCATACATTTACATATCTAATTTAGCATTTGCAAGGAAAAACTAGAGCTCCAATGGTACAACAGAGTGGGCAGCAGAACAAAGAGGTAGGCATTATTTAGCTGTGCGTGAGGCTTGTGTTAAAATGAAGAAGGGGAATGCTAAACTCTGGTAGAAGGGATGTTGTTGTTCTAACCAGGCTGAGACTGGGGTATTGTGGTCTAGCCAGCTGTTTTAAAGTCATAGACAAACAATCTGCCGGTCCTGTGTCAGTGTGGAAATCTGGAGACAGATCGAAATGTTTTGTTTTCTTCATTAATTCAGTGAAAGGCAATAGTTATCCAGGGACTTGTCAGTTGATGGTCTTTTTGATTTCTCTATTAAGTCTATATTTGCGTCAGATCAATGTAACCTGTAGAATGAGGGCGCTGAAGCAACTCGGATAGTTGGAGGTTTTCTTCGGGCACCTGAGGAAGATGTAGTAACATCAAAACGTTGTCATTTCCATCCTGTTAAGCCAAGACCTGAGGTCGATTCAAAAAAATATCTTCTTCTTCGTCCTAACAGTTTTCTGAAAAACCTGTTGCTACATCAGTGGAGCTAATGTCAAGGACCACCAAAATGATATGTATGAAAAACTAAATATTGTGTTCTAGGGACCCCCAGAAGCAAAGATTTGAGTAAAACATTTCACAAAATTATATTGAACGATTTGCACAATCTGCAAGCTCATAGTGTGGCACAAATATTGTATATCTGCTATTTTTGAATATAGCTAAAGTATGAAATAATGGTTAAAGTGGTTAAAGTGATTGATATGTGATGCTATATTAACTACTTTTGCTAGGGACCCCATGAACCACCCCCTGAGTGGAAAAAAAACAATGAATTAAATTCCTGTAAAGGAACAGAATACCGTATAGTTTCCTGTTGAATCCACAAGAGATATTAGCGAGCCAGAGTGAATCGCTTCATACACTAAACAAACAGTGATTTATTCATTGTTCACACAGGGTGGAAGAAGACAACTGCTCTGTGAGCGGAAGACAACTATGACACTTCTTAATCAAGTTGTCATTTATCTCTGTGGATGCAGATTGCAGGAAGTGACTCTAATTACACGTTCCTCAAGTCAAAGGAGCGTAATTAACTGCTTCAACCACAATAATGTTGATTTTAGATGGATTGATTTAGCTGGTTGTGTGTTTCTCGCGCACTGTCATCCTTTCACCATCTGAAAGGATGTTGTCAAAGTTGGCGTTGGGGCGACGGGACCACCACAGCAATAAGACCTGGGTACACACAGTGCCAGTAATCTAACTCAGTGGTTTTCAACCCTTTTCATATCAAGGTCCATTATTTATTCGGTATTTGAGCCACGGACCACCATTTAATGAGATTTAGCCTCTCAGACCCAAAACAACAATATTTTGTTGTCGTTGAATAAGATTTTGTCCACAATTCCATGCTGTATTGATGTTGGTACCAATAGGAGAGATAACAGGCAAACGTTGATCAAAATAACATTCTTCTACATTATCTAATTGTGTAGACTTCTCGTAAATTAAGTAATGCAGATCAGGGGTTCCTCAAATATAGCTCATTTAAATGTGTTTCTGTGTCAGGTCCTACTATACTGTTGAGATCTAATTATTTATAGGGTGTGTGCCTGCTCTCAGATACCGATAAATGTCATTAAAGCTGCACTATGTAACTTTCCTCTTCTACCCCGGATGTGAACCTAACGGAGCTAATGGAGCCTGCCTGCTTGCTATGGGGATGAATTAAATCTCGACCATCAGGTCAAAATTTGTGTCAGATCCTGTGTCTAGGTGACACATGACCTTTGACACGATCTAAATGTCTCAATAGAAGAGCAGGGAGACACAATACAACCACCTCAATTGTGTAAGTTATATTGTATTAACATGCTCTACCAGATTGGACAAAATTACATTTTATTTGTTAAAAAAAAGTTGCATATGGATAAAGCCTTAAACCGTATACCAGGGGTCTTCAACGTTTTCAGGCCAAGGACCCCCTAGCTGAGAGAGAGATGAAGCAGGGACCCCCCATATTGTATAAAATTGTGTTTCAGATAAACTTTTGCTGCGCTTTTTCCCCTCTACACCTGTAACTCTTTGCCAAAAATAGCCGATCTACAAGCTCACAACGCCTCGCAGAGCGAGGCGTTGTGAGCTTGTAGATCTACTATTTTTGGCTAAAGTTCTCCTCAGAAAAGGGACACTAGGGTTCAAGTGGTTAATGTAAAGAAAATAAATCCTATCACACAAATATTTGGCGGACCCCCTGTAGTAACTCTGAGGACCCCCTAGGGGTCCCGGACCCCATGTTGAAGACCCCTGCCGTATACAGTACGTAACAATAATTGTTCCAGATGTCAAAAACACTGGGCTACTGTTATGATAGGTTTCCTGGTGGTCTTTATACGGGTGTTATTGGAGGGGGGTGGTGACAGGTGGGTGCGGGGGCGTTATGAAATCTTACACTTATCCAACCTCCAGTCCTCCAGAGTGTTTTTATTTTTCTCTTTTCAATCAATTTCTAATTTTCAATCACACCCACACTGATTTTCTAGTTAACTTTTTTTGGACAAAATGAATGATTCAGGGGAAATCTCGTAGCCTGCACCTCTGCTGCATGTTGACATCTTTATCGCATAACAATTTCTATTAATTTCCAGACTCTGCGAGGCGTGATGTGTTGTGCTGTGTGCTGCATGCCTCCCTCCCTGGGGAAAAGCTCCACTTTTATTAGACATTGATTTTCTATAGGCTCTCCTTCATGGCGAGGCTAAGGACTCGCCACGAACACTTATTGACATCATCACTCAGTGGAGCGGTGAAGGGTGGGTGTGTGTGTGTGCGTGCGTGCGTGCGTGCGTGCGTGCGTGCGTGCGTGCATGCGTGCGTGCGTGCCGTCTAGCATTATTGTCAGATCACCTCTATTTTGTCAGACCAGCTAACGTGAGGCGATCAATCAATCTCTCTGATGGAGACGAGGACGCAGAGATCAATACACTGAAAAATTGATGATGTGGTGTGACTCTCCCTGATTGGGTTCATCCATTCCTGATCTCCATATTTCACTGCTGGTCTGGTTCCATTTAGTCCTGTCTGTGGCGTGGACATTTGGCAATCAGTGGAGTGATGTTGTTAGAGTTGTTAGATAAGTATATCTTCTTCCCAAATATGCGTATTTCTAACACTTTTCTATTCTGAAGCCAGTATTAGAATAGTTATATATTATGTTTGCTTATATCACCCATATCGCAAGACAACAGAAGTGTGTTGGACATACTCAAACAAGTGTATGAAATTATATCAGTCTTATTTGAACCCATTAAGGCCTGAGGCCGATTCTACACAATGTGTTATTGTTATAACACATGTTATATCAGTGGTTCTCAAACTTCTTTTTCATGTCAAGGACCCCTAAAATGATATGTATTTGGCCGCGGACCCCCATCTCAAAATATTTTGTTCCAGGGACCCCCAGAAGCAAAGATTTCAGTTACAAATGTTCACTTTAAAAATATATATATTCAAAGATTTGCTAAAATTTTCAACATTTTTCAAAAATAGCAGATCTACAAGCTCGTAGTGCGGCACTAGGTGCGACTCGCTTCAGCGACTCAGTGTCGTCCGAGTTAATGCCTCGATATCGACAGAATCTTAACCCATATCCTGCCTAGTCAACATGTGTAGTTTTTTTTTTTGCCCCCCCCCCCCCCCTCCCTTCGAGTTAAACGTTTGACTTCTTGGGATTGAGAATGCGTTGAATGAACACCGGAGATTTTTTAGACTAGACTTTGTTTTAGACTAGAGTATCATGTACACTGCGCCTCCAGAACTTCTAATCAGGAAACTGGTTTTACTGGGGACATGAAAGCAACACAAACCCCGGTTTGACAAAGGGGAGACAGACGGCCAACTTCCTTCCATGGAGCTACAACTGTGTGTCAGCCTCTTTGAAGCCCAGAGCCACCGGAAGAAATCTGTTACTCCTGATTGGCTGTTTAGACAGATTGGTCCACAGGGCCAGGACTGCTCCATTCTGTGGATGTGGGTGGGGTGCGGGAGGCTCTTAATAAGGTCAGTGTTGGGCTGCCTGATGGTGGAGAAAAAGAACATCTGGGCTTCAGCGATGGCGAACGATTATCGGGAATTGCTTTCTCTTGATTCTGGGAATTGCGTTGTTGTTATTGATAATGCTTATTAGGTTGGACTTTTGCCCTGCATGTACAGCGATGTTAACAGGATTATTCACAGAATTCATATTTCTCTTTAATCAGCCCCCTCCCCCCCTCTTTAACCCATTAAAACCAGGAAAGCGTCTGTGGCCAAATACGTATCATTTGGGGGGTTTCCTTGGCACAAAAAGGTTTGAGAACTGATTTAGAAGGCATTTAGTAGAATCTGCCTCAGGTCGTAATGGGTTAAATGCTGCATTAAAAGTGCATTAACTATGCACTATGCCACCCTGCTCAATCTGGGCCAACGGACTGTGAGTGTGAATAATTGAGTTTGAGAGAGAGAGAGAGAACTGCGCGTGTGGGAGCATCCGTGCATGCGAGCACGTGTGGATGAACCACTGGATGCATGTGTGCTTTCTTTTTGCACACGTGCACGTGTGTTGCTACCATTTTGATGAGTCATCTAAAGTCCTGTATTAGCGTTTCATCTTAATGCCGTGCATGGACCTGCGGTGTAGGCTGAGTCATGCTGTTATTCAGTCACAGTGAGTGGATATAAAAGTGGATCAAAGCCAAAGTGCATTAACTACGCAAATCATTTCGATGATAAAAGGGTTCAAAGGTGTTTCAATTGGTCAGCCAAATGGCTTAGTGTCTCTAGTATAGAGCCCTGAGTGTACAGTGTACAGGATAGGGGTTTAAGTGGTTAAAATCTGTTTGGGCACACAGCAATGGCGTCATTTTATTTTTTCTGTCAAACAACGAGTGCTGTGTGCAATTTGCTGTATATCCATGCAATTGCCTGCATGTGAAATTAAAGGTAGGGTCAGTGATTTTCTTTGGTTAAAATAAGTGTTAAATAGCTCTATATTCTGATAGTACTCATTGCTAGAGTGTTTTTCAGGTTGGGATACCAATTGTATCCAATCAGGATAGAGAACTCAGTCAGGATACAGATTAAACAAGTGCAATTGGAAGTGATGACACAAATAAATGACAGACAAAATTGGAACTGGAACACTATAAAAAATGAAGCTGATAAATGGGGACTCTCTCCTGATTGGCTGAAATTGTGTCACCTACCTGAAAATGTATTTTCTGTTTATTAAAGAGCTGGAGAGACAGGGAGACCCCTGTTATTGAACAAACACGATATCATTATCAGAATATAGTGCTTTAACCGTTTAACAAAAAACGTTTTGCTTTAACAAAGAAATATCACTTACCCTACCTTAAATTAGCCTATTTCGACCAAAGCTTGCATGGGACACTCTGGTCCCATGAGGAAAAGACAGGACCTCCAGGATGCTGCTATTAATAAACAGTGGTAAGAACAAGAACGGACCCAGTGAACCCTTTCTTACTGCCAAACCAGCAACACAAAACGTGTGTTAACACTTTGAATACAGAATAAGCTTCACACGCACATGTGCACACACGCAAGCACACGCACGCACGCACACACACACACACACACACACACACACACACACACACACACACACACACACACACACACACACACACACACACACACACACACACACACACACACACACACACACACAATAACACAGTCTCACAGTACCAGACAATCAGAGATCTCGCCTACCGATTTATTTTTGTAATTGTCTAGGGACTTCTAGTCTGGCATAGGCAGAAGATCAGAGATCTCTGCCGGCTGATACATCTGGGGAAATCTATAAATTCAATGAATGGACTTGGACGGCACGACATAGATAACCAGCGCTAACAAATCTACAACCAACTGCTTTGAAAACCAATCCAGATACCGTAGCCGATCTACAGCAGCAAAAATAGCCAATGCGTCACGTTTTGAGCTTGTAGATCGGCTATTTTGCAACTTTTGTGTGACACTGTAATATGACGAAGTAGGACATAAATGTACAGGAAAAAAAAGGAAAAAAAAAAAGGTTAAAATATGGATATAAGAGGTTTCTACCCGACAACAGCAACACTCTTGTTTTCTCTAAATTGTCCATTGTCCTTGTTTTTTTTTATTACACACTGGTATCGGATCGGTACTCAGTATCGACTGCTACGCAAAGAATCGGTATCGGAAAGGAAAAACTGGTATCGGTACATCTCTTATGTTTTCTATCCACACGTCAAAGCAGAAACGTTGAAAGCCATCCAAATTACACGTTATCACTGTTTACACACTCCGGATGATGGAAAGAAACAAACAACTGCAATCTAAAAGCTGGCATGATGAAAATCTGCTTGTTAATTTCATATCTCACAGCCAAGGCTTGTTTGCTAATATAAACATTTAAATCCGTCATCGCCAGCAAGGCTACGGACTGTTATTAAAACTATCAGGTCCTTGATACTTTTATTCATGGCTGTGTGTGTGTGTGTGTGTGTGTGTGTGTGTGTGTGTGTGTGTGTGTGTGTGTGTGTGTGTGTGTGTGTGTGTGTGTGTGTGTGTGTGTGTGTGTGTGTGTGTGTGTGTGTGTGTGTGTGTGTGTGTCTGTGTGTCTGTCTGTCTGTCTGTCTGTCTGTGTGCGTGCGTGCGTGCGTGCGTGTGTTTGTGTCTCACATGCACGCACGTGGGGGAGGCTGAGTGTGGGAAACAGTGATGCCATGTCTGCTTATTGTGGTGTTAGAATGTTTCAAAAATATTACAAAAATGTCCACATTTTATTTAAATATATTTATTTTTAAATAGCTGATCGATGCGATGCTTTGTGAGCTTGTAGATCAGCAATTTTCAAATAGCCGATGTATACGGTATACAGGTTTAAAGTGCTCATGTGGCCTATGATATAGTCGCTTCTTTTGGGCTTGTTTTCCTAGACTTGGTATGCTTGTTTCTCTCACAAAATCTGGCAACACTGGTGGGAAAGTGCCCGTGTCACTGTGTCCCAGTCCAGGGCATTGTTCAGTGCTCTGGATGACGTGATGATGTTTGGACACGCCCGCACAGTGCCGGGTTCCTGAGCCGCCAGCCGGTCCCGACACGGAACTAAGCTAAACAGAACACTCTGATAGGAATGTAATGTTTCATAGCAAAAGATCAAAGACTTTATTGCAATCTATACTAAAATACATTGATGTCTTGGCGGTTGTTCTCTGTTACTGTGACGCTAGAGACGGGTTGCAGGAGAAAGAAAAGTGACGGCGGTCGGTCACAAAGAGCATAGTGTTGTAAGCACCGTTGAAGCCAAGCTAATAAAGAAGTGCAGAGAGAGCAAAGTGGGAAGTGAAGCATGGTGTGGGGGTCTCTCTCTCTGTCTGTGTCACCGTCTCTCTCTCTCTCTCTGTCTCTCTCTCTCTCTCTCTCTCTCTCTCTCTCTCTCTCTCTCTCTCTCTCTCTCTCTCTTTCTCTCTCTCTCTCTCTCTCTTGCTCCTTCCATCTGTGCCAACTATCGATCATTTTCTTAGTGATTATTCTATTGATTGCTTTTTTGATTACTTTACTTTAAAACCTGAGGCCGATTCTAAAAATGTTTTCTAAATCCCAACAGTTTTTTGAAAGAGATCCCCCCCAAAAATGTTTTCAAGATTTTTGTAAAATAGCAGATCTACAAGCTCGTAGCGCGGCACTCGGTGCTTGTTATTATTTTATTAAAATCAATAAATAATATATATATAATTGTCGTGGCAGGAATGAATGTAAACCTTACTTAAGTATGACTTAGAAAATGATATTCCCACAGGGCAGAGTGGAGTGAGTCAATGTATTTATTTAACAAAAGTCGAGAGCTCTCGGACACAGCCACATGCAAATGGGCAAAAGGACAAAACGGTGTAGTATCGTATCTGCTTTTATATAATTGATTCAATTGATCAGTTTTATTGAGTGTTGCACCCCTATACATTTAATCTCATGCATGCTTAATCCATCCCTCCTCCCCTCATCTCCCCATCATTGCTGTGTGGACGCACGCTGGCAGGATTATAGCAGCTAATAATCCACCAGTGAATAAAGCTCTCAGCCATGCAGCCAGTCTTAATGCTTTTCCACACGATGATGCAACCCTGCATGGTGATGGATGGATGATCAGATCATTACCAGATGTTTATCTCCCATGTGGTTGTTGTACAATGTGCTGCTCGCTGTCGGCGCCGCTCAGCGACGCGACATCGATTTCTATCCCCACCCCAACCCGCCGTGGCGTTCACTGGGCCACCATGTCTGGAGAGAGCCGCTCGGAATTAGGAGACCCCAACGGAGTATAGCTTATCGTCACTGTCGGTGTTTTCTGAAAAACGTATGTTTCTATGTCAGCGGTGCTCAATCTTTTTCATGTCAAGGACCCCCAAAATGATATGTATTTGGCCGCGGACCCCCATCAAAATATTTAGTTCCAGGAACCCCCCAGAAGCAAATATTTGAGTTAAAAATGTTCGCTTAAAAGATATATATATATTCAAAGATTTGCACACATTTTCACGATTTTTCAAAAATAGCAGATCTACAAGCTCGTAGCGCGGCATTCGGTGCCGTGCTATGAGCTTGTATATCTGCTATTTTTCAATTGCCCAAAGTGTAAAATAATGCTTTTTAGCTCAAATCTAAAATTGACACAGTTCCAGGTCTTAATGGGTTAAATAAATCAGTGCTTTTGATCACCCATTATGTCTGTGTGTGGGTTTTACAAATATTGAACCAATGACAAGTATTAAAAAGTGCTTCTGACTAAACCTCCTAACTCTCGGTCGAACCAACTCCATAGCTGTTTATTCCATCATTGATTAGAATGACAAAGTCTGAAGGGAAAGAAATCTGTCTCCACGTTAACGGTCAAAAACCTCCCAACTCCACTTGTATTTGGGTAAAGTGATGATAATATAAGGACACATTCAAGTATCTGACCATGTATAGAGTCACCGTACCAACGTTGATGAGGCAGTTTTGTGTTGTTCTAAAAAACATGTTTGTTTTTTACATTTCCTGAAAAGTAATTTTTTCCGACAGAGCAGAGATATGTACTCATGGATTAAACTTCTCAGTTACAACCACTGTATTTCAGTCATTTGGATTCCATAGAAGCCAGCATGTCTTCTATAGAAGCATGTTGCACAGCGGAAATAGCCGATCTACAAGCTCTCAATTGCACTTCGGGACTTGGCCATACTTTTTTTTTTCAGTCTCAACATTTTATTTTGCTGTATAGTGCAAAACGTCTCTGTGTGTGTATCGCAGCAATACACACAACACACACACACACACACACACACACACACACACACACACACACACACACACACACACACACACACACACACACACACACACACACACACACACACACACACACACACACACACACACACACACACACGCAGGGAGGGAGCTTTAATCAGATTATGTGCTGACCTTTGACCTCGTTGCAGGTTTCAGAAACACAATGGGGTCTATGATCACTTTCTAATCCCATTAGCATTGGATTAAAACTGAGAAGATATTTACAACACACGAGCGCGAGCGCACACGCTCACGCGCACACACACACACACACACACACACACACACACACACACACACACACACACACACACACACACACACACACACACACACACACACACACACACACACACACACACACACACACACACACACACACACACACACACAAAATATGGTCCCTTGAGCCACTGCTTGAGTTGGTGACCCAATAATGAATTTGGTGAAATCCATAATTTCAAATGAGAAAGGCCCTCAATGTGCTTGTAAAGCCACAAGGCTTAAATCAGTCATGTTCCTTTCTTATCAATAAATGTATTATTAATACATTAAGTCATACTGTATGGTCTTGCATGACAAACTAGTCAATACCACATTTTATAATTTCTTTGAAAGGGGCTTGAATAAAGATTTTGTTTCTTTCTGTCAAAAAGTACTACCACCATAATAACTGAGTGTGTACAAATGGAACCCCCTCTAGTAACCCAGAGGGTCCCTGGACCACTACAACAATTAGGTATGCAATACTGTATGGATGATTGAATGTATGTTTATCAAACATTTTAATGAAGGCCAAAATGATCTATTATATATTTAAATGCCCTTTTGGGCAGAAACCAGCTAACTCCAAAATGTTAATTTATCAGGAAATGAAAAAAATATATATACTGTATATGAATTGTTCAGGAAATTAAGAAAAACATATCTTTTTTTTAAACAAAGCAATAACGCAATAGTGTTGATTTATGAAAAAAGTCAACATTTTAGTTAGCTGGTTTCTGCCCGACAGCGACGATATATAGGAATTGCTAAAGGGAACCGGAATTATTAAAATAAAATCCAAAAGGATCCCAACCCTAGTAGTACTGCAGAACCTTGCGTCCCAGCTATAAATTCTTCCTATCTGTTTGACTGTAGGATGCAGTGGACTGGACGTGTGTAAAGCTGACAGGCTGTAGACAGATTTACTGTCACTCGTTTTAAAGGAGGATGGCAGCGTCCCAGGATGCACTCTGTCTTCACATTGTTCCTCTAGTGGCTCCGCCCCCTCACGTCCTCAGCCTGAGGAGACCTGCAGCACAACACCGCTGTGATATTGGATTCCTTTTGTCTGCTCAATATGGAGGCTTTTTCATCACCAAGGATGTTAACACATTCAGTCCGGGAACGCATCTAGTATGTCACTTTATATGTCTTTGGCTATATTCAAAGATCGTGAAAACGTGTGCAAATCTTTGATTGTATATGCATTTTTAACTGAAATCTTTGCTTCTGGGGGTCCCTGGAACAAAATATTTTGAGATAGGGGGGGGTCTGCGGACAAATACATCATCACCTTGACATGAAAAAAGAACCACTGATATAACAACATAAGTTTAACAAAAAAGAAACTGTTAGGATTTAGAAGACATTTGTAGAATCCCAAGAAGCAAAGATTTGAGTTAAAAATGTTTGCTTTAAAAAACTACATATTCAAAGATTTGCACTTAATGTTCATGATTTTTCAAAAAGAAATAGCAGATCTACAAGCTCGTAGCGCATCACGAGTGCCACGCTATGAGCTTGTAGATCTGCTACAGTATTTTTGAATAGCCCAAAGTATAAAATGATAGCCCCAGCTAAAAATCTAATGGCACAGTATGCTTTCCCGGTCTTAATGGGTTAATCACCTGTAGCCCACACCCGCCTTACTCCTGCACAAAGCCAGAGGCTGATGTACTGTATGTGTGGGTGCGTGTGCGTGCGTGCGTGCATGCACGTTTTCCTCTGCTATCCTTTGTGCACATTTTCTTCCTTTAGATCAGCATTATTGTGTGAGTAATGGCTGTCCAGTTTGTGTGGTTAATTAGCACTCAGCTTTCTCCATAAAGACATGGAGGTTCAATAGCTCTTGTCCAGACAGGGGGGACGGGGGGGAAGGGGGACGGGGGGCTTGATGTTGTCTGGAGCAGACAGGAATCACTGAGTGAGATAGTAAACAAAGACAGACGGCGCGAGGGAAGGACAGACAGACCCATAGAAGAGGGAAAGGAAGATGAAACGCAGGTGAAGAAAATCCCGATGCGGTCCAGAGTACAGAGGGTCCAGAAAGCGTTCTGTATAGAAACCTTGCATCTCCATTGGTTCTCATAATTTATTCCCAATCCCTGTGCATTACTACCTGATTACTCTAATTATTATTACAGTTTTTTTTACTCCTAGCTTTTTATGCACCCGTCCTGTGTTTCTTAACTGCGGACGGTACTGCAAATGACAACTGAATTTCAATAAAGGTTCTATCTATCTACTTGCACTTGCCGTAAAATAAACCCCAGTTAAAACGACGGAGACGCGCCGTCTAAAGCGGACTTGAGCCACGAGAAGCACCGCCGAGCGAGCCGTGAGGCGAGCGGGTCGCCGTGCCGAGCGTTGCAAAGTCCGCTTCAGTCAACTCAACGCTGCTTGAGTTATGTCCCAATAGGCAGGGGCGTAGTTGCAGCCAACGTAGTTGCGTTGGGGCCCAGGGTCATTTGGGGCCCACCCGTGCCAGCGGTAAAATAAAATAATAAATACATACAATTGACAGTTGAGTTGACCAAATTTTGGCGGAGCGCGGTGGCTGCTGCTAGCACCTGCGGGCCCCTCCAACACCTCTGGTGGTAGGCCAATAGTGTGGAGGAAGTCAGAAGAGGGGAGGATACCGCGGGCTCCCCCGACTGCGCTGAGCTGCTGCTGCTGCTCTGTTCACGATCGCAGCTGGTGCGTCGTTCATCTCGTACTGTACAGTGCGCCGCTGTCCTCTTTGGTTTATAGACCGAAATGCGCTGTTTGGGCTGTTTGCTATGTGTTCTGTTCTGTTCCAACGGCCCGCGGTGACCACCCTGCGTCTGGGCCCACTGTTGGCTTGTTACGCCACTGCCGATAGGGACCGCATCGTAACTCATATCACCCCTAGTCAACATGTGCCATTTCAGCCCCCGCTTCCAGTCAAACGTTTGACTTCTTGGGACATCCGTCCCAAGAAGTCACCCGTTTGCCGCCTTGGGAGTGAGAATGCGTTGATAGGTCACAAAAAGAGTGCCAATAGAACATGAAATAACATCGGTTCCAGCATGTTTTGATGACGGGGAGCTATAATCCATCTCATTACCTGTCAGGGTGGAGTGGATGCTCTTTGACATGAAAGTCCGTAATTCAGCCGGTGCTGATTACACTAAGTGACAGCAGTTTATACCAGCGAAGTCAGCATGTAGCGTATAGCGTAGCTGGACCCGTAAACATGCTCTTCTAGACGGACAGGCTGGCCCGAAGCCCAAATATTTAGAGGACCCAGAAGAGCCACGTTCTGCAACGTGATGCTGATTAATGTTCTTGTGGTTTTCGTGGGGCGAGTAAAAATGGAACACATAAAATGAAGGCACGTCGTTTACAAGATAAGACCACAGAGAGAGAGAGCGAGAGAGAGAGAGAGAGAGAGAGAGGTAGTGTAGTAGCATAACCATGCATACTGTACGTGCACAGACTGCACACACATTTAGTCTCTGTCGGGGTAGAAACCTCATACTTCCAAAACTGTAACTTTTCAGGATTGAAATTCAAAAGCATGAAAAGTAGCAGATCTACAAGCTCGAAACGCGCCGCGTTTCGAACTTGTAGATCTGCTACTTTTCATGCTTTCGTGTGACGCTGTAGTATGATCAAGTAGGGCGAAAAAGCAGAGATAGAGATAGAGATAAGAGGTTTCTGCCCGACAGCAACGATTCACGCGCGTGTGTGTGTGTGTGTGTGTGTGTGTGTGTCTAAATGGCTTTATGAGCTTTATAGGGATGCGATTAAGGAAACAGCTCTTTTATAGGACGCTGAGTGGGACACTGGAGGTTTTGACAGTTAAGAGCTCCGCGTAGCCCTGCAGTCTCATGAGGGCTGATTAGGGTGATTATCACTGGGGCAGAGATGATTGAGTTAACCCATTCAATCCGGGAAATCATCTGTGTCATTTTACATTTCTGCGGCTATTCAAAAATAGCTGTTTGTAGATCTGCTATTTTTTTAAACATCTTGATTGTTTTTTTGCAAATCTTTGAATATATATATATCTTTAAGTGAACATTTGTTACTCAAATCTTTGCTTCTAGGGGTCCCTGGAACAAAACATTTTGAGATTTGAGTCCGCGGCCAAATACATAATCTAAAAATGTTTTCTAAATCCTAACAGTATGTTGCTATATCAGTGGTGCTCCAACTTTTCCATGTCAAGGACACCCAAAATGATTTGGCCGCGGACCCCTATCTCAAAATATGTTGTTCCAGGGACCCCCAGAAGCACAGATCGGACTTAAAAATGTTTGCTTTAAAACATATATATAATATTCAAAGATTTGCACAAATTTTCACGATTTTTCCAAAAATAGCAGATCTACAAGCTCATGAGCTTGTAGATCTGCTATTTTTGAATAGCCAAAGTATAACATAATGGTTAAAGTGGTTGAAATCTAAAATGACAGATGCCCTTTCCAGTCTTAAAGACGCACTGAAGTGACATTTTCGGACATTTTATTTTGAAGGTTCAGCCCGAAACGTCGGCTCAACGACTCTAATCCAATCAGAAGGTCCCATCCCTTCAGGCTATGGGACGTTGGATCTCAATCACTTCAGCCGTGGGCAACACGGCTAGTGTTTGTTTACAAGTGAGAGAGAGACGGCCAGTGAAGCGCGTTTGCTACTACCTGGCTTATTTCTAACTTATAATGTTTTCAGATACATATTTTAGTGTGCAGATGAAGTTTAAAATGAGTAATACACTCATCTTCAATGAGATTCAAAACGGAGTATCTCTGTAATTAAAATCAGCTGTGTTTGAAGAACGTGCAGCTATGGGAATCAAACAGGTGCATGTAATCAAGATTCATTTATATTCACGAAGGTCGAGTTATGTCATCACGCAGCACGTTTTCGTTTACAGGAAGTAATTAAGATTGGCTTTTTAGGGACTTTAGATGTAAAAATACACAAAAATGTTTTTTTTTCATTTTTTTTGGCATCTATTGTTAGGTATGCCCATATGATGACCACGGATATGCTCTAAAAGTGTGAAAAACATATTTTTCATTTCACTACACCTTTAATGGGTTAAGACCGTAAACAAGTCCATGCCGTTGGCTCAGATACTGTAGAGTTGTAAGAGAGACTCCATTAGCAGAGAAGGGCGTTCGAATGGCAGCACACACACACACAAACATGTAAAAACATGCACACACACACATGCACAGCAAACACATGAATTACACATACTCTTCCATTCTAATGGAGGAAAACAGGGCATTTAATGAAAGAAATGCAACCATTTAAAGTGCGTGCCGTGAATGTTCTCTCGTTGCAGTCGATAGTAAAAAGTAAACGTGTCAGCTTACTAAATGATATCTCTGAAAGAAGCCTGGCATGGTATTTAGTAATAGACAGTGTTGAAGGAACTGTGGAGTAGCACATTTATATTTTGAAAGGAGCCCCTACCTCCTACCCCCCCCCCCCCCCCCCAAAAAAAAGGAAAGGGAAAAAAAGCCTATACATCAGAATATAATCACATTTAGGATTAACTAAAAGAAGTGGACAGGTGAAAGGGGTCTCACCACACCACAAACGTCTCTCCCAGGAACCCAGCCCACTAATGTGTCCTTTCAGCGAATGATGGAAACCAGTCCCCTCACCACCGTAGTCCCCCCCACCCCCCCACACACACACACACACACACACACAAAGGCTGAAAGAAAGGAAAAACCCCTCCTGTACTTTTAAGGATAGTGAATAGAGAGCCCCACAGCCTGCCTGCCATGCCCCACATACGGTGGCTGAATACAAAAGACCCCCCTCTGTAAGAGCAGTCACTATGGGAGACCACTCTATCTGTCTCTGCTGCTGCGAGCGACGGGCCCCAATGAAGCTATCAGCGTGTTCGCACACACGCACGCACGCACGCACGCACGCACGCACGCACGCACGCACGCACGCACGCACGCACGCACGCACGCACGCACGCACGCACGCACGCACGCACACACACACACACACACACACACACACACACACACACACACACACACACACACACACACACACACACACACACACACACACACACACACACACATACCTCCAAACTGCTCTAAAACCCTCCTGGCTAATGCATTCTTTTCATCCCTGCAGCAGTGAGCAGAAGCAGGGAGGGAGGAGAGCGGTTTGGTTTTGGGCCCAATTTGAATATTTCCATTATTTATCAGCGCAGAGGATTGAGACCTTACTGTAGATGTGCCAAGTCGCCAGGGAATCGGGCGACGAGGGAATCGGGCGATGAGAGAATCGGGCTGTGTTTGGATTTGCTTCTGTGCTGTTAATTGCTTGAGGAACCGTTGAGAAACACGATGTAGATATGACATGAGAACATGGAGCCAATGAAGACTGTCATCGTTTTCAGTTCAATAATTAATCATACCGTTCATTCAAATGTCAGGGATTATGATTGAGTCTGTATGATAAAGCCAGTATGGTTTTGGGCAGTTGGCCACACATCACCGCCCCATTTCATTTTTTACATCAATCTGAATACTAACATACATTGTGATAAAAATATGTACGCTAATATAAACAATCTAAACATTCCACTGGTACTGTATCAGTGGTCTTCCTGCATTTAGATTACACGGTGGAACCCTTGATAGTTTAACACAGATTGTTTAACACAGTGAAAGTGTAATAATAGATGGTTAAGGAAGTGCAGTACAGTGCAAGAGGAAGAGATTTGATGTAATAGAGTTCCATGGGACATGGGGGGGGGGGGGGGGGGGGGGCGTCTATAGCCTGACAGACACACGATGGCTTTTCCCATGCAGCCACAGAACAATCCTGGGAAATGCTAAGAGTTCAGTCCAGCTCACGCGACGACCCGGTCACTGACCTACTGGTCACTGATTTAAGGCGGCAGGGTGAAGGATTGATATGTGGAATAATGCGTTACACTGTCAGCCTTTTCTGACTAAGACAGGTCTTTGTCTGTGGACTAATTGTCTCCGCCAGGCTGAAAGGCATGGCGAGAGAGTATGTTTTACCCCCTGTCCGTCCGTCCGTCCGTGTGTGTGTGTGTGTGTGTGTGTGTGTCATTCTGTCTTGTCTGTGTACAGCTAATCTCTGGCACCGTTGGCTTGATCGCAGCGAAACTGTGCACACACAGTCCCTGGATGCCAAAGCCGAACCTCTGCTCCAAATTTTTCACATGGGCCTTTTATAGCGCCACCAGGAGGCCGATTTGTGCAAAACACAGTTTTGAACAGTACTCCTACAAATTTTGGCCAAAAATCCCCCAAATCGGTACACAGTATCTCTATAGTCATTAAAAGAAACGGCTCATTTCAGATTTTTCATATTCCATCCTGATTGGCAAAAATTGTCTTTCAAAGTTTGCAGGAGTACTCTGTTTCGAACAAAATGCCTCAAATCATGAACACAGCATGCAATTTCCGTGAATTTTTTTTTTGAAAATGTTCAAATCAGCCTCATGGTGGCGCTGTAACAGGCCGATTCGTGTTTTTACCTATAACTGCACCGATCAGTGTAAAACTTTGTATGCACACTCTCTAGAGGCGAAGGACAAACCTTTGCCCTGCATTTTTCACATTTGCCTTTTATAGCGCCACCAGGAGGCAGACTTGTGTAAAACACATTTTTTGATATTAAGCCTTCATATTTGATCCAAATTTCACGCAAATCGGTACACATGATCTGTATAGTCATGTGATCAAGACGGATCTGTTTGATTTTTCATATGCCATCCTGATTGGCTAACATTGACATGTAATGTTTACAGGAGTGGCCCGTTTTGAACAAAATGCCGCAAGTGATGAATGCAGCGTCTGATTACGGTGAAACTTTGAACGCACATTCACACTATGTTGAGGAACTAATGCCACCCTTTTAACATTGGCCTGTTATAGCGCCACCAGCAGGTCAAATTTAGCAAAACACATTTTTAGAACAAAATGCCTCAAATCAGGCATGCAGTGTCCGATTGCCGTGCAAGGCCTAGGAATAAATGGCATCCTTTTCACATTGGCCTATTATAGCGCCACCAGGAGGCCATAATAACCTACCTGACCTGGCGGAGACTTGTGCTCCGAGGAGCACTTTTTCTAGTTTATCTTGCATCTACCTACGTAGATGCACTGCGGCGCGACAGCTTAGCTAACAACAATGTAGAGCTCAAGACCCCGATGCTAGATAGGAGAGTGTGGAGGGCAGCAATTTAGGAGTCCAGAGTTGGTGTTGGCTAGACCAACACCAACTCTCTCTCTCTCTCTCTCTCTCTCTCCAAAGGGAGTTCCAAAGTGTAGAGAAAGAAAGCCCGGCGCTGGCCCATAGTCAAAGTTCTCCCTTCTTAAACACAATGGTGTTAACTGGAGTTACAGAAGCTAAACGGAACTTTTCAAACAAACCCTGAGTCCAGAGGTTTACCACTGTGATCATACACACACACACGCGCGCGCACACGCACACGCAACCACAGGCTTGTGTTGCTGTGTGATGGAAGGACAATGTGTCTAAGAGTATGTGTCTAATTTGCTACATTTCGTTTCGTGTGTGCCTCTAATTGGCCATTTATTTTTTTTATTTTTAATTTTGTATTTATATATACACACACACACACCCCCACACACACACACACACACACACACACACACACACACACACACACACACACACACACACACACACACACACACACACACACACACACACACACACACACACACACACACACACACACACACACACAAACAGGACACAAACAGACACAGATGCACTTGTTTTCTTTAGGTAGACAAGCTGGTTTTCACTTCTTCTCTCATGTGTTCCACCACACAATACACAGTGATGTGGTGTCATGGCTGCCTGGTTTGATCCCATCCCATCACAAGATGTTCACAGTTGTTTTCTTTGTGTGTCTTTGTTCCAGCCGAGCCATCAAGACCAACCAGGACCTTCTCCCTGAGACTCCGTGGTCCAGCATCCTGTACGATGACTTCTGGGGCACCCTGCTCACCCACAGCGGCAGCCACAAGTCCTTCAGACCTCTCTGCACGCTCTCCTTCCGCCTCAACCACGCCCTGCACGGCCTGCGGCCGCGGGGCTACCACCTGGTCAACGTGGGGCTCCACGCCTCCGTCACCGCCCTCTTCACCGCCTTCTCTCGCCCCCTGCTGGGCGGAGCGCCGTGGAACCTGCTGGCGGGCCTCGTCTTTGCGTCGCACCCGGTGCACACCGAGGCCGTGGCCGGCGTGGTGGGCAGGGCCGACGTCGGGGCCGCTCTGTTCTTCCTGCTGTCTCTCTTCTGCTACGCCAGACACTGTGGACTCCGCAGGGACCCCCGAGGGGCCTTCCACGACGCCAGACGCTGTGGCGGCGGGTTGGTGGGCCGGTGCTGGGCCTGGATGCTGGGCAGCCTGTGGTGTGCGGCGGCCAGTATGCTGTGGAAGGAGCAGGGGGTCACGGTTCTGGCCGTCTCGGCCGCGTACGACCTCTTCATCTTCCAGAGGCTCTGTTTTCACCAGACCATCGCCGTTCTGCTGGGGAAGGTACATTATAATAATAATACATAAGTACAATAATAACTTTACTTTTTTATAGCAGCTTTCATACAGAAAGTGCAGCCCAAAGTGCTTCACATAAAAATTGCTTATCTTTAGACAAATGAATGAATTATTTCAAAGTAAAAAACAAAGAAGCAATATGGTTTCATGTAAAAACAATAGAAAGATTACAGTGAAATGAAATACAAAGAAAAACAAAACAAACAACAACAACATAAGAGTCATGGACATACAATGGGTTTAATTAAATACCAGATAAAAAAAGACTTGACTTCTTTGTAAAAACACCATGAGAGCTCGCCGTTCAAGTGATAGGGTGTTCCACAACACAGAGCCATAGAAACAGTGTTTTTTGAACATCTAAGAGGAAGGTGGAGCTATATAGCCCAAAGTCTTCTGGAACATAAAATGTAATGGGGTCTGTGATATATGTTATTACTTTACAACTCTAAAAGGTTTGGGTAGCCAGTGCAATGTCACCAGAACATGGAGTAATATTATCTCTTATCTTAGTGTTAGTTAACATTCTTGCTGCAGCAATGAATTACGTGTAATTTCCTTAATAGAAATTACATTAATAGAAATGAATAGAAATAGTCTAGTTATCCAGTAAAAAGGGACTTACAGTAATAAAAGCATGTATTAGCATATCTTTGAATGCAAAAAAAGGTCTGAGAAGATGAAAGGCTTTTCTTGTGACCTTGTTAAACATGAGAATTAAAATTTCGATCAGAATCTCAAATCACACCCAGGTCTGACCGCACGCTGCAGGGGAAGTCGTGTGTATCCAATTATACCTTCCTGCTCTCCGAGGGAAACCTCAGCCAGCTGTTAATGGTTCCTGTATGTGGGTGATATACATTGTGCACGTGTGAGCATTTACATGGCTTGTGTTTATGCGGATGTTTCTGTGTGTTGCTGCATATTGTTTGCTTTTCATTAGGAACATGATTTGGAGAACTGTTTGCCTTTGCACATTGCATTGGTTGGGGGGATAAGGGGAGCAGAAAACTACAGTGTTCTCATTTATCATTCTGTAAGTTGGGAGAAAATCTGTTTATATACAAAGTGGGCAGGGATCCAGTTGCTACTGCATTCCCCACTAACTGAAATAAATACACATAAACACAAGTAAATCCAGATTAGGCTCTCGGCCGAGCGTGCGTGCGTGCGTGCGTGCGTGCGATGAAGAGAGAGGGTGGATAGAAAAGAGTTATGTTAGGGGCATGTGGGCGATTATTTTATGTCATGGCGAGGAAGGGAGGGTATGTGCAGAAAAACACTGGCTCACATCCTTATATAATTTGGGAAAACTAAGACAGATAGTATCCAGACATTATCCGGTTATTATCCAGACATGGTGTCCTCTGTCAACACATACGTGCACGTGCACGCGCACGCGCGCACGCACGCACGCACGCACGCACGCGCGCACACATACACGCGTGCCATAGCTGAATGGTTAGAGAGCCCAACCCAGGGTTAAATGCAGATACCTCATTTCACTGTATATGCAAATATACCACAAAGGAGTGTGGACTATTATATTATGGCTTCTCTACTGTGTTCAGATGCCAGTGTGCCATTCTCCATCCAAACTGTCAGGGTTTGGATGGAGAACAACAAGAACTCGCTGTCCCATGTGACACTGCTGTTCAGTGTTTGATTGGAAAGCCTGTTCACACGGGGACTCTGCATTGGATTATAAAATCCTGCGCCTTCTTCTAGCCAACCAACCAGCCCTTGTGAAACAACGTTTAACTAGGATAATAAAATGTCCCCTTGGGTTTAATGTTTAAAGGACAAGGCTGTCCCTGGGATGTGTGCATAGAGGTGTGAATCTTCACTGGCCTCACAATTCGATTACTATTCACCTGTTAACGATTAGATAACGCATTGAGATGCATCGTACCATTCTATACCCATTTGTTTGTATTACTGCACAACGCTACAGTATCATCAGTAGATACATAATTATGAACTCCTTTTTCAAGTGCTTTAATGCGATGTGTGTTTAACCACTCTCCTTAAAATATAAGTGTCTTAACATTAAATTCAGGCTATTGGCTTAGTCTACCTACGTTTTGCGAAAATGTTCAATCCTCAAAAAGTGTTGTTTTTTGTTTTACCTAGGAGAGAGAGACTCACTGAGATGTGTTTGTAATTATGTCTGTGTGTGTGTGTGTGTGTGTGTGTGTGTGTGTGTGTGTGCGTGTGCGTGTGCGTGCGTGTGTGTGTTAATTGCACGTCTATCTTTGCTGGACCCCTGGGGGGGCTGCTTTAGCAGTAGTCTGTCGTCTCTGGCAACAATAACCCAGATCTGCTATGAGAGACCCAGAGGGATATATATATGAGAGAGAGAGAGAGAGAGAGAGAGAGAGAGAGAGAGAGAGAGAGAGAGAGAGAGAGAGAGAGAGAGAGAGAGAGAGAGAGAGAGAGAGAGAGAGAGAGAGAGAGAGAGAGAGAGAGAGAGAGAGAGAGAGAGAGAGAGAGAGAGAGAGAGAGAGAGAGAGAGAGAGAGAGAGAGAGAGAGACTGGTGTTTTTCTGTCTGCCATATGTGGCCAGAGTTTAGCAAATGCACACAACACCTGTTTTT
The DNA here is from genome assembly GCF_963454915.1 of Gymnoscopelus microlampas. Classification (NCBI taxonomy): domain Eukaryota; kingdom Metazoa; phylum Chordata; class Actinopteri; order Myctophiformes; family Myctophidae; genus Gymnoscopelus; species Gymnoscopelus microlampas. The sequence goes on along the minus strand of NC_139960.1, from coordinate 16,655,572 downwards.
TTAATTAGCTGCAATGACAAGGCATCCATTAGGCTCTCTACTGACACAGTGAAGGAATGAGTCTGTCTCATACAGGGAAACACAAGTAAGAAACACAGTAGGAGGAAGGGGAAAAAAAAACATAAACCATACATTGTACACTACAATTTAGGAATAGGTTTTGTGCAAAACTACTGTTCCAATATCCCAATACTATGTTACTGGTCCAATATTCAATACTATGCTACTGCAGTGGTTCTCAAACTTTTTCATGTCAAGGACCCCCAAAATGATATATATTTGGCCGCGGACCCCCATCTAAAAATATTATGTTCCAGGGACCCCCCAGAAGCAAAGATTTGAGTTACAAATGTTTGCTTTAAAAATATATATATTCAAAGATTTGCACACATTTTCACGATTTTTCAAAAATAGCAGATCTACAAGCTCATAGAGCGGCACTCGGTGCCGCGCTATGAGCTTGTATATCTGCTATTTTTGAATAGCCAAAGTATAAAAGGCATAATTATTCTGATGCTATATTTACACATTTTGCTGGGTAGCCCCTGGAACACCCTCAAGTACCCCTGGGGGTCCCCGGACCCCACTTTGAGAACCAATGTGCTACTGGTCCAACATTCAATACTAGGCTATGTTACTGGTAACATATCCACTAGACTATGTTATGTTACTGGTCAAATATCCAATTCTATGTTATGTTACTGGTCAAATATCCAATACTATGTTATTGGTCAAATATTGAATACTATTACGCTCAATGATGCAATTGTTACACATGGCAGCAGGCAGCTATGTAGACACATCTGGTGTGTCTATCACCTTGGCAGTGCCCTCCTGGTCACTGTCATCGGTGCAGAGAGCTTATGCTGTGCCCAGTCAGTCACAGGGCTATCGCTGCCTAGATAAGGAGCCAGACATCGTGCTACGCATGAGAACACAGAGGGTGACGGAGATAATGCCCTCACTTCCCACCTTTATCTGCTGTACCCTGCTTTTATCACCCACTGTGTCTGAGGAACACCTCTGGTCTAGCCGGGACATGAGCCCACTCTATACAGTACTTTATCATGTGACAGTGTCGCTCGCCAAAAATAACAGATTTTATACCAAAATAAAACCATATATCTGTTATTTTCAGGAAGGCGACACAGTCTAACAAAGTATATATCAATCAATCAAAGTTTATTGTATAGCCCGTTTCATGCATCAAGTGCAGTTCGATGTGCTTCACAGAATAGGTTTAAAATAAAGATTAAAAAACAGGAGGATGACAACAAATAAAATAAAGCATGTGAGAAAAACAAGTAAAGAAAAAAAATGCTTGAAAAAATAGAAACATTGAGAAATAGTCAAATAGAAAAAAATGAAGAAAAAAAACTAGAGTAGTGCACAAACCTAGGTAAAAGCAATGCTAAAAAGGTGTGTCTATAGAGCTACTACAATAAGCATTGAATTGATAAGCAATTACATTGAAGAAGAGTACTGCACTATTTCACCGCACAATGTATTTCCCATTTAAATAAACCTTCACCTGTGTCATTCTTTGAACAGTGAGGTAGGGGAGCGGGGGGGGGGGGGGGGGGGGGGGGGGGCAATTCTCCACATCAGTGTTGCCAGATTTTGCGAGAGGACCAAGCGACCGGGTCTATGAAAACAAGTCTAAAAGAAACGACCGGTTTTACCGCTTGAGCCCTTTTACATCAGCTATTTGAAGATAGCCGATCTACAAGATCACAACACGACGTGTTGTGAGCTCACTTGTTATTTCTTTAAATAATATTGAAAGAAATGTAAAGATGTTGAATGTTTCGAAAACATTTTAACAACACCAATCTTTTATGTGGATCCCTGGCACAAAATCGTTTTAGATGGGGTCCGCAGACAAATACATTAATTTGGGGGTCCTTGACATGAAAATGTTTGAGAACCACTGGTTTAAACAACATTTAGGAAGCATGCCCAAAGGAGCAACTACACTTTAGAAACAAAAAAAAATGAAAATTCAGGCTGAGTGTCAGCATGCTATGGCACTGAAAATACTGTGATCTTTAAAATGTGTCTGGATAATTCCATAAGGGATGGACTGTTTTGAGGCAGCCATACACGAAAATAAAATGATTAATTCATAATCATTCATTCATACAAGCGACATTAGAGGAAAAACAAGCCCAAAGTTGCTTATAATAAGCAGACATGGCAACACTGCTCCACATAATCACACAATCTGACTGCAGCCGTAAACAATGACGAAATGCAAATCAGCTTCAGCTCCCATACTGGAGTGGGGAGACAGATGTGGTTGGACTCACACTCCATTTCTCATCCTATTAGCTCCCTAATCGGACTGAAATGAGATGGCAAATGGGACAAGGTAGGACAGAGAGAGAGCAGGACATTGAGAGGCGAGGGGGAGATTTGCATTGCATTCTACTATCAGGAAGAAGAACCCAGTGCAAAGTGAGGGTGATGATGCCACCATCATAACCATCTGTCCCCCCAACCAGCCTGTCACCACTGACAAAAAACAAGTCTGTGAACGATTCAGCTATACATAGTAATGCCGATTTACAAGCTCACAATGCGTCACGATGCGACGCATTGTGAGCTTGTAAATCTGCTATTTTCAAAATATTTTTTAACCATTTGAAAACTTGAAACTTGAATTCTGCATAATGAGTACTTTCTACTTTTGGTACTTTAAGTACATTTTGATACCAATACTTTTGTACTTTTACTCAAGTACATTTTGAATTCCGGACTTTCTGCATTGCAGTATTGATTACTTAAAGGTAGGGTAAATGATTTGCTTTGGTTAAAATAAGTGTTAAATAGCTCTATATTCTGATAGTACTCATTGCTATTAGTGTTTGTTCAGTAAAAGGAGTCTCCCATGTCTCTCCAGCTCAGCCTACACCCTACGCTGAGTACGCTCTATCACTTACCCTACCTTTTAAGTAAAAAAAAAATAGAGTGCTTTTTCCACCACTGCCCCTAAATACGCATATAGAAAAGGGTGGTTGAACAGATGGCAGACAGACCTAATTCATCACATCTATTTAAGTGTTTAAGATCGTCAGGGAAGACTTGCATTTAATTAATTCTCCCTCCGAGACACTGATGTTATTTCATTATTACGCTGCTGATGCCAGACAGGAAGCACTTTAAAATGTCGGCTTGAGCAGCCCTGGGTCCCTTAGTTTGATCATCTGTCCTCTGGGATGTGTGGAGGGAGGGGTGTGAGATTTGAACCTGTGACCCATCTCATCGCAGGTCTCTCTGTGCACAGCAGTAGCAGGCCTTTCATGTAGAGTGGTGTTGGGTATAATTAGGTCACTTCATCAATGTCAGCACTTTCAATGCCTGGCATAGTGCTCGTCTTGATGAGCGAGGACCAATGTGCCAAGTCAGCGCAATGCAGAACACATTAGGGTCTGAGAGAGGAGCCAGTTCCTCGTTCTTCACTGTGTACCTCATCACATCTTGGCATGTCAACAGTGATGCATCAAATGGGACCTTGTCTCTATCACACTGTATTGTGCGAAAATGTTTTAAAGTTAATTGATTTGGAATCTCCTCAGTGTGAGATTCAGTGCCCTCTGCATGGTTCAATAATGCCATTTGAAACAACAATAAACACAGATAATGCAATCCACAGATTCTCAAACTTTTCAGGCCTTTTTTGACACAGTAACGGTCTTATTATTTTGACCAAATCAAAATCATTTTAGAGTTATGAAAAAGGAAAAGTCCTTAAATTGTCACGTTAGAGATGTGCAGATACCCTATATACACTTATACTGTATGTTGGTTTGTTTACTGTTGAGTGAGAAAACAGTGTTACACATTAAGCAGATCATCTGGGGACCCCCACAATAATTTGGGGACCCCCTGGGGGTCCCGACCCACAGTTTGAGAACCACTGATCTGATGTAATCAACCACAATAACTAAATCATTCAAAAGGTAGCAGCTATCCTAACAAGAAGGGGATCCTAACACTTTTACAGACAGGATCAATTATGTTTAAAGTGCTCATGTGGCCTAATAGTTGCTTCTGTAGGGCTTGTTTTCATACACCTTGTTGCTTATTTCCGTCACAAAATCTGGCAACAGCGGTTATAGTCAGTGTAAAACTGGACACCTGTTTAACAAAGGAAGGCTGCAGGATCGTTCTAAAGCCTGCTGGGTTGTGTCAGTCTGTGGTAGGTTTAAACAGTGAAGGTACAAAGTGACTCTAATCCTAATGTTTCTGCTAGTTTTAAACACTATGTTATGACACTAAACCAGACGACACAGTGGTATGACTAATGAAACGATGATGACACTGGTTGGAGACGAAAGCTGTAGAGCTTACCATGTTACTTTGAAGCTCAGAGAGAGGAAAATGACATACTTACTGCAACAACAAAACACACTCTATATATATATATATATATATATATATATATATATATATATATATATATATATATATATATATATATATATATATATATATATATATATATATATATATATATATTTTTTTTTTTTTTTTTTTTTTTTTTTTCCCCAGTACAACATCAAGAACCCACTGAATAAGCCAAAGAAAGTAACGTATTGGTGACGGGCATAGAAAATGAGGGTGCATTAACATCAATAATCTCACACAGGGTGTGACTTGCGGTGCAGTACAGTATGGAGAGATGGTTTTCAGCTTCAAACACTTGAAGCGAGCAGGATGTAAGCTTTGACAGCCAGCGAGGGATTATGGCTGAGTACTGTTAGGTCTTATGAGAAGAAAAAACATTACATAGAGAAGTTTAAGTCTAGAGATCAAATGAGAAAGTAGAGAAGTTTGGCAACTCGACCGATAAACGGAGAACTGATCTGTCCATAGTAACATGAAGTATAATGTAAGCAACTGGCTGTTGGTTGCATTGTGACATATCAGTTAGTTTTCAAGCCCAGTCCTTGTTGGTACATACAGTACACTGTACATTATGGCTTATTGGCTTATGGGTCCTACTGTATGTTGCGCAGATAAGAGCAATGGTCACCAAAGTATGGCCATTTGAAGTGTTCAACACTGCTATAACACTGCTGCAGAGCAGCGATGCACTGACGTACCTGTGCGACCTTGTGTTCGGGAGGTAGGGGTCTATGACCACTTCCTGGTAAAACCGGAAGTGGACAGATCCACTTCCGGGTTGCATCATTGAACTCCACACCCCTCAGAGCGTGTGTGGGTTACGTTTGTAGGCAATCCGACAAACCGGAAGTAGGAAGGAGTGGTCAGGAGGTGGTTGATGAAATTGGAAGTCTGTGGGACCAACCACCAAGTTTGAAGCATTTATGCATGCGGGGAACTGAAGTTATGGCTGTTTAAAGCCCAACCAATAGGATCACGGAGGGGCCGGGAACACGGAGGATGAAGGGTGGAACCATTAATAGAACATACAGAAAACAAATTGAAAGCGATGACCACTTAGCTGAGATAGAGATGAAGCAGAGACCCCCACCACTACATCTTGTTATTTTTTGTGTTGCAGATTCAACTTTTCCATCGATTTCATAGGTAGCTTCATAGACTTGTTTGACAGCACTGTCATCAGTGTATGTACTGTAGGATTCATGTTAATGTGTATTTTCAGACATTTAACCACTTAAACCATCAATACTTAGTGAACTTGACCCTTCGTGAGGCGTTGTGAGCTTGTAGATCTGCTATTTTTCTCCTCAGAATAGGGATGCTATAGGGTTCAAGTGGTTAATGTCAATACAGGTTCCTAATATCACACAAAGATTTGCCTGTCCCCCCTGTAGTAACTCTGAGGACCCCCCGTAGGGGTCCCGGACCCCCTGTTGAGAACCACTGTCTTAAATTGATGTGAATCCTGGTCGCACGAACATCATTGGTTCATCCTCCAATTCTGCCACAAAACAGGGCTGACTGATCACGCATCATGAGACCGCCGTGATTGATTGTGTCTGCGATTGATTGGGAAGTCAATTAAGGAAGGAGTTACACAGTAGACAGCTAGTGAGGGGTGAAATGAGTGATTTTCCTGCTGGAATTGGTTCTTCTGCTGGCCTGGGCAACATTGGATTTTTTCGGGACAGTGTACCTCTTTTGAGTAGGAGGAGTGCAGTCTCATCCATCAGTAAGGACACACTCACTCATCCTTGTGGCGCAGCACCTTTCAGCATCCTAATCAATAACCTATAGTCTTTCTTATCTCACTTCCTCAACGCCGTTGCAGAGTTCTCCATGTCTCTGCTCTTTTCTGCGCCTATGCTGTGTTTGGTTGGTTAGGTACAGCTATACAATAATGCTAAAAGGATACAGAAAAAGGAGGACTTGTTTCCATTGTGGTCCTGTGTATTCAATTCATTAAGACATATATAGACATACAATACTACAACAGATCATCAATACTAGGAGCAGTAAAAGTGTATTTACAGACAAACAGTGGGGGGTCATTTCTTTTGGCAGCTAGAAGACTTGTCTAGGTCCAGTTGCAAATTGCAGACAGGTGCTCTTTTATGATGGTTTTGAAGGAAGATAGCGAGTCGCACCTTTTGATGGCTGTTGGAAGTGCATTCCACATTTTGGTGGCATAATAGTAGAATTAATTCATCCCCATGTTTATTGTGTGCCCAGGGGCGGACTGGGACCAAAATTCAGCCCTGGCATTTTGGTCCCAACCGGCCACCACCCCCCGGACCGTTTTGTCACTGTTTTAACCCAGCAACCCTATGTAAATTACGCCACTGCTAAGAAGCATTTTGGGTGGCCCACCGGTCCACTGGCCCAGCGGCCCAGCGGGCCCGGTATGCCAAATGGCCAGTCTGCCCCTGTGTGTGCCGAATCTGGGGGGAATGAGATCAGTGGAGTTCCCTCTGGTGTTGTGCCCGTGGGCATCACTCACTTTTTTGAAGTACTCAGACAGGTACATGGGCACTGGTTTGATTGATTGATTGAATACTTTATTAACAGTTTGCTAAAAAAAAGCACAGGAAAGTACAGTTCAATACAAGGTCTGCTAAGAGGATTTTAAACCCAAGAAAGCCTATGGCTTGTTTCCATTGGGGTCCTTTGTACTGAATTCATCGAAACATTTAATGACAGACAAATAGTCCCTCGAGTATCTTGAAGACCAGGCCCATTGCAAGTTGCTGTAATCCGTCCTCTACCCTGTCTGTCTTGTCTGTCTGTCTGTCTGTCTGTCTGTCTGTCTGTCTGTCCGTCCGGCCGTCTCCTATTGACCATATTCACACAACAGCCATGTTGCTCTTACATCCCCACCACCACCTTGTGCTCCATGTGACTGTGTACTCCTGCTCCAGCAGTACACAGTCACACATTAGCCGAACATGGTGTGTGTGAAGGATTTGTTCAGGCCAGGGTCAGGTCGGTCAATCCTAACCCTCTTATTTCAACCCTGAGAGGGTTGAACCCTGATACCCCTTTGATCCTGCGCTATAGGAGGACACACACATTAGTTTACTTGAACACACAGTAAATCTGTTTTCAAACTTCATTTGGACGCCCTCGTGCCAAAAATGGCGTTCTCACGTGTTTGCCAATGAGAGTACAAATACGAAGGCGGTCGGCCCAATACAGTTTTCTAAGTATGATTTATCTGTTTATGGTACTTTGAGTGAGTTCAATACGTTTAGAGAAAATCATATGTTAATGAGTAATTGCCCCTCAATGGGGGATTAAAACAAAGTTATACTGTAGATATAATGGAGGTTATGAGTGTGATTATTTAACAATTACTGTTCACGTATTAAGAGAATCTTTGCACACATGCAGACACACACGTACTTCCAGTGGTGGAAAAAGTAATCTAATGTTTTACGTAAAAGTAAAAGTCCGGAATTGTCCGGGAATGTTTGAAAATAGCAGATCTACAAGGCGGCCGGGCCCTCCAGGGTCGCGGGCCGGGAGGCGGCCGCCTCCCTTGCCTCCCCGGACGCTCCGCCACTGGCGACGCGTTGTGAGCTTGTAGATCTGCTAAAGTTTTCAAATAATTGTAGTGGAGTAAAAGTATAATATTTGTATCCGAGATGTGGTGGAGTAGAATTTAAAGTATAGACAATTGAAAATACTTCAGTAAACTAAAAGTACCTCAACATTGTACAGTACTTGAGTAAATGTACTTAGTTACTTTACACCACTGCGTACTTCTATGGTATACACTCACACACACACGACACACGTGCGCAACACACACACACAGTTCAGATGGAGTTCATGTTGACCTGGCGAGCGGACGGAAAGTGGGAGACAACTCTCTTATCACCTCACAAGCATTTAGAACATCTGGACTTGGTGTCAGCGCTCTTCTTCTAGTTATTATGATAGATACATTCTGAGAGAAAGGTCACCCTCATGGGTTCGCTGTTAGCACCGGAATATCACTGATCTGATAGTTATTAGCACGTTACCACCGGTGTATTTAAAAAAAAAATGTAGCTACACACATAGTCCTTGGCAACAAAACATGTTCAGATGGGGGGTCCACAGCCAAATACAGATCATTTTGGGGGTCCTTGGCACGGCAAGTTTGATCCCTCCTGTCCTGCATTAGGAGGGCTAAGGTCAACAGGTCAAGGATGTTGTTAACCACAGAACACTGCTGTGTTCTATCCACTATAACTCAAAATATAGTCTTGCTTACATACCGTCACTGTCGGGCAGAACCTCTTATCTCCTTATTCTAACTTTTTGTGTTTTTTTCTTAAATGAACGCCCTACTTGATCATACTACAGCGTCACATCAAAGCATCAAAAGTAACAGATCTACAAGCGACGCGTTTTGAGCTTGTAGATCTGCTACTTTCTGCAACAGAAGGAATAGATGTATTGGCTCAGTGATTGATCATGTAGCTACAGCCCATAGGCAACCATGTTCTGATTTGTTCTAATTTAGAAAACATGTAGTAATCCTGGTCGCTATACCACCTCCCCCATGACAGCCGCCACGGTTGGAATAACGTGTTCCTTCCACGCGCTACGTCCTACCGGGGAAACTCCCCCCTGTCAGGTGACAAGAAGGTCAGTTGGCTCTCATGCATTGAAGGAGGCATGAGCTCGGCCCTGGGCTCCCTAGGCTGGTGGGGGGAGTGTAGCGCCCAGGACAACTTAGAAAATTGGCACCGGGTGATAAAGGGTTACACAATCGTGGGATAAAAAAAAATACGAAAAAAAAGATGGATAGATAGATAAATTGTCACTGTGTTCCTTGTGTTGTGTGACTGTTCAGTAGAGAAAGTGTTGCATGACAGAAGACGTAAAGAGGCCTATAATGATGATAATTCTGCAGAATTAAACAGCATACAAACACAATGAGTCTTAAGCTGATTTGCGGTCACAAATCGCGGTGAACCTGACTATTAGACTGACAGGGGAAACCCCCTCATTCTTTTCAAAACATGCTTCAAAGTTCACTTCAAGAGTTCAGGGTCACAGTGGAATTCTGGAATAAGTTTATGTGAAGTTGATTCTAAAACGTTTTGAACGTTTCTCCACTGAAGATCCGCCTCCCTCGCTGTATTGTTATATATTGCTTAGAATACCTTTGTTTTGGCGATAAGACATGAGGGTGTTCTTTAACCCATTTAAGCCGGGAGCGCTATCATTTTAGACTTCTTTGGCTATTTTTGGGGAAAATCTTTGCTTCTGGGGATTCTACAAATGTCTTCTAAAACTGTTTTTTGAAAAAAACTTATATTGCTATAATATCAGGTTTCTTCACAAATTTTCACGATAAAAATAAAATAGCAGATCTACAAGCTCATAGCGTGGCACTCGGTGCCGCACTATGATCTTGTATATCTGCTATTTTTGAGTAGCCAAAGAAATCTTAAAATGACACCAATGCGTTCCCGGTCTTCAAGGGTTAACGTGGTTATTTGCAGGGCAGTGCTGTGGCATAGCCTAGGCAAGACGTGAAGCGGTTATACTGATCTGAAAGAAGTCTACAGTAACTTATTTGATGTAATGGCACAGGACAGAATGGATTAACATTCTGTGGATTGTGTGCTGACCACTAAGTATTGTTTTGATATTTTGCACATCATAGATGACTGACATCATAGACTGGCCTCCAAAAACTGTACTGCACCGCAACATTTTTACATTATACATGATTGAACATGAATTAAATGTGATAAACACCTAGGTACATCATACAGCTCTGTCTGTCCCTCTCTGTTTGTTTGTCCACAAAATCTCTTCTGCCCGGTTCTCCTCAGTGGCTGGAGCAATTGATCTGCATTTGCACAAAGCCATTGACCATTACCATGTGCACGGAACACCAAAGCCCGTTTTTCACTTTCCCCAAATGTCAGCTGTTTATTAGCGTTTTTGTGTTCGATGGCTCCCGGGTTGCCAAATCATGTGCGTGCAACAAGCGCCGGTGTTGCCAAATCCGGTAAACAAGCGGACCATCCGTGAAACCAGCGGACCATGACGCACTTTGGGTGCTCATATCCCCCGGCGGGTATGGTCTAGTATTGCTTAGTTTTAATTAAAGCCCTTTTACAGAGCAATTAAACAACAGACGTAGCCAAAAACAGAAACAGACTGATATTCAGGGAGGAAGACTTTGGGTTATGATATTACTTGGCAAATCAAACTGCGTTGATATCCGTGAAGAAAGTCCAAGCCAAATGTCTTTCACCAGTTTTAATGTCTCAACATAATATGATTGTTAGCCTCAGTCATATTGTTATTGGCCAGATTGCGTTCTAATTTTAAAGTTGCATAGCACTTGGCTGTAGCGGTTGTACTGGAACACGGCTACAAAGCCCCAGGCAGCTTCCAAAAACATTCCAGCAAATTGCTTTCCTCATTCATAAAGTTACTCTTCTTGAATAACAACAGAGGGCTAAATATGACAGGTCTTAAATCTTTGAAATTACAAATGAAATCCCACATTTCCACGCTGACGCACAATATCAGAAAGACTGATAAGTCTCCCTTTCTCAACTTGTTGTCTCAGGAGCTCAAAGGGAGCAGATATTTATATTAAAACCACTGTTCTGATCCAGCTCTGACCTCAGTCTGTTTGAATGGATTGATTGTCAAAATAAAACAAACAGAGGTGTTCTGTAGCTAAAACACTGTGTTTCTTGAACAAGATGCTCAGGACTAAAATGCAGTGGTGGAAAGTAACTAAGTACATGTACTTAAATGCTGTACTTACTGTAAGTATGATTTTGAGGTATTTTTCTTTTACTTTACTGGAGTATTTCCTTTTACTTCTATACTCCACTACATCTCAGAGACGAATATTGTACTTTTTTTTTACTCCCCTGCAATTATTTGAAAACTTTTACTTTGTAGAGTTTGATTATTATTACAAAACATAACATTAATCACTTCAGCCCTATTTTTATTTACAAGCTCACAACACGTTGCGATGCGCCGTGTGCTTGTAGATCTTTATTTTTTGATAAATCTTAGACATATGACAACTTGTGAAATGGGACCTTCTGCATAATGAATACTTTCTATTTTAGTACTTTTGTTATACTTTTACTCAATTAAATTGAGTAAATAAAACAGAGTGTTTCTACATTGCAGTATTGATACTTTTACTCAAGTAAAAAAATGGCAGTACTTTTTCCACCACTACTAAAGATGTTGACATTTTCTGCTTATTCTTGTCCCTCCCCTTGCAGAAGAAGAACATCAGTGTGTTGTTAAGCCTCAGTGTTCTGGCTGTCTGGGGACTGATGCTCCTGTCAGCTCGTCTCTACTGGATGGGCAACAAACCACCCAACTTCTCCAACTCTGACAACCCTGCGGCCGACTCGCCGCACCTCCTGACTCGAACCCTGACCTTCCTCCACCTGCCCGCTGCCAACGCCTGGCTCCTCCTCTGTCCCGACAAGCTCAGCTTCGATTGGTCCATGGACGCTTTGCCTCTGATCGGGACCGTGGCCGATTGGAGGAACCTTCTCACCGTCGCCTTCTACGGCGGATTTATCCTCCTGACTCTGTCTTGTCTTCGTGGCCCCGCCTCCAAAGCCAAGGAGGCCAATGGCAAAGCCTCGCTGGCTAACGGGAAGGCGAGCGCCAACGGGAACGGCTACCACCACGCCCCCGACACGAGCCACTACACGAACTCGGAGCAGCTGGGCTCTCTAAAGACCACCCTGAACGGGTCAGATAAAACTCTCTACCGCCCCCCGCAGACGTCCCTGCCCCCTACGAGACACGTGGTGGTGTTTTCTTTAGGTCTTCTATGTTTACCGTTCCTTCCTGCCACCAACCTGTTCTTCTACGTGGGCTTCGTGGTGGCAGAGAGGGTCCTTTACATCCCCAGCATGGGCTTCTGTTTACTGGTGGCCGTCGGGGCGAGGACGCTGTCCGTCAGACTGAGGACGAGAGGCCGTAAGGTCTTCCTGTTGAGTGTGTGTGCAGGACTGGTGCTGCTGAACGGGATGAGAACCGTTCTGAGAAACACAGACTGGAGCAACGAGGAGAACCTCTACAGGTCTGGGATCAGTGTGAATCCTGCTAAAGGTGCGTAGTGACTGTTGTTCACAGTTTACACAGATCCAGGCTGAAAGCACTGTGTCTGTCCTCTAAAACCACATGCATCACACTAACAACACCATAAGCCACTGCCATGCTCAATTATAGAACACAATTAAAGGAACAATAACGATGTAAACCAGTGGTTCTCAACCAGTGGTCCGGGGTCCCCAGCTAAATGATGGAGAGTTGGTAACCAAGTGGACACTTATATCTTTAACTCTTGAGAGCGCAAAATTAAACCAAATGAACACTTACGGGTCCATTTGGTTTCATTGTACGCTTTTATTGTTAAACATCTGCATTACTTAATTTACAAGAAGTCTACACAATTAGAGAATGTAGAAGAATGTTATTTTGACAAAATCTTATCCAACGATAAAAAAAAGTATTGGGGTCTGAGAGGCTAGATCTCATCAAAAGGTGGTCCATGGCTCAAATGCCGAATAAATCCAGAAAAAAGAAAACACCAGCTACTATACTATAACCTTTTTGCAGATACTTTTTTATTTATTTAATAAACTGTATGTATTTCATTCTGGATTCACATTCACACTATAAAGCTACAGTCCGTACGTTTTTTGTCCTTTGTCTCCTGACAGAGAGGTAATTGCGACGATGTCTGAATTAAAATAAAGATGGCGGCACATCCGTTGTCCAATCCAATGCGCCGTCCCAACACTGGGCTCTTTTAAATGTCGTGACACAAACATTCATATAGCTAAAATCTAAAATGACACACAGATGCTTTCCCGGTTTTAATGGGTTAAAGTTAAATCCACCTAGAACTTGAATAGCCTTGAATAACACATCTCTCCCATGCAGCTTGGGGAAACCTGGGCAACGTTCTGAAGAACCAGGGCAAGATGTTGGAGGCCGAGCAGGCGTACAGGAACGCTCTGTACTACCGAAGAAACATGGCCGACATGCTGTACAACCTGTGAGTTCATCCTTCTGCAGAGAGAGAGAGAGAGAGAGAGAGGGAGAGAGGGAGAGGGGGATAGAGAGAGAGAGGGGGGTAGTAGCATATGCATACGTGCACAGACTGCACACACATTTCACACAGTCAGAAAGAGTGACAGGCAGGAAGTATTTTATGGCAGCAGAACACAAACATGATCTGACATAATGAGAGGAAAAAACCCTTTGCAACAGTCAACAACACAAGACATGAAACAGGACTTGTGATTGGTGGAGAAATAGCTTCCTGTGTCCCTTGTGGCCTTGATCTGTTCCCCCTGCCAGTGATTTGATTAATTGTGATTGGTGTGCCTGAGGGAGAACTTGAAGCCACTTCTAATCCCCACATTAACCCACGTTGTCAAAGGTGAGGAACCCTTATAACTAGACCCATGTCTCTGGCTGCACTAACAACGTTGTTCTATCCTGTCTTGAATCCCATCAGAATGCTGGCAGGATAGAATGTGAGGGAGACCAAATTATAGTATTTTTGTAGTGTTTGTAGTGTTGTTGAAAACAGAGATGCTGTTTCAACATGGTGGATGGTTGGTGCATTAAATCAAGAATACAGACATCAGAGACCACAGGTTTGTTTTTTATTCCTCAGCTGAATCCCCCGACATTATCTTGTCTCCGTAACTCCATTAACCATAATTTATAGTTTATCAAACGACCTCTGGGTTTGATGCGTTTTCAAATGAAAACAACTGCACTCTCTATTGACAGGATAACGTGACAAAGTAAAATTTGCCTTTAATGTTACTTAAAATGCAATCTGGGAACCCATTTGGTAAAAAAAAGGACGAAAATAATCCTTTTTTTTTTGCATTTGAACTTGGTTTGGCTCCTCCCTTTCTCAGTCCACTTCCTCCCGGGTACTTCTGTGTTTATTCCTACTAACAACAACACTACATGTTTAAGACAGTGGTGCTGACAGACTCTGCTGTGAGCAGAATCTGTCTTGACCCTTGAGAGATTACTTGAGAGAGTACAACTACAAATGTGATCTGTAGTTGTATTAATGGGTAAAAGAGGGGGACACATCCGATGAGAGAAACTTCTTTGCTGAATATTTAAATGTATTCTGTGCTTGACAGACAGAAACATTTTCTCTCCCCAATTCGTTTTTCTTTTATTACATTAACAGGATCTAATATTTACAGTAGGTAAAACGGCACCAGACATCATGAATGTAGTGGCTCTTCTGTGACTAAATGCAGTTGTATCCAGTTTCTAGAGCAGGGGTCTTCAACTTTTTTCAGGCCAAGGATCCCTTAGCTGAAAGAGAGATGAAGCAGGGACCCCCACTACATTGTATAAAACCGTTTTGCAGATACAAAAAAATCATAGATAGACTTGTTTGACACACATTATCTTTTTTTTGTGTTTCAGACAGTTAACCTTTTAAACCCTCAATACTTAGTCAACTTGACTGTTGGCTCTGCACTTGGTCTGCTCTTTTTCCCTCTTCACCAACTCTCAGAAAATAGGCTATACTCAATTATAGAACACAATTATAGGAACAATAACAATGTAAACCAGTGGTTCTCAACCAGTGGTCCGGGGACCACCAGTGGTCCTTGAGGAGTTTTCTGGTGGTCCCCAGCTAAATGATGGAGAGTTGGTAACCAAATGGACACTTATATCTTTAACTCTTGAGAGCGTAAAATGCTCATGTGGCCCATAGTCGCTTAAAACAAAAAATATATATTAAAAAAGATTTTGACCAAGAGATGGTCAGTTGGAGATGTGTTCTTCTCTACTGATGTCATGGTTTGCCATGACCATAAATGTATTTGAGCCATGAGATTGAGTGCAGATTTAAGTGTCAAGGAAAAATGCGAGGCGTTGTGAGGTTGTAGATCGGCTATTTTTGGCTAATGTTCCCCATCACACAAAGATTTGGCGGACCCCCTGTAGTAACACTGAGGACCCCCTAGGGGTCCTGGACCCCTTGTTTCTACAGCAGTAAAAGGGTCAACTATTGCATGTCTCTGTTCCCCAGGGGCTTGCTGCTTCAAGAGAGCCAACGATATTCTGAGGCGCTGCATTATTATAAACTGGCTATTGGGAGTCGGCCAACTCTAGCATGTAAGTAGACTTAAGAGACTTATTATAATAACATACAGTATATTGCCTCTGTCGGGGTGGAAACCTCATTACAGTATGTCCAAAACGGTTATACTTTCCAGGATTCAAATAAAAAAATAGCAAAAGTAGCAGATCTACAAGCTCGAAACGGGTCGCTTCGCGCCGCATTCAGAGCTTGCGGATCTGCTACTTTTTGCAAAAGCTGCTTTTGTATGCCGTTGTTGTATGATCAATTAGGGTATTAATTTACGAAAAAACACATAAGGTTTGAATATGGAGATTTATCCTGATACTCTTATCTTCTCTTGAATATCTCTAACGTCTCCCTCATCATCTCTCTGTCCCGTCCTCTTGCACAGCGGCCTACTTGAATATCTCTAATGTCTCCCTCATGTCTCTGTCCCGTCCTCTTCCACAGCGGCCTACTTGAACACAGGCATTATTCTAATGAACCAGGGAAGCCAGGAGGAGGCCAAGCGCACCTTCCTGACCTGTGCCGAGATCCCAGACGAGAACCTCAAAGACCCACACGCCCACAAGAGCTCCGTCACCAGCTGCCTGTACAACCTGGGGAAGCTGCTGCATGAACAGGGCCGGCAGGAGGTGAGTGTTACGATACGATGTTGGGTTGCATGTATATATGTGTTGGTTGTTATATTACTGCATGTCGTATCGCAGCAGGTTCTGTATCTCTGTATTGCCGTGAGCCAGACTGTTGCCGCCCACAATTTTCAAATGCTTCCGTCATGCAGTCTGGAGCAACGGAGGCTCTGGGACTGATCGGAGGATAAAGCGGATGTGATCCTCCCCGTTTCGTCTTTGCAGTTGCGCAAATTTGTACAACTGTAAATCAAAACAATCAGAGCATATATAGCTTGCTGCTTATCAGAAATGGAAATTCTAAAATAAAATGTAAAGACATTTTAAAATATATTTCCGTGTACGGAAATGACAAACAGATGACAGCTTCCTGTCTCAGAGGTGTAGCTCTATAGCATTCGGAGATTGGCTACGCGATACTAGTCATTTTTACAAATAAACAGTACAGTATGTTTCTTAAAACATTTGAGGTGATAAATAGACAATGTAGTAACATAATCTTGATTCCTAGCTTGATAGTTTGACTGGAGGTTTAACTTGAACAACATTCAAATCAAATTCCTCCCAACATTTTGTCCTGCCTTCCTATCCTGTTTTACTTGGAAATACTTCATGATACGGAAGTTAGATACTCACAAAAGGCCATTTCAGCTCAACTTTAATGTACTGTAGTACCACAATTATGGAGGACATAGCTTTTTCAATTAAACATTTTAATCTTAAAACCTTTTTGCTGCATATTGTTGGCAACACAATCTTTGACTACTGTGATATAATTCTGAAGACTATATATCCGACCCACTAGAACGTATACAATGTGTTTTTCTTTGTGGTAGAAAACAGAAAGAGATAATGTATTCTGATTTGCATGTGCAAAGTGCAAAGTTTCATGCCAATCGGTCCATCCAGACAGACAGACGGACGGACGGACGGACGGACGCGGAGCGACGGGTGCAAAAACACAATCTCCGTCTCCTGGCCTTTCGGCCTGGTTAGGTGGAGATAATAAAAAGTTTAGAATTCACAACTGGTTTCTTATTTTCCCAGGAGGCGCTGTCAGTCTATAAGGACGCTGTACAGAAGATGCCCAGACAGTTTGCTCCACAGAGTCTGTTCAACATGATGGGTCAGTAACTGATGGATCCATTTATTATCTTCATATTCATTCACACACTGAGCTGTGCACTAAAATGTACATGTTCTGTGAAATATCATTTACATACAAAGTGGTATTTTGATGAGGTGAAACCTCAACTGCGTTGAATTGAATTTCCCTCGACTCCAAAATGTAATTTAATTTTTTGAGTGTGTGTCTACGCCACTGATTATCAACCTTTTTAATTTGAAGAACCACCAATTTGATATGCTTTGATAGGCCATTGGCCCCCATTTGATGGGATTTTGATCTCTGGGACCTCAATCTGAGAAGATTTTTATTTTTAGACACGATTTGGTCCATTTGGTCATTTAGTCCAGAATTCCTTTCCTGTCTACAGTATGTATACTGTACGTAAGATAACAATGAAACTCTCTCTCTAGTTATATTTACAGTACTGTATGTGTACATATAGTGAGAAGACTAACTATCAATTATTATCGCTGGTGAATTCCTTTACTGTCTACAGTATACTTTAGGTATGATAACAATGAAACTTAGCAAAATAGACATTATTTTAAGTTGTCCAGTTATATCAACTTGTACATGTAATAATGGTGAAGATTAACTATCAATTATTTAGACGTTGACACCCTCAAGGACCCTTGGGTGGAACCACTAGTCTAGTCTAGTCTTAACACAGTCTGGAAACTGGGAACAGTTTTACTGGTTCGTTAGCCAGGCATATTTAAGACAAGTTGTGAATTTGATGACATACTTGCCTTACTATGAATGCACCCTATGACCTTTTGAGTTGAACAAAATGAAGATCATTTGTCAAATATTTTTGAATACCTGCAGTCTTGCTCTCATCCATTTAAACCATAGATTAGAATGTGTTGCCTTGACGTTTCAGTACTCCATAGAAACGGGTTTAATGTACTAGAGCCACCTGTTTGGATTTCAACACCATAACTCTTAAACATGTGCTCAGTCTTAGTGTAGATGTAACCTACATCATCTCCAAGAGAAACCAAACTAATCCCTGTTATAAATCACATCCCTCGTTGTGTTATTGTATTACTAACTACATCACTGGAAGTACATCGTGATTGCATAGTTGACATTACAGCGGAGCTTAAAGCCTGCAACATTCCCCTGGCAGCCTGAGTACATTGAGAAAGAAAGAGGATATAGTGTTTTGCCAGGTGGAGGAGGCAGAGGGGGGGGGGGGGTTACGTGATGTCTGGGGGACACTTTGTTACAAGCGATGTCATCAGACCTTCTTTACCACCAGTGGTGTAAAGTAACTAAGTACACTTAAGTACTGTACTTAAGTACAAATTTGAGGCATTTTTACTTCACTGGAGTATTTCCAATTTTCAATACTTTTACTTCTACTCCACTACATCTCAGAGGCAAATATTATACTTTTACTCAACTAAAAATATTTGAAAACTTTAGTTACTAGTTACTTTGTAGATTTGGATTATTATTACTAAACATACATTACGGTCCACTTCAGCCCTATATACATTCCGGCCATTTGAAAATAGCCAATCTACAAGCTCACAATGCGTCGCGATGGGCCGCATTGTGAGCTTGTAGATCTGCTACTGCATAATGAGTACTTTTACTTTTGGTACTTTAAGTACATTTTTATGCCAATACCTTTGTGCTTTTACTCAACTACTGTACATTTTTAATTCTAGGACTTTTACTTGTAATGGAGTATTTCTACATTGCAGTATTAATACTTTTACTTAAGTAAAAAATGCGAGTACTTTTTCCACCACTGATTACCACTGGGGTTCATCGCAGTGGTTATCAACCTGTGGGTTGGGACCCCCAGGGTTTCAGAAATGAAATGAAAAAAGACCATTACCATTATGAATAATATATGAATCTCTCAGAGACCCTGACCTTTGCTCTCTCTTCCAGGAGAAGCCTATATGAGGCTGAACAGGCTGGAGGAGGCAAGTCACTGGTACAGAGAGTCTCTCAGGTCCAAACACGACCACATCCCTGCTCACCTGACCTACGGCAAACTGCTGTCCATCACCGTAAGTCCCTGTTCTCTTACTGCTGGAAACTGCTGATAACACATTGACTGCCAGGAATTCATTAATGAATTCATCGGCCACCGCCAGTGTGGGCATAAGCCAGCCTATTGAGATGTCTGCTATGATTGTTAAAGGAGTAGTTCACCCCAAAAAATATGTATTTTCTATCTATTACACACCCCATGAAGCGTTGAATTCATGGATTTTTTTTTTGTTTTTGTCGCATTCCTAAGCCAATAATTTGATGACCATCAAATTATGGTCATCAAATGATTGGCTTAGGAATGTGACAAAAAAACAAAAGCATCTCCATGCATTCAAGGCTTCATGGGGTGTGCAATTGATAGAAAATGAGTCCTTTTTGTATGCCTTTATTATGGATAGGACAGTAGGCTGACAGGAAATGGGGATAGAGATGGGGAGTGACACGCAGCAGGCCGTCGGGGATCGGGACTCGAACCCGCAACACGCTGTCAACCTATATTGTAGCCTAGGCGCCTGGACCGCTACGCCAGCGGTCCAGGCCAATAAGTCCTTTTTTTGGGTGAACTACTCCTTTAAGAGGCTGACTCTTTAGAGCAGTGATGTAAAACTAAACCCACTCCTGTGTATCCATGAGTATTTAATTATACTTGACCTTGACTGCAGGAGCTACAGTAGATTACATTGAAGTTACTGAGGAAAGATGAGAATGTTCAGTGCAGTGAGATGATGGGACACATCCAGTGTTGCCATATTTTGTGAGAGAAATAAGCAACCAGGTCCAGGAAAACAAGCCCAAAAGAAGCCATAGGCCACACTTTAAACCTATATCATGCATCGGCTATTTGAAAAATAGCCGATCTACAAGCTCACAACGCGTCGCGATGCGACACGTTGTGAGCTTGTAGATCTGCTATTTTCTTGCAATAAAATGTGGAATATTTGGAATATTTTTCTTAAACATTCCAACAACACAAAATGCTCCAACAACACAAAACATTTTCATGAAAATATTTGAGAACCACTGGTTTAAATAATAATAACAAATGTGGAAACAAGCTTAAATAAGCAGCTACACTTTAGAAACAAGCAAAAAAATAAACGCAACCCGCAACTACCAATATTTACAAGCAACTTCACAGAAAAATAATCCTAAAAGTCGCTTATAATAAGCCAACATGGCACAGGACACATCAGGTCCTTCCACGGACCGTGGAGTGACGCTAACCTGAAAGTGACGTTGCTGCCAAACACCTTTCAGAGAAACAAGGCAGCTGTTTTTATCTGCATAATTAAATATCTGTGTGATGTCTGAAGGTCAGAGACATGGGGAGTGAGTCTGGTGCAGCACAATGCCAACCCTTAATTCGCTGGATGAGCTCCAGGTGTGTGTGTGTGTGTGTGTGTGTGTGTGTGTGTGTGTGTGTGTGTGTGTGTGTGTGTGTGTGTGTGTGTGTGTGTGTGTGTGTGTGTGTGTGTGTGTGTGTGTGTGTGTGTGTGTGTGTGTGTGTGTGTGTGTGTGTGTGTGTGTGTGTGTCGGGTCCCTCATTGCTTGCACCACAGTCACTGAAACACTGATGTCACACATCTTGGATGGCTGTTATGCATACAAAGGGATGTACATAGCACGTCATGACAGAATAGCGGAACTCATTGCAAAGGACGTTTCAAAATATCATGCATCCTCCGTGAGAATGTACAAACATTCCTGTGTAATTGCATCCATGTTTCGTGTGTATGCGCGTGCACGCACGTTTAGTATATCTAAAGGATTCACAGGCTTAACAAAACAGTGATGACAAACTAACTGAATTTTGTGTTCACAATCTTAGTTTTCATCTTAAAGGAGAATTCCGGACTAGCCTTTTTCTTACCTTTATATGATGTTATTATATCCTAGGACGAGTGGTGATATCTGACGTTCATATTGACAGAAAACTCTCCGCAGTGTTTGTGTTAGATGCGTCCCTCTGGAAGCTTGTAAACACTACTGCGGCCCATTTTGGACAAAAACACTGTGGCGAGGTTTCTGTCATTATGAATGTCAGATATCACCCAACAAAAAGGGATAAAAATATGCAATGTAGTGCGCGGACCATCTACTCACATTTTTTGCTTCGGTGGACTCAGGATGGAGTTACGAAAATGTTCCACTGTACCACTGTTCTACTGTACCACTCGTCCTAGGTTATAATAACATCATGTAAAGGTAAGAAAAAGGCTAGTCCGGAATTCTCCTTTAACCAATTTATTTCATACACAAGCCTAGTAATGGATATTAAACGATCTGACAGTTTTATGCCAGCTGTCGGCAAATCATGGTTAGGGACGCGTTGCCAGTCCGTCTAACAGCTCGCATCATAGTGGCGTCAGGAGAAAGAGCCAGAGAATATGACAGATAAGAGCAAGTTTCTTGCATTGGAAGGTGATAAAACATGTGGGACATTGATTAAGGAGGGAAATCCCATGAATCTGAAAGTGTGAAAATCCATTTGAAAAGGTTGTTTAAGAGAATGCATCTTGTGGACAGTTATATTTGTTGTTGCTATAGTTGTTTTATGGATAGTTATCTGTCCTAACTAACTTTACAAAAAATGAACGAAAACTAACTCTAAAACAAATGAAAACTGAACTAAAACTAAACATGAAAACAAAAACTACTTGAAATTGAAGTACTGTAAGAACTACAGTACTGAAAAGTAACTGTGACAACAGATGTGTCTTCAGCTGACTGAGGTTCGGTGCGAGGAAGTAAAGAATGTCCCATGATGCTCTGAGTCACCTCTGTGACTTCATCTAGAATGACTGACCCCCTCCTTAGGGTGCTGCTGATGCAAGACACAACCAGAGGTCATTCCACAGCTCTGTGGACATTTTACCAGACTATGAATGCATGTACATGCGTAGGCACACACGCACAGGCATACACAGCGCAGCTGCAACACTTAAGGGCTTAGAAACCCCTCCCCATTGTAATCAGATGTGAGGTGCACATGAACACGCACACACACACACACACACACACACATACACGCAGTCTTTCTTGACATCTGCTGGGTTCCTCCAGGCATTGGTCAACAGATCCAGGGCCCTGAGATTGAGGCCCCCCCCTGTCTGTCCACAACAAGGCTTAAGGGACAGGAGACGGGATGCTTCTGGGACAATGGGGCCCACAGACAGGCTTATGATTCAATTAGAACTACTTCCTTATTAAATCACTCCATCAGCTACATGTGTCCATCGAGCCCCCAGCACCCCATCGATACTACAGACAACATGGAGAAAAGGTCAACCTGAAGTCGTATCACGTGTGCACTTATATTTACAATCTTATGAGTCTTATGATTTAGCTGTGTTATGTATTAGGGTAAACTATGATGTTTTGGTTGAAGTTGCATCATAATCGTAATTATAATCGTATACATAATAACTAAGTGGTTGAAGGCAAGTAATCAAGCAACTGGAACAGGGTAAATATACTTATTTTAGGTATTTAGGGTTTACAATAAATTGGCATTTACAGTACATGGTAATAAGCAATTAAATACAAAGATATACCAATAATCATTTTATATAAACAATATTTTTGTTGCCATGTCCGATTATTATAAGCGATTTTGGGCTTGTTTTTCTGTAAAGTTTCTTTAAATATTGGTCGTTGCGGTTTGTTGGGCTTGTTTCTAAATGTGATTCCCAAACATTTTAATGTCAAGGACCCCCAAATTAATATATATCTAAAGATATTTTGTTTCAGGGACCCCCATAAAAGATTTGTGGTGTTAAAATGTTTTAAAATATTTCCAAAATTATCCCCAATATTTTTTTTGAAAATAGCAGACTTGTCACAACTTGTCACATTGTGAGCATTTGGGCTCGTTTTCATAGACCTCGTGGCTTTTTTCTCTCGGAAAATGTGGCAACACCGCGCTGGTCCCAGTCAGAGTGGAGTGAGAGAGTGCTTTGAGAGAGTGAAGTGGATAGCTGTGCTGTTGGATACATTCAGTGGCAATGCAAACCGCTAGCTAGCTCCCACTGGGATAGTAGCCTTCAAAATGCAATACTGCTAAAGTCTAAATGTAGACTATGTTCTGAGTCACACAACTGGGTCGAAATATAGCTACAGTATCTACATCTACACAGCAAAAAGCAGAACCCTGTTTTAGGCAGAATGTGTCTTCATGATCGCAGCAAAAAATATTTACTCTCTCATGGTTAAATTGATGGTCCGAATTTTGTAATGTACTGTTACTTTCAACTGTTACTTTTTCCCACTCTTAGACTTGTTAAATCCTTATTTGCTTCACCATAACTCTAAACTGCTCTACTTTCAGTAGTGAATGATACAATGGGAAGAGAAGTATAATTGAATGTGAAGTTGGCTCATTTAGAGCCAGCGTGAGCATATGGGAAGAAGCTAATGAACCCAAACTAATATGAACGTTCTCTCATTTCATGTTGAACGTAGAATCCACCGGCAATATGGAAGCAATCAGTGCAGCAGCGTAAAGGAAAGAAAGGAAGGGAGGCCTTGTTCACAAAGACGCAGTATCTTTCTCACACACCTGCACACACACACACACACACACACACACACACACACACACACACACACACACACACACACACACACACACACACACACACACACACACACACACCCTTTGAGGTCTTGTGTTAAAAGGTGGGGGGAGGGGGGTGGGATTGGGCCTTCTCTTTATGAGCTTCAGTTTCCTGGTTCTGAACAGCAGAGCTGCCATGTCTCAAGTCATGCATGGCGGCACAATACAATAATGCGTAGCAGACACGATAAACTGCAACTGATGTTGTGATGTGTGTGTGTGCGTGTGCGTGTGCGTGTGCGTGTGCGTGTGCGCGCGCGTGCGTGTGTGCGTGTGTGTGTGTGTGTGTGTGTGTGTGTGTGTGTACGGTTGTTGCACAGGATGTACAGCTGTACATTAACCTACTATAGAACAAAGGATGTAGAAGTACAGGAAACTACATACAGGTGTCATGAGCTGAAATGTGTCATGTATTAAACTGCTACAGCTACAAACTACCTGGTCTCGTGAGCCAGACTGTTGCCTCGCACAATTTTCAAACTCTTCCGTCATCCAGTCTGGAGCAACGGAAGCTCTGAAAATGATCAGAGGATAATTAAAGCGGATGTGACGTCTCCTCCCTGCTTCCGTTTCGTCTTTACAGTCACGCAAATTTGTCCTATATAAATCAAGATAATCGAAGCATATACTGTATAGTTTTCTGCTTATCAGAAATATATATAATATGAAATATATTTTCGTGAACGGAAATGACGAACAGATGACAGATTCCGTTCTCGGATTTTGGGAGGTGTAGTTCCAGACTCTATATAGCATTCAGGATGTGTAGTTCCAGACTCTATAGCATTCAGGAGGGGTAGTTCCAGACTCTATAGCAATCTGGAGGTGTAGTTCCAGACTCTATATAGTATTTAGGATGGTGTAGTTCCAGACTCTATATAGCATTCAGAGATGTGGAATAGTGTCTGGCTACGCGAGACTACAAACTACCTGAACGGATCCAAGTAATGACAGTATAACATCCAGGTATAATGTAGATGTAGGAGCTGATGGGTGGTTGTAATGTGTTCTTCTCTCCTCCAGGGGCAGAAGACTGAAGCAGAGAAGTACTACCAGAGAGCCATTCTGCTAGACCCCACCAAAGGAAACTGCTACATGCATTATGGTAAGAAATGCTCTCCAAGACCAGCGTTCAAACACACAGAATCGTACAGCATCATCCTCAACCATTTCCCCTCGAAATTATGAATGGTTTTCTTTTCCAAAAAACAACCAGGCAGTCAATAATGTATCTATACTTTTCATTCCACAACTAAACCCATTGGCATCAAATCCAGGATCATAACACATACTGTAAATGTTTAAATACACATGAGGTCCTTGTTTTTTTTTTGTCGAAACAGAGCTGCTGCAGCGTGATAGAAACACATTTATTTTCCTTTTAACAGGTCGTTCATGAAAGTCCTTGCGGTCTTGTTTCCAATGAGAACCTGTGAGCAATTAGGGGTTAAGAGTCTTGCTCAGGGACAAATTTCATTTCATCGACACATATGCTGGCCTGGCCGGGAATCGAACCTGCAGCAACCAGGGCCTCTGGCTCCCTAGGCAGACTCACTAACCACTCAGCTATGGCCGCCCCTACATGTAGCGGCATTGTGATAATCATTTAGCAGGAGGGAAATAGCACAGTGGTCATATCTGCATGGACTTGTTTAAACAAGCACTGTTCAAGCTGATACGGACATGTGAGGTACAACAGACACAGTCGTTATACAGGCTTAGTTCATCAGACCAGTGGTTCATAAACATTGTCATGTTAAGGACCCCCATCTGTGCCTCCATTCAAGTGATCTCCATAAGAGAAGATTTGTCAAAATGTTTCGAATAAAGCTGATCTATAAGCTTACAGCGTGTCACATCGCGACGCGTTGTGAGCTTGAGTTTAAACTGTTCCTCATTTTGCTGGGGACGCACTGGAACCCCCTTAATGACCACTGTGGCTCCCTGGACCCCTCTTTGAGAACCACAGCATCAGACTAAATAAACAGCACAACTGCAAGCCATTCTCCTACCGACAGTAAAAACATGATACCACATCTCATCCACGCCCTCTGCCAATGCAGCGTTTCATATCGCTTTGGAAGGAACGGGGTGCTTTCTCCCCGAGTGTCTCTATCTACAGGATATTCATAGGAAATGAAATGTGTCCCGTCTGGCTGAAAGAGCCATTGTACGCGGTCACTCTCTCTGTGTCGCTATCTCCCTCAATTCCTCCCGTTGCTTTCACTGGGTGTCTTTTGGGGTTTGAGTTGTGTTTGGGTTTTTGGCGTGGGTTGCTGTCTTTGGACCGGGGCTGTTTCCCGTTCCTGAGACCCACACGCTCTTTGTTTCTCTCCCTCTCAATGTTATCTTGGAGTCTCTTGTTCTGTGTGAGGATTATTTTGAATGGTCCGCTCCCTTATTTTAGTGCTGGACATACTGTGTGACCGACACACACACACACACACACACACACACACACACACACACACACACACACACACACACACACACACACACACACACACACACACACACATGCACGCACAGGGTGTGACTGACATACTCTCTCACACACACACACACACACACACACACACACACACACATACACACACACACACACGAGGAGTGCAAGGAAGTGAGAACAGAGAGGGTGAAAGCCCATCAGAGGTCAGATAACAGAGACGAGCCCCCTTTCCTGTCATTGTTCGCAGTAAAACACATGTTGCTCATTTTATTACTATTTTCGTTCCCAATGCACTTTATGTACATAGCTGTTATTATATCTACTTCAATGCATGCACCTGCCTCATTCCACTGCTATTTTTAACCATGCACCTTATGCATATATTTATAAATTGTCGCTGTCGGGCTAACACCAACTATCAACTGTCATACTAATCAAGGTGGTCAAAAACCTCCTAACTCCACTTGGATTAAAGTGATGATAATTCAATGTATAAAGTCACCGTACCAATTCTGATGAGGCAGTATTGTGTTGTTCTAAAAACATGTTGTTGTTTTTTTCATTTCCTGAAAAGTTAATATTTTGGATGGATTTGTTTTCCATGTTTCCCCCCTTCCCTACTCTTTCCCTCTTTCTTGGAACTACAAAGGATGATGGGAGCTTGAATGACAAAGTTTTTTTTACACCTGTGAACCTGTGATGTTACTATAAAGCTGAAGTTGATGGTTACATGCAGGGAATGTGTGCATATCATTTTCACTCAGAGCCTGGAGCTACTCGTCTGCATTTTCACCAAACATACAAACATACATGATGATGTTCTTCTGCTCTTCTGCTTTATAGTCTTGCGTTCTCTATCTCTCTCTCTCTCTCTCTCTCTCAGCATGTGTCCGGCCAGGTGGCGGCAGTGCGGCACGGCCTCCCACAGGAAAACATATGAAACACCTCCGCCTCATCCATGTTTGCACTCATCACCGGGCAGAACAATAACCTCCTCTCTCTCTCTCTC
Source organism: Gymnoscopelus microlampas (assembly GCF_963454915.1). Lineage (NCBI taxonomy): Eukaryota > Metazoa > Chordata > Actinopteri > Myctophiformes > Myctophidae > Gymnoscopelus > Gymnoscopelus microlampas. The sequence goes on along the minus strand of NC_139960.1, from coordinate 16,628,169 downwards.
GTTGCCTCATTGTCTGTGGAGGATTCTTCCACGCATGCCTCTTTCATTGACTTTTTCTGTCCTCTCTTCCTTTGTTTGTCTACAACATTCTCCATCCCATCCTTACAAGCTCTCATGCATTTTATCATTTCCAGCCTGTGTCTTATAACTTGAGTCATGCAAACTTGAATGCATTAACATTAAAGCCATAGAACATTGAATTGAGTTTAGAGCCATGCACACATGAATTTCAGTTTAACATTCAGTTTAAACGTTTGATTAATGCAAGACTCTGAACTATAAGGTGGAGGCTGGGGTGGTGGAGCCAGCAGCAGCAGTAGTAGTAGTGTGTGGCAGTAATTGAGAAGCAGAGATTCAGGGTAGGAGGGAGCCGTATTTAAACGGACCGCCTTGTTGAGGGATTGAGGTGTGATTGGTGTGTAGAAAAGCGTGGCTGATTGAAAGCAATCAGATGGCTGATTACAGCTGAGTCGTGTATAACTCCCGTGCCCTGCAGGAACTAACGCGACGTTGAGGGTACTTGACAACCACAAGTCTAGAAGATTAATGTCGACTCCTCAAACAAATGAAAAAAGTACCAAAATCATGGCACTTTTATATGTCTTTCAACTAATTGAAGCGCTTCTCATCCCTGGTTCTCTGTCTCCATCCAGGTCAGTTTCTACTGGAGCAGTCTCGTGTGGAGGAGGCTGCAGAGATGGCAGAGAAAGCCGCAGAGCTGGACCACTCAGAGTTTGACGTGGTGTTCAGCGCTGCTCACATGCTCAGGTCGGTGTGGGCCGTTGGGATCCAAACTGTTCACACACACAACAACATTTTCATTCCACATCAATAGTATTCATATACAATTCTGGGAAAACACCTCTCGAATATATTTCATGATTTCTTAGTTAGTTATCTAAGTTATTTTTAAATAAAATGGGGTGCACAATGTGAGGGTGCCAAGAGCCTCTGTGTATCCCGAGTACATATAATAATATAATAATAATATAATATATAATAAAATAATAATATAATATATAATAATGATATTATTATTATGATTATTTATTCTAGTGTTCCACCATGTACTGCTGCCTACAGTATACCACTGTATTTTATACATACTGTATAACATACAAACAACAGCATAATTAGTGTCTATCAGAGTGTTTTGGTCCAGAGCTTTTAAACAAACCTAGCCATGCCACCCGATAACTCTCCATTAAAGTTCGACAAGCACATGCATGCGCAAAGTCAAACATCATATTGTTGCTGTCGGGCAGAAACCTCTTATCTCCATATTCAAACTTTGTGTGTTTTTTCATAAATTAATGCCCTACTTGCCCATACTACAGCGTCACACAAAGTAGCAGATCCACAAGCTCAATGCTACTTTTGCCATTTTTGAATTTGAATCCTGAAAATTAATTGTTTTGGACACATGAGGTTTCCACCCGACAGAGACGACATAAGTCTTACGTCTCAAAAGAATCTGCCGATGCACATCTGCTCTTTGCAACTCAGAGAAAATATTAGGAGCTCTTTAAACTGCTTCTTGCTCTACATATCTGGAGAAGTCATTACTGCTCTCTAGTATCTTCAACTGAAACACAGATCACTGCAAAGGATTTGTTAAATGTTTTAACCCAGTCAATCCGGCAACATATCTGTGTCATTTTAAGATTTCTTTGGATATTCAAAAATAGCAGATATACAAGCTATGAGTTTGTAGATCTGCTATTTTTTCAAAATATTTTGATTCTACTTATGTCTTCTAAATCCTAACAGTTTTTTGAGAAAAAAGGACCCCCAAGATTATATGTTTTTGGCCACCGACCCGCATCAAAATATGTTGTTCACTTACACGGCCCCCCCTCCAGAAGCAAAGATGTGAGTTAAAAATGATGTTTTTAATCGAATATTTAAAAAACATATATTCAAAGATTTGCACCAGATCTACAAGCTCATAGCACGGCACTCTGCCGGGCTATGAGCTTGTAGATCTGCTATTTTTGAATAGCCAAAGTATAAAATAATGGTTAGAGCTCAAATCTAAAATGGCACAGATTTGTTCCCGGATTGGATGGGTTGAAGTGTCTCAGAACTTGGCTGAGGTTTTGCTCTTGAGTTGTGAGAGTAAATCTATGAGTTGAATCATTCTGCCTGGTTCTGGACTGGCAGATACTCTTAAACACATCATGCATAGCTGTTGATAGAGAGTTATGACGCTCATAGACTTCTGACACACTTAAGACCTCTGGTGATTAGTAGTTTCGTTCCCTACCTATGTTGAATGCACTTATTGTAAGTCGCTTTGGATAAAAGCGTCTGCTAAATGACTGTAATGTAATGTAATGTAATGTAATGTTGTGAAGTAAGAATATTCATATAATATTCAATATTCAATATTCAATCATTCATTGCCAAAACCAACTTACAGTTGATTTGGTATGGCATGTAACGATTTATCATAAATCGAATAAAATCGATTCAAACTGGTAGCAATTTAAATCGATAGACATTTGTCTGGAAAAAAATGTGTGTTTAAAAAATCGTGAAAAATCATATTGTGAACCTAATATCATGATTCGAATCGAATCGTGAGTTGAGTGAATCGTTGCATGCCTAGTGTTTAGTTTAGCTCCAGAGATAACAACAAGAACAGGAACTCAGACAATAAATGACTTTCAGTACGATTCATATAAAAGATCAGCTGGAAACAACTGGAACACAATGCTCTCCTTAATTTAATTAACTTTGGCACAGCAAAGTGCACTTCATGCCCTGTTGGCATACAGAGGTATGGAGCTGCTTGACTATTGGCACCTCACATACCCAGCTGTGCCAGACCGCTCGCTGGTGGTCTGTTTCTGGCATTAAAATCATCCTCAGAACTACTGTACCTCAGTGTATCACACACTAATGAATGATATACAAAGAACAGGAAGTTCAAGGAAAGGACATTCATGACGCTATGACGTCATGATGTTCAGAAAGTACACTAACAAAGCATACTGTACAGTACTTACCTGATCATCCCTGATAAACCCAGTTATGTGATTATACCAGCTGTTCTAATTGGCCATTTTGCTCGTATGTCGCACTCTGGATGGGCTTGTCTTGCAGTAGCCAGACGATTAAATAGATAATATCTATGAAGAGCAATTCTATGTCTCCCCAGGACCCAAACAAGTGAAAATGTGAGCTTGTAGATCAGATATTTCATATCATGACTTCTTAAACCTTTGTTTTCTTATTTATTTATTTATTTTACTTAAATTGTATTAATTGCTTTCTTATTTATGGAATTTCTTTGTTTTATAAAAAATATGGCTTCATTGCCTCGTTATGTTCGCCTTCTGTGTGGATGTACTCATGACACAACAGCAGTTTAAAATGAATGTGAATGCATTGCCTATGTGTACGGATCTTTAGACCTAAAGAAATTGTGACAGATGAATTGAAATACTAGGGGACAGAAGGCGCAACCCCCACCACACCAGTGTGACATAAGCGCAAAATGGATGCATGTTTGGATAATTATGTTCATTGAAAACCACAGCAGTGCAAATCCAGGATAATATGAATTGTTGCTAAATGTGCTCACCTTTCATTGTGTTCTACAGACAGGCCAGTCTAAACGACGCAGCAGAGAGGCAATATGAGAGAGCTGCTACCTTAAGACCCAACGTGAGTACTGTACCTATAGCACACATACAATATGAGAGAACTGCTACCTTAAGACCCGATGTGAGTACTGTACCTACAGTATAGCACGCATACAATATGAGAGAGCTGCTACCTTAACCCATTAAGACCTGAGGTCGATTCTTACTAATGTCTTCTAAATCCTAACAGTATTCTGAAAAACGTATGTTTCTATATCAGTGGTGCTCAAACTTTTTCATGTCAAGGACCCCCAAAATGATGTATTTGGCCGCCGACCTCCATATCAAAATATGTTGTTCCAGGGACCCCCAGAAAATTTGAGTTGAACATTTTCGCTTTAAAAAAATATATATTCAAAGATTTGCATACATTTTCACGATTTTTCAAAAATAGCAGATCTACAAGCTCGTAGCGCGGCACTCTGTGCCACGCTGTGAGCTTGTAGATCTGCTATTTTTGAATAGCCAAAGTGTAAAATAATGCTTTTTAGCTCAAATCAAAAAGTGATACAGATGCGTTCCAGGTCGGGTTAAGACCCAACGCGAGTACCTCGCCTATATATATGTCACAGTATGAGTACCTGGCATATATAAATATGTCACAGTATGATTGTAAAACCAGTCAGATTTAAAAAGGTGCACTTGTTTTTCGGCGCGAGGCGGTGCAAGCAGGAGCCTTTGATTTCCCATGCGGTACAAACCAAGTGCTCTGCTCACAGCTGACAACAACAAACAAAATTAGCAGCTATGTGATTAATTAATTCATGGCCGGGGAAAAACATTAATTACATTAAAACGTTACACTTGATAATTATGTGAAATGAAGGCCGTTGGGGGGGCAAAAGCTAAACCGCTAAGCTGACAGGACTCCTCGGGGTCGTCCATAGCTCGCAGATTTATTATTTACTAATTGTGTCTCATTTATCTCATTTACCATTGAGCTAATCGAGCCTGCCTGCTTGCTCAGGGGATAAATTGAATCTTGACCTTCAGGTAAACATTTGTGTCAGATGCTGTGTCTAGGTGAGACATGACCTTTGACATGATCTAAATGTCTCAATAGAAGAGCAGAAAGACAAAATACAACCACCCCGATTGTATAAGTAATATTGTATTAACATACTCTACCATACATATTGGACAAAAATACATTTTATTCATAAAAAAAAAGTCACATAGTGCTGCTTTAAATAACAAGTATTTCTTCCACCACTGGGTAAGCCATCATATTATATTAGTGATGCAAGATTCTCAGGTGGAGAATACACTCCACTGATCGCCCCTTTCTAGTATCATATTGAAAGTAGGTAGGCCTATACAGTTACAAAGTAAATATGTGCTAAATCCCAGTAGAGTTGCAGGCTGAGGTATATCAGATCTCTGTTGTGGATGAGGATGTTTGGGTCTGTTCAGGCTTAACAGTATCAATCAGTCACTTCAAAGGAAACGGGCGCGTGGACTCGTCTGGGAGAGGTAATTTAAAGTCGCGGGAGCCCCTGTGTTTTCAGACGGCCCTACATGGAGCTTCCTGTGGTCATTTGTCATGTATGTCTGCTTTGGTGACTGCGTGCTGCGTGACTTATGTGGTCTTGTTGGTTCTGGAGAGAGGCTTTGGCTTTCTTTCATCTCCATACAAAGTACAGTACAGAGAAGCAGCCAGTGTAATCAATCAACAGGACACTGGGTGATGATATCTGTGCATTTTCTTTGGTTAGATTTTGCAAGCTGTTGAGATGTGTTGAGATCCTATGAACCCGCAAGAAGTCACTGCAGTTGCCTTGAAAGAGTTGATCGTTATCAACGCGACACTCCTGTGTGTGTGTCTGTGTGTGTGTGTGTGTGTGTGTGTGTGTGTGTGTGTGTGTGTGTGTGTGTGTGTGTGTGTGTGTGCGCGCGCACATGCTTGCGTGTGTGCACGTCTGCAGACAATCTCGCATATCACTAGGCCGATCAGCGTCATATGCTGAGCGTATATTGGAACGCTGTATCTCCTTCCTGAACGCAGCAGCAACCTGTATATTCCCCATTCAAAACATGGCTAGTGTTTGAAGTGATATTCCTTGTGTCAAATGTGTGTATTATGTGTTGCATACATGACTGCTGAGTCGCAAGACAAATTTCATAAAGTAATATCGTATCGTATTTCTTCTGCATGCTGACAGTAGGCCACGGACTTCAATTCTCTAATATGTTTTAAAACGGAGAACAACAACTTGATTTCACAGTGAACAGACCAAATACAGAACATCACTATCTTTAGTTTGAAGAGTGAGGAATCGTTGCTTTAGTCTCTGGATTATTTCCTGCACACAGGACACATGTAAACAGGCCTCCATCTCTAACAGTCTCTGGTCCCTTTGCTGTGATTAAAGTCCAGAGAGTGTACTGTATTTATCACCCAGTTGTTTACAGTGATGGTGGACCATCGTTTATCTAGCTTAGCATGTTCCTGCTGCTTACATGTGGTTCCTGTACTGTTCAGAAAACAGAACCACGAGATGTAGAGCGTCAACACTTTGGTGTGACACTACAGTACATTAGTCAGTTCAAGGTATCTTAAAATCTGCTGCTCGAGACATTATTCAAGTTCCTCAAGCGTTGACTCGTTATATTAGGAGAGATAAACAAACCCTACCTCTTAAAAGCCAGCGTAACTCTACTTGAGAAACAGAATGTAAACTTGTGAAATAGCAGGGTTTACCACAAGCCAAGCCGGTTGTGTTTGGGGAAAGAGAAACTGTGTGAATCTGAGTTTGCCAAGACACTAACCATATGTCACACACTCGGGTTCCCAGGCCAGGGAATGAGTCCCATCTGGGAGGTGAGGCGTAAAAGAGGTGAGGATGAGATTTGGGCGTGTTAACAGTGGCTTGCTGAGAGTTCGGTCCGTGACCTTGGACTCGAGAGATTCCTACGGTCGATACTCTGGTTACAGCAGCTGCTTTCAATTGGCCACACTTCAGAAGAGCCGTTTTGATTGAATTGCCTCAATAACGCACTGCTATACATGGGTTTCTTAGTTGATATCATAAAACATACTTAGATACAGGTACACACACATGCACGCAGGCACGCGCGCACACACGCACACTCACATGCAAGCACGCACGTGTGCACGCACATGTGCACGCATGCATGCACACACTCTGGCTTAGTTGATGAGATAGAGGCAGACATTATTTGACCAACAAACGTGAATGTTTGAAAACTGAATTATATGTAACTCATCAGGGTAGGCCGATATGTAAAAAGAGGGGGCCACTTTTACAATATTAAAAACAAACATACAGTATAATATCACCAAACTCAGTTCTACTGTGCATTTCTTAAGGTCATTTCATGACATTATCGAAATAAAACAAATTTTCACTTTGAAATGTGACTGTGACTGCCACTGTGAGGACACATTTTAAGGTGTAATTTAATGCATATTTTGATCTACTCAGCTAAAGCAAATTTCACCCTGAGCCCCTGCCTTAATGCACCACAAGAACCTGGCAGGTTTCCTGAAATGCAGCTCATATATCAGAGCGTGTGTCAAACCCAGCACTCTGAAGGACACACTTAAAATAGTTTTGCCAAAAGATGAATTCAAGACCATCCAGTGGCTGCAAGCGGCTTAACAGAAGAATGAAAAGTGCTGCATAGCTGTAACTCAACACCCGATATGACACACATTTATCCACAAGAGCATTTTGGACTTTTTTCATACAATTTGATAAATTCAGTGGATATTCAGCCGTTGGAATGCATTGGTAAAGGAAACGTTATGCCGCAATTGAGCACTGTGATTGGTGAACACCCGCCCAGATCTTTGTAAACCCTGATCACACCAAAACCCAAAACGTAACTTACCCATCTGTAACCTGGTCGTGGTGGTGGTGGGTGGGTGGGTGGGTGTGTGTGTGTGTGTGTGTGTGTGCGCGCGCGTGTGTGTTGGGGGGTTTAATAATTACCTATAATTATGGGCGCATCAAATTTAATAACTATTGTTGGAAGAATATTATATCAAAAAGTATGATATTTAAGGAGCCGATGCAATTTGGATTTTAAATCTACTACCTTCAAATGTGGAGCTCCATATCCTTCCCCCTGTAAAGCCTAATTTAATTCGCCTTGTACGATGGTGCCGTTTGGCGACAATAACTGTCCTTGTGGGTAAGCGCCGCCGCTGTGCGATAAAGAATAAATGACGCCTAATGCTGTCTGTTTGCTTCCTTCCTGCCAGTACCCAGCTGCTCTGATGAACCTTGGCGCCATCCTCCACCTCAACGGGAAGCTTCCTCAGGCAGAAGCCAACTACCTGCGGGCGCTGCAGCTCAAACCAGACGACGTCATCACACAGTCCAACCTGAGGAAGCTGTGGAACATCATGGAGAGACAAGGACTCAGCACCACGCCTTTGTCGGGGACCCCGAAGAGACAAGGACTCAGCACTACGCCTGTGTCTGGGACCCCGAAGAGACAAGGACTCAGCCCTACGCCTGTGTCGGGGACCACGAAGGCAGGAGACCCCCTGAATTGAAAGAGAATCGAAGGCTCTCTGTCCGTCCCCTCAATGAAGACAGGGTGTCCCCCTGGGGTCTGGTATGAACATATGAAGAAACAAACTTTTTCCACTATGAAATGGAAACCCGTTGTTCAACAGCGATGGCAGGAGGGTCATGGTCGTGCCGGCGCAGTGTGGTGGAGGACAAAACAGTCAGCCTAATGTCACCTTAACCACAACGTGCTCTAATGTGACAGTTGTTCAATGAAACACTGAAACACTAAGGTCACAGCGAGACAGAGCACCTCATTCCAATGTGATTTCCTGCAAAATATAGCTTGTTTTAGAAGCCGTTTGGTGAACAAGTGTCAAATTACCTAGCCTGGAATCCAGACTGGTTTGCGCCGTTGGCTTCTCAGTCTGGCACTGATCCTATTTCCAAGTGGCCAGACGGGTACCCACGGGCACCCACGGGCACCCAGGCGCCGCAGCTTCTTATTGGTCAGTGTGGGGGGGAGGGCAGTGGCTTCCAATGTCAAATGTCAATGTTTGGAAATAGGAGTCAAATCGGACCATGGCCATACTGAGAAGCAAAGTGAGAAGAAAAAAGTCAGATGAACGGAGCGAATCAGTCTGGATTCCAGGCTACAAATTACCTACTGTATCATCATAAGAAAGTCTATTTTAAATGATGACAAATAAAAACCACTAATCCTGAGGGTTATCCATAACCCTGAACCTTTCCTGTCCGTGCTCATGATTCGAAAAGGACAAAAAACTATGAATGAACAATATCAAAGCATGCCAACGCAAAACATCTCGAGGTACTGCCCCCCCCCCGACGATGCATTTATCAAGCCTAAATGTACATATTGTTGCATCTCATTAAAACACCAGGCAGTAAGCCAAGGTGAGGTGCATCATGGGTCAGTACGCAGCTGACTGACACTGAGAACTGCATCAGACCTCCAGCATTGTATCTGTTTGATTTATGGCAAAATGTAAAACAGATCCAGAGGAACTGTGATGGCAAAATGTAAAACAGATCCAGAGGAATCTCTTCAGCTGTGATGGCAAAATGTAAAACAGATCCAGAGGAATCTCTCCAACTGTGCCAAAGCCTGTAATAATTTAGCCTCTCGCGCCGAGCAACGAAAGGTTATTGCTCTTTGTATTGTGCTGTGTCAAATGGAAATGTTTTACTTTATCTCATCTGATCGGATGAGGATTTTAATTTATTAATATGTGATACTTGTGTAAAAAATACCAACACTGTGCCCTTTCTCATTGTCACCTTAACCACTTAAGCCGTACATACTTTGTCAAACAAAGGATCACAAATATAGCCAATGTGGATCGGCTATTTTCACTATTTATTTAATATTTCGATATTCTTTTGATTTTTTTGGGGGGGGAAATTGTGACAATTTTCAACTTTAATGACATGCCCAAAATAGGGACGCCAGGTTGAAATGGGTTAACAGATCCAAGAGGTGATTTCATGTTGCCTCTTCCTCACTTCCTCAAACAGGTAGACTACACTAGATCAGTGGTTCTCAACCTGTTGGTCGGGAACCACTGGACTACATAGATGAGGGCTGAACAATGTAGGGAAAATGTCTAATTGCGTTTTGTCAGTATTTGCGATTGAATGTTTTTAAAGCCAAGCTTCAATTCTGTTTACTGTTATTCTGTATACTATATACTGTAACTACCACAACATTAATACTGTCAACATAAATGTATATTTAAAGGATATTGCCTATTTAGCCCATTGACTACGATAGTAGTTCACCCAAAAAGCCAATAATTTGATGACCGGCGGGGTCTCTTACTGACCCGGTCATCAAAATTGAAATAGATCAAGTTGAAAAATAACACAGAAAAATAAGGGAATTAAATTACTGTGCAGAAGAATTATTTAATAAGAATGTTTTTTTAGGCTTTGATTTAAAAGAAAAAAGAAATGGCTTCTAGAGCTAAACCTGCAAAACCATATGGTACATTAAAGGGTGAAATGAATTATTGTACTTGATTCATGGACCAAAGTATAATAGAATACGTTGTTTGTACAAGCCCCCCACTCCCTCTATTTAATTAAAAAATTGCCTCTGCAACTTGGAAATTGCAGTAGCAGTAGTACAGTAGTTCATATTGTAATTATGATTATTTCTCCATTAATTGTTCAGCCTTATATGATGGAACAGTGGTTCTCAACCTGTGGGTCAGAACCCCCAGGCATACCTCAAAAGAAGGAAAAAAGACGATCAAAAGTATTCAACAAACTAAAATTGGTCAAATTGTCAAATAATTTAAGAAAGAGGTAAAACATTGAAAATAGGCGATCTACAAGCTTGTAGATCGGCTATTTTCACAATATTTATCTGTGGAACCAAGTCAAACTAAATGTCATGCCTCTACTCCTACAATTCAAAGTGCTTATCAGGGTGGGGGGTCCCCAGTTCAAATATGATTATTTTGGGGGGTCCCCAGTTCAAATATGATCATTTGGGGGGGTCGCGGCCTGAAAAGGTTGAGAATCACTATGATAGAGCACATGAAATGGTGTTACTTTGTCTTCTCTTCTCTCTGCTCAGGGACACCAGGTGGTAGTTATGGTCACAGAAGGTCTGTCGCCACAGAGATAGAGCTATTTTGTGCACAATAGTGCATACAAATTTTGTGGATCCACAGATAGAAAACGCATCCATTTTTCCTATAGAGATTTCAGAAAATATTTATATGTTTGGAAATCTCAATGGGAAAAAGTGAATGGGTTTTCAATTTGTGGCACCACAAAATGACCTCCACTGCTATGCCCTATAGGAGATTGTGTGGTGTGGATTTGTAGCCTTACTGTATGTGTCGTGTTTTGTAAAAGATTAAGTGAACAGTTTTCCACAATAAATAAAAGCAATACATGGTTTGACAACTCTTGGCTCAGTGCAGAATTGATGTTCCCCCCAGGAGACTTTGTCCTCTCTGAAGTATAACAGCATTTGAAACTTCTAAAGAGATTATTTCTTGAAGTCTTTGAAATGTCAAGAGTGTGAATAATTTGGTTTAATCTTGTCGCTCTTCAGTACTCTTTTACTTATTCTTGGTTTCCATGGAGACATTTTTGGCAGCGGGAGGGATGAAAAAGTGTTAATCTGACTTCACTAAGTGTAAAAAAAATTACCCATAATTATGCATTTTTACACTCAAAGTTATATTAACGCTCAGGCTTTTACTGTGAAGTATGACCACTAGTACAACTACTAAGACACACACACACACATACACACACACACATGCGCAAGCACCCACGCACGCACGCACACACACTGGCCCTCATTTATCAAAGTGGTGCAGACCAAATTGGTGGGGTAACTTCGGACAGTTTTTACGCTGTGATAAATCTCACATGGACGTGGGCGTAAGCTAATTCCTGGGCTCAAATTTAAGCTGGTTTGTACGCTCCATTGATGAGTGAACTGGCTGACAATGATTAAAAAGATCTATTCACATGGCTGTCTTTAGAGTTCACCAAACCTTAAATATTTGAAGGTTATGTAAGTGATATTGTTTTAGTTAGAATAAAAAGTGTTTTGTTAAAAAATGATGTGTGGTTATCACAAACTCCTAGGCACACCTAGGCTTGTCTTTCCTGTGTTTTTGGGAAGCACTGTGGTACAGCATTGGTCCTCAAACACTGGAACCTCAGCATACATTATAAGTCTTTGGACAGCGGGTGATAAATGTCTTCACATTGCATATAGACGACCTACGCTCCATGTTCTGGCTGTGACCCTGTCTCAATGATTTCCCAGGTCAGGTCATGATAACTCAACACCCAATGAGGAAGTGCTTAGATGCCCTCTCTCTCTCCATCCTGGCCCACCTTACTGCTGGGAGACGGGCCAAGGACAAGAGAATCTGATACTGTATGTACTGTAAGCAGGGTTTGTTTTGGAGGTGGGGTTGGGGGTCCATGTCTCTGCTTCTGATATCCCTCCTCTGGTCATTCTTTATTGTTTTTATTGTATTTGTATCCCTGCTTCTGGCCGACTGAATTCATACATTAATTTATTTCCTTAGACTGTCTAATACTGTATGTTTGATATGTTGTTTGATGATATCACAATTTAACAACATTTTATAGAAAATGGATGTTACCCACAATAGACCCCTATTTTGGGCAAATTTGTCAAAATTATTAAAAAATATATATTTGTATATTTCTATACTGACCAACATTTTGTTAAGAAGCAAACATTTTTATTGCATCATAGGAGACATTTGTGAAAAACATTTTGGTGACAAACAAGGACAGATTAAGACTCAACACGCAGCAGGAAGGCACAATGGCAGAAGGTTTTCCAAGTCGTCACTTTCACAGTCATTTTCTTTTAACCATTTTATCATGAGCATTAAGTGAGGACCTATTATATGAAGATAGGTTGAAAATCGGTGAAGGTGTCCTTTAAAACAATTGTATTTGTTTCTTTTAAAACCTTGAAAAATGAGTTATCACTGTGATACGATATAATCGGAACTTAAAGTAATAACTACATTAGTTCCATTGATTCAAGCCGGAACACAATCAATCGATTGATCGTTAAAATGAATAACCCCTGAAAATGCACGCTAGCCCTATTGATCAGTGTTTCTCAAAGTGGAGCCCGGGGACCCCCAGGGCTCCTTGGCACAAGGGGGTACAAGGGGGTCCCCAGCTAAAGTAGTTTTAGTCACAATCATTTTAACCACTTTATCCATTTATACATTGGCTATTCAAAAGTAGCAGATGTAACAGCTCACTGCGCGGCACAAAGTGACGCGCTATGAGCTTGTACAAGCTTGTACGAGCTTGTACATCTGCTATTTTTGTCATTTTTAAAAAAGTATTGATTTTTTTTATATACAATGTATTTTTTTACATAAATCTTCTCTTCTGCGGGTCCCTGGAACAAAACCTTTTCAGATGGGGGTCCTCGGCCAAATACATATCAATTTGGGGGTTCTTGACATGAAAAGGTTTTTAGAACCACTGGTATAGATGTATCTTTCTTCCCATTGGCCCATGGAGAGTCTGGCGTAGCCGGGAGAAGAGAATGGGACCACAGCAGTGGCTTCCTCCTGTCTGTGAAGTTTGACCTGGAATATATAAACATTGTTCATGAGACTCTGCACTGTGAATGACACAATAAAGCTACTATACTCTGCTCATTGTTGAAAATAATACTTTTACCACATTAGCCCTGGAGTCCCTATTTGTTGGTGCATGCTATCATTATAGGCAAAGTGGTTAAGCCATACCTCTATGCAGGAAAACAAACTACAAAATCAGCCTAGGGTATCATGCCCCTTTAATTGAACCTCTTTCAACTTTCTTGTGATTGGTCTTCTCCCTTTACCTGTGATTGGTCAGGTTACATTGATTGGTTGCACCTGCGTATATGTGGATTTAACTGCTGCCAGACATTTCAACCCTGATGAAGGCAGCTTAGTTGCACAACTATTGTTGCTTCCTTTAATGTCCTTATACTGTAAGTTGATTGCATCGGAGCCAAGATGTGTGCGGCTACTTTTATATATTGTTTTCATTGTCTTCATTGGCCAACAACACCTCATCATTACAGGTGTGCATTTCATCTACATTTATATGGTCTTTACAGTACATATAATGGCATGTAGTGTAAAAGTGAACAGTGGTACTAAAGGTGAGGTACATTGTCAACAATACATTATGCAAAAGTCAGCCATGTTACAGTCATAATACTGTGCCACGGTGTTCACTCTCCATTCCGACATCTCACCACTCCGACTAGTGGCTTCCGCGTGCGGTTAGGGTTAGGGTTAGGGTTAGGTATAGGGTTCGTCAACGTCGGAAAGGCGACATGTCGGAAAGGAGAAATGCACCCCTGTGCAATAGGCTCTGTGCACAGCAGCCATATTGGAAAGAAATTAGGCCATTTCTGATGTTTGATTCTAATGAAAGCTCTGTTCCATATAGTTTAGTACAATGGTTCTCAAACTTTTTAATAGCAAGGACCCCCATAACTCTGAGAGTGTCAGAGTTACACAGCCATAAGGGGCCATTTGGAACCCCCTCAAGGGACCATGAGGGTTCCTGGACCTCACTTTGAGACCCACTGGTGTAGCAGAGTGTTTCCAGTGAGTCAGCATGCACAATATCAGCACGCTGACTCTGTTTGACCAGAATGGAACAGAGCCTTCATTAGCATCATTGGTAACACCTATGAAGGAAGTAAGGAAGAGGCCCAATTTCTTTTCCAATATGGCTGATGTGCATTTAGCCAATCAAAACTCAGTTTGTACCAGTGTTCATACTGATATAATAACCATTAGGTATTTTTTTCTTTCTGTGATAGCATGTCTTAATCATTACCATTTGTGTTGAGTCCTGGCGCCCCCTCGGGCCACTCTCGGAGGTGATGGCTGATAGAACCTCCTCTGGTCGTAAAGACATGAACACTCCACACATCATGAGTGTAAAACTCTACTGTATGCGCTGTTGGCAACACCCAGTGTTACAGACAGGAACTGTTTCACTTCATGTATTCTTCTCTGCATCCCTGCATGAGGAGAAGATTACATTAGTATTAAGCTCTCTAAACCAGTGGTTCTCAACATTTTCAGGGTGCGACCTGGGGACCCCCCAAAATAATCATATTTTAATTGGGGACCCCCCACCCTGACAAGCACTTGGAATTGTAGTTGAGGCATCACATTTAGTTTGAGTCTGTTCCACAGATATTGTGAAAGCTTGTAGATCGGCTATTTTCAAAATGTTTGCCTCTTATATTATTTGCCAATTTGGCCATCATCAGTTTTTATAGAATAGTTTGTTGATTACTTTTGATGCAGTAATGGTCTTTTTTCTTCTCTTTCTTTTTTTTTTGTTATTAAAAAGGTCTTAAAAGTCCTCACATTGTCACTACAATGTCATCTGGCCTGGGGACCCCCCAAAAAATCATGCACAGGTTGAGAACCACTGCTCTAAACCAACAACACACATAAGGCTAAATATTCTATATAATTTAAGATGATCGGGAACCCCCAGGGATGAAAATAGCCAAGCTCAAGCTTTTAGAC
This sequence comes from Gymnoscopelus microlampas, assembly GCF_963454915.1. Lineage (NCBI taxonomy): Eukaryota > Metazoa > Chordata > Actinopteri > Myctophiformes > Myctophidae > Gymnoscopelus > Gymnoscopelus microlampas. The sequence goes on along the minus strand of NC_139960.1, from coordinate 16,612,932 downwards.
CTGCTATTTTTGCCGAATGTTTGCCCCAGAATAGAGACGCTGGGGTGATTGAACAACCTCAAAAACATCTCCTATTCTTTCTCAGCAGACCTTCTGTGACCATGGCGACCATGATGTGCCTGGGCAGAGAGAAGGAAAGACCAGGTAAGACAATTTTATGTCATATACCGCGGCCTGGCTATTTGAAGAAACAAGGACGAGTGGGAAATGGCAAATATTGAAAATAGCGGATGTATAGTACAAGCTCACAATGCAACACGTTGTGAGCTTGTACTGTATATCGGCTGTTTTTGCTATTTGTCATATGACAAAGTATAAAGGCTAGACTTTGAAAGTTTGTTTCTTCATATCATGTTCATACCAGACCTCAGGGGGACACGCTGTCTTCATTGAGGGGACGTACAGAGAGCCTTCGATTCTCTTTCAGTTCAGGGGGTCTCCTTCCTTAGGGGTCCCCGACACAAGCGTAGGGGTGAGTTTGTGTCTCTTTTCGGGGTCCCAGACACAGGCGTAGTGCTGAGTCCTTGTCTCTTCGGGGTCCCCGACAAAGGCGTAGTGCTGAGTCCTTGTCTCTCCATGATGTTCCACAGCTTCCTCAGGTTGGACTGTGTGATGACGTCGTCCGGTTTGAGCTGCAGTGCCCGCAGGTAGTTCAATCAATCAATCAAACTTTATTTATATAGCACATTTTTACACAACGTCAGTTGAACCAAAGGGCTGCACAGGTAAAATCAAAAACAAAAAACGAAGAAAAAGAAAACAATACAACAAATCAGCAAAAAGGACATTTTATGATTAGATGTGGTTAAAGGCCAGAGAGAAAAGATGGGTTTTAAGTAAGGTTTTAAATATCTGGATGGACTGAACAGATCTGATGTGGAGGGGGAGATTGTTCCACAACTGTGGGGCTGCCACCGCAAAAGAGCGATCACCTCTGGTTTTGAGGGTTAGGTTTGATGGCACGGTCAGCAATGACTGGTCAGCAGACCTTAGTGCTCTGGGTGGGTTATGGGGTGTTAGGAGTTCAGCCATATATGGGGGGGCCAGACCATTGATGGATTTAAAAGCAAATAATAACATTTTAAAATCAATTCTGTATTTTACCGGAAGCCAATGGAGAGAGGCCAACACTGGAGTGATGTGGTCATATTTTTTGATACCTCTGAGAAGGCGAGCAGCAGAGTTTTGGACAAGTTGTAAGCGCCTGAGTAGGGAGAGGTCGATGCCATAGTATAGTGCATTACAGTAGTCAATCCTAGATGTGATGAAGGCATGGATTACTAATTCAAATTGTTTGAGGGGGAGATATGGTTTGATTTTGGCCAGGAGTCGTAAATGAAAAAAGCTGGTTTTTATGACTGAGCTAATCTGTTTGTCAAATTTGAAGTTGCTGTCAAAAATAACACCTAGGTTTTTTGCATTATTGTGGATATTGGAGGTGAGGGGGCCCAGGGAGTTGACAGGTGAGGTGGGGTGGTGTCCAAAGATGATGATTTCGGTTTTATTGTTGTTAAGGTGTAGGAAATTTGCATTCATCCAGGATTTAATGTCATCTAGGCAGTTGGTCAAGGGTGTGAAGGAATTATTGTTATTAGACGCAAGTGGCATGTATATTTGTACGTCGTCTGCGTAGCAGTGGAAGGCAATATTATGTTTAGAGAGGATAGATCCGAGGGGCAACATATATAATAGGAACAGTAGGGGGGCCAGAATAGAGCCCTGGGGAACCCCACAGGTGAGAGGGGCTGCGGGAGATGAGAACTCACCCAGCTGGACAGAGAAAGTCCTGTCAGTTAAATATGATCTGAACCAAGTTAGGGCCGTGCCAGAGATGCCAACCTGATTTTCCAGTCGTGAGAGCAGGATTCTGTGGTCCACCGTATCAAAAGCCGCCGAGAGGTCCAGCAGAACCAAAATGGCGGGGCTACCAGAATCCACAGTTAAAATTAGGTCATTAAAAACTTTTAAAAGGGCTGTTTCGGTGCTATGGCCCGGTTTAAAACCTGATTGAAATTTTTCATGTAGGCCATTATTGGTTAGAAATGATTGTAATTGGATATAAACTGTTTTTTCAAGGACTTTAGATAGAAAAGGTAGCTGGGAGATAGGTCTGAAGTTGGATAGAATAGATGGGTCTAGGTTTTTCTTTTTGATTAATGGATGGACAGTAGCATGTTTGAAGGTGGCTGGGACATGTCCTGAGAGAAGGGATGTATTTACCATTGATACGAGGCTTGGGCCGACTGAGCAGAACACTTCTTTGAGAAGACGGGGGGGGGATGCTATCTGTGGGGCAGTTTGTGGGCCGGAGATGAGAGACTATGTCGGAGAGTGAGGAGAGTGATACCAGTTCGAAGTGATCGAAAGCAGCAGGGCAGGGTGAAGGTGCAGAAGGTGGAGCAGTGAAGGTATGCAATGACCTAAGATCTGATATTTTGTCAGTGAAGAATTTTTGAAAGTTGTTGCAGAGAGTGAGTGATGGGGTGAGAGGAGAGATATCACGAGGATTGATAAGGGAGTTAAAAATATCAAAAAGCACCTGGGGTTTGTGACTATTGTTTGATACTGTGTTGGAGATGAAGGCCGATTTTGCAGTTTTAACGGCTCGCTGGTAACTAACCAGGCATCCGCGCAGGATTTCCAAACTAACGTGGAGTCTGTCATTTTTCCAGCGTCTCTCCGCGCGCCTGCAGGCGCGCCTGAGGCCTCTGGTGGTGTCATTGAGCCATGGCTCAGAAAGTGCCTTAGTGCGTGTTTTTCTGAGTGGAGCAATAGTAGTTGGCTTCTGCCTGAGGAAGCTTCCCGTTGAGGTGGAGGATGGCGCCAAGGTTCATCAGAGCAGCTGGGTACTGGCAGGAAGGAAGCAAACAGACAGCATTAGGCGTCATTTATTCTTCATCGCACGGCGGCGGCGGCGCATGTGATTATTGGCACTTCAGCGATGTCGTGCGACTGTCGTGCAGATAATCACGATAACGCACATCCTCTTGTGTAATATTGCTTAATTAACCACCTTCAACCTGGTGTCCCCATTTTGGGCACAAACATATTAAAACAGTAAGTAAAAAAAAAAAAAAAAAAAATATGTACATAAAATGTACATCAGCTATTTTTGCTATTCGTTTTACAGTGAAGTATAGGGTTAGAATGGGAGTGTTTATGCACTAGTTGTTGTTTTTTAATCCCACGATTTTTGTAACCCCATTTTTTACACCCGGTGCCAATTGTCTATGTAATCCTGGGCACTACCTTCCCTCTGCCAACCTAGGGAGGCCAGGGCAGAGCTCATGCCTCCTTCAATGCATGAGAGCCAACTGACCTTCTTATCACCTGACAGGGGAGAGTTTCCCTGGTTGGACGTAGCGCGTGGAAGGAACACGTTATTCCAACCAGTTCCTTTCCCCTCCATCAGGCACCCCGGCTGGCCAGGGGGAGGCAGTATAGTGACCAGGTGACAAGAAGGTCAGTTGGCTCTCATGCATTGAAGGAGGCATGAGCTTGGCCCTGGCCTCCCTAGTTTGGCAAGTTTGGCAGAGGGAAGGTAGTGCCCAGGATTACATGGACATTTGGCACTGGGTGTAAAAAATGGGGTTACAAAATCGTGGGATAAAAAATTTAAAGTATAGTGACCAGGATTACTGCATGTTTTTGTGAGTGTACGGTTAGGCACTAGGTTACAGATGGGTAAGTGTGGCCATGGGTTTGGTGTGGTTATGATCAGGTTATACAAGGATCAGGGCCCTCAATCGTGGAATAACGTTTCCTTTACCAATGCATTCCAACGGCTGAATATCCACTGAATTTATCAAATTGTATGAAAAAAAGTCCAAAATGCTCTTGTGGATAAATGTGTGTCATATCAGGGTGTTGAGTTACAGCTATGCAGCACTTTTCATTCTTCTGTTAAGCCGCTTGCAGCCACTGGATGGTCTTGAATTCATCTTTTGGCAAAACTATTTTAAGTGTGTCCTTCAGAGTGCTGGGTTTGACACACGCTCTGATATATGAGCTGCATTTCAGGAAACCTGCCAGGTTCTTGTGGTACATTAAGGCAGGGTGAAATTTGCTGTAGCTGAGTAGATCAAAATATGCATTAAATTACACCTTAAAATGTGTCCTCACAGTGGCAGTCACGGTCACCTTTCAAAGTGTTTTGTTTTATTTCGATAGTGCCGTGAAATGACCTTAAGAAATGCACAGTAGAAGAGAGGGAAAACAATGGTGATATACTGAGTGTGTGCATGCAGTAGAAGAGAGGGAAAACAATGGTGATATAGTGTGTGTGTGTGTGTGTGTGTGTGTGTGTGTGTGTGTGTGTGTGTGTGTGTGTGTGTGTGTGTGTGTGTGTGTGTGTGTGTGTGTGTGTGTGTGTGTGTGTGTGTGTGTGTGTGTGTGTGTGTGTGTGTGTGTGTGTGTGTGTGTGTGTGTGTGTTAACTAAGAATCCCATGTATAGCAGTGTGTTATTTAGGCAATTTAATCAAAGCGGCTCTTCTGAAGTGTGGCCAATAGAAACCACTGTTGGGCTTTATTATTAGTTTACTTATTATTTGTTGTTGGCATGGAAATCGAACAGATTCATTCACTTTGGAGGCTATAAGATAGCCTGAAATGACTCATGTCTCAGGAGCCACATGTAAGCAGCAGGAACATGCTAGGCTAGATAAACGATGGTCCACCATCACTGTAAACACTGAACTGGGTGATAAATACAGCACACTCTGTGGACTTTAATCACAGCAAAGGGAACAGAGACTGTTAAAGATGGAGCCCTGTTTACGTGTGTCCTGTGTGCAGGAAAGAATCCAGAGACTAAATCGACGATTCCTCTCTCTTCAGCTTAAAGACAGTGATGTATATTCTTGAGCTGCACTTTTCCACAACATAAACACACAGTGGGAAGGGTGTTTACTTGTTATAGCTCTTAAATCCAATGTTCACTCAGTGGGATAGATAATCCGAAGGTTAAGTGTCTGACCACTATCACACTGTGCTAAACGAAAAATGTTTTCCTTCAAATTGTAACTATTATCTTTACTTTAGCCAAAACATTTGTTTTTGTTTATATGAGAGAGAGAGAGAGAGAGAGAGAGAGAGAGAGAGAGAGAGAGAGAGAGAGAGAGAGAGAGAGAGAGAGAGAGAGAGAGAGAGAGAGAGAGAGAGAGAGAGAGAGAGAGAGAGAGAGAGAGAGAGAGAGAGAGAGAGAGAGAGAGAGAGAGAGAGAGAGAGAGAGAGAGAGAGAGAGAGAGAGAGAGAGAGAGAGAGAACACAGTACTCGCGTTGGGTCTTAAGGTGGCAGCTCGCTCATATTGTATGTGTGCTATAGGTACAGTACTCACATTAGGTCTTAAGGTAGCAGCTCTCTCATATTGCCTCTCTGCTGCGTCATTTAGACTGGCCTGTCTGTAGAACACAATGAAAGATAGACACATTTAGCAACCATTCATTATCCTGGATCTGCATTGCTGTGGTTTTCAGTAAACATATCCAAATGGCATCCATTTTGCTGCCATGCCACACTGGTGTGGTGGCGTTACTCATAGTCCCATGTGGTCGGATGTCATCAACCCATGTCTCTGGGTTTTACCAGAGACAATCTCAGGCAAGACTCCGATTGGCTGGGCTCTAACAGAAGTGCGTGGTTGGTCAACAGGGGGTGCGGGACCCCTAGGGGGGTCCTCAGAGTAACTACAGGGGGTCCGCCAAATCTTTGTTGTGATTGGAAACATTAGACGAAAATTGCTTTTTTCAGAGAGTTGGCAAAAAGAGCAGGGAAAAGAGCAGACCAAGTACAGAGCCATATTTAATCAAGTTGAATAAATATTGAGGGTTTAAAAGGTTGTCTGACAATAGAATACACATTAACATCCAAGAAAAGATAATGTGCGTCAAACAAGTCTATGAAGCTATCTATGAAATCTATGAAAAAGTTGAATCTGAAACACAATGCTATACAATATATGTAGTGGGGGGTCCCTGCTTCAACTCTCTCAGCTAAGGGGTCCTTGGCTTGAAAAACGTTGAAGACGCCTGGTCTAAGGCAATGGTTCCCAAACTGGGGGTCAGGACTCATTGTTTTCTCACTCAACAGTAAACAAACCAACCGTATATGTGTATACAGGGAGCTATCTGCACTTTTCTAAAGTGACAATTTAACGTATTTTAAGACTTTTTTAATACCTCTAAAAATGAAAAAAAAAGACATTAATAATAAGACCATTACTATGTCAGAAGTAACCAGCAAACTATACTAAAAGAAATGGTCAAACATTGGCCAAGTTGTCAAATATTATATATATTGCGAGGCGTGGTGAGCTTGTAGTTCGGCTATTTTCACAATATTTATCTGTGGAACTGAGTCAATCTAAATGTAATGCCTCAACTCCTACAATTCAAAGTGCTTGTCAGGGTGGGGAGTCCCCAGTTAAAATATGATTTGAAAAGCCTGAAAAGTTTGGGAACCCTTGATGTACAGTATGAGCAAAATGGCCACTGTGTTTACGGCATGTGAATATGGTCAATTAGAACAGCTGGTATAATTACATAACTGGGTTTATCAGGGATGATCACATAAGTACTGTACAGTATGCGTTGCTACTGTACTTTCTGAACACGAATGACCTTTCCTTGAACGTCCTGTTCTTTGTATATTATTCATTAGTGTGTGATACACTGAGGTACAGGAGTTCTGAGGATGATTTTAATGCCAGAAACAGACCACCAGCGAGCAGTCTGGCACAGCTGGGTATGTGAGGTGCCAATAGTTAAGCAGCTCCATACCTCTGTATGCCAACAGGGCATGAAGTGCACTTTGCTGTGCCAAAGTTAATTAAATTAAGAGGAGAGCATTGTGTTCCAGTTGTTTCCAGCTGATCTTTTATATTTATCGTACTGAAAGTCATTTATGCTTCGTCCTTTGTTTTTGTGGCAACGCTGTCGCTGAGCACGCTTAAGTGCTGAACGAATACCGCCGGAGTCAAATATGAGAGAAATGAAATGTTCTTCAAAGACGTGGAGATCATTCATAATGGTACGAAGGCTTCTGTTTCTAGGTGTAAAATACCACCTCATATCACTGCATATTATTCATGTTTTTATATTATAATGTTTAGACTCTAGGTTATTGGTTTACCTATGATCCTAGATTACAGAGGCACTGCACTGTCTCTATGCATTTCATGTATTGCCTCGTGTTTACCTTGCTTACTGTAAATCACTCTGGATTAAGAGTGTCTGCTAAATGCCTAAATTGTAAATTGCGTGTTTAAAAAAGCAGTGAGTTATGGTCAAAAACTTAACATAAAATAGATGTGGCTGGTGGAAACCTTCATTGAGGAACTCGTCAAATTGGGGTCTTAATTTAAACAGCACTTTTTAGCATTACATCACACTAATTTGCTAATTATTCCTGCAATCCTGGGATAGTTTAGTTTATAAAACTATGAAACTTTAAACGTTCTAAGCTAAATGAACCCAAGAGAGCCAGGATGATGTCATGGGTGTCACAAAATGGAGAGTTGCATCACTGTCGTAAAGGAGTGTAAATCCCTACTCTCCTTCAAAACCGCACTCACAGGTGGCTGCAATTCGAAACTGCCCCCCCCCCCCCCCCCCCCCGCCTAACTGTTTACTGTACATATTTTCTTTTTGATTTCTAACAGTTTTTATGATGTTTTGCATAGTATATTTGTCTGTCATTAAATGTTTCGATGAATTGAGTACAAAGGATCCCAATGGAAACAAGCCATAGGCTTTCTTTGGTTTAAAATCGTCTTAGCAGACCTTGTATTGAATTGTACTTTCCTGTGCTTATTCTCACTTAGTGAGATAAGTTATTCTCACTTTCAATGTCAGTGACTCTGACTTTAAACTCACCACTTGTCTGCATCAAGACATCCATGATGGGTTTAAGAGTATCTGTCACAGTGTGCCTGAGCTGTAAATAATCGGCCAGTCCAGAGTCCAGAATCCAGAACCAGGCAGAATGATTGAACTCATAGATTTACTCTCACAACTTGAGAGCAAAACCTCAGACACTTAACTCTTTCCCTGCCAGACGTATTTCTGGCTGCTGGCTGCTGGTTTGCCCACTGCCAGTGATTTTTCTTACCTTGAAGTAGTCACAGAATATTTATCTCGAGTATGATCGATCCCCTGATGGTTGCTAATCACAGAGGGTTTCACTGTGCTTCCATGAAAAGAAAACATGTCATCACAGCATCCCGTTCGCTTTTCGACGCCTTTGAAAATAACATGTCTCGGCCAAAAATACATAGTGAAAAAAAGTACACAGGAGCTGAGATACAGGATTTTTAAGTAACAAGTTAACCAAGAAGTGAATGGAGCAGCACATCTTCGGATAACGATATCTTGGGTTCTGTGTGAGATAAACAAAATCACGATTACACATTGTGGGTCATCATCAAAACTCATCATCAAAACTTGTTGTATGTTGCACGTTGAAGGTCCTCCAAGACTTCTATTGCTGTTGGTAGTCATGGCTCTCAGTTCCCACCTGATGTCGAGAGGGAGGTGTGTGTGTGTGTGTGTGTGTGTGTGTGTGTGTGTGTGTGTGTGTGTGTGTGTGTGTGTGTGTGTGTGTGTGTGTGTGTGTGTGTGTGTGTGTGTGTGTGTGTGTGTGTGTGTGTGTGTGTGTGTGTGTGTGTGTGTGTGTGTGTGTGTGTGTGTGTGTGTGTGTGTGTGTGTGTGCGTGCGTGCGTGCGTGCGTGCGTGCGTGCGTGCGTGCGTGCGTGCGTGCGTGCGTGCGTGCGTGCGTGCGTGCGTGCGTGCGTGCGTGCTGGGTATTGCATTAACCCATTCAATCCCGAAACCAAAAATTGGTTTTGTTTGGATGTTTTTTCGTTTGGATGCAGTTGGAATGTTTTTTCACTGGGCGACGCACACTGATACCGTGTGAGTTTACAAACGGTCGGACAAGCGTTTTATTTATAAAAAATAAAACGCTGGCAGTGGGCAAACACAGCCAGAAATAAGTCTGGCAGTCAATGAGTTAAAACATTGAACACATCTTTTGCAGTGATCTGTGTTTCAGTTGAAGATACTAGAGAGCAGTAATGACTTCTCCAGATATGTAGAGCAAGACGCAGTTTAAAGAGTTGCAAAGAGCAGAGTACATTTGCAGATTGCATTTTTTTCCTCTTTCTCCCCCCCTCCCCCCCTGTTTTTTAGGGAGAGGGGTCTTATTCAATAGTACAGTGGAGAGAGATATTTATTAAAGCTTTTAATTGGTGCAGTACTGTAGCAAGCACAGCCCGTGAACGGGGGAACATACTGTTTTTCAAAACCCTCAATAATTCATAATTCATGAAATATATTATTATTCTCACTGTTTTCCCACAATTGTGAAAGCTATTGATGTGGAATGAATATGTTTTTTTAAAGTAGAGGAATGCAGTGGCCGAAAGTAACTAAGCACATGTGCTCAAATATTGAAATATAAGTACAAATGTGAGGTATCTTTACTTTACTGGAGTATTTCCAATTTGTTATACTTTTACTTCTGCTCCACTACATCTCAGAGGCAAATATATATACATATTGTACTTTACTGAAAATAGCAGATATATAAGGTCATAGCGCGGCACTCTGTGCTTGTATATCTGCTATTTTTTAATACTGTAGCTAAAATATGAAATAATAGTTAAAGTGTTTAAAATGATAACGCTATATTAACTACTTTTGCTGGGGACCCCCTGGTACCCCCCCAAGGACCCCTGGGGGTCCCCGGACCCCACTTTGAGAACCAATGCTGTAGTGCACACCGACCTGAGCATGTGAGCAGCGCTGAACACCACGTCAAACGCTGAGTGGTCCAGCTCTGCAGCTTTCTCTATCATCTCTGCAGCCTCCTCCACACGAGACTGATCCAGTAGAAACTGACCTGGATGGAGACAGAGTGCTTCAATTAGTTGATGTTGTTAAAGATACCATGTGAGCTTGTAGATGGGTTATTTCCAAAAGGTTGAAAAATTAAATAGGGCTTAAGTGTTTAAACTGTTCCTTATTTAATAATAATAATAATAATAGTACTAATAAATAAAAATACATTTTATTTACCTTTTTTCTTTTAAATGGGGGGGGGGGGGGGTCTTTAATGCCTTTATTTGACAGGAAATGGGGAGAGAGAAGGGGAGTGACATGCAGCAAAGGCTGACCGGATCGGGAGTCGAACCTGCGGCACGCTGTTTTTTTAAATAAACTGCAAAGTGCTACAGTACAGAATTAAAACAATTTGCATAAAACTATCTTAAAAAAACAATACAAGAAAAGCAAATGGGGCAAAGAAAACCTAGAGGATAAAACCTGAATAGCTAACCGAATGCTTTATTAAGTCTTTAGTTCTCTCTTAAAAGCATCGTCAGACTGTGGAGCTCTTAGCTGGTCCGGGAGTGAGTTCCACAGTGGAGGGGCAACTGAGCAGAAGGCTCGGTCACCCATGGTGCGGAGCTTGGTGGGGGGGGGGGGGGGGGGGGGGGGACTAGGAGGCGGTTAGTGTTTCCAGAACGGAGGCTGCGAGTGGAGGTCATTTGGCTGGTGACTGCCTGTAACCGTCTAATGGGCCCCCTGTGGGGTCCCCGGACCGGACTTCACGTTGAGAACCACTGCTCTCTAGACCACCCGATGGAGTTAAAATGATGTTGAATGAATGAATTTTTATTTTCGTGTCTTGTCACATCCCTTACGGGATTATAAGATGCCAAAAATATAAAGAAACAATATCACATACACTCCCTGGAAACAGAAACTGCACAAGTAAAAAATATTAGATATTTGGTTAATACCCAAAAACAATGTTTTCTTTGTCCGTTTGTCCCATACTTTCTCGAAATATTATGAAAGTGTGAATATCTAATATTTAAATCCATTCAAGTCTCTTTGCGTCACTTAACCATATCAAATCTAGGTTTTTACACTTATGAAATCATTTTTGACGTAGCTCATGATATAAGGGGCAGTAGAAAATAAAATGGAACTCATTCTCAATATCATTTATGTCACAATACAGTAAGTGCAAATCCGCTCTTCTTCTATTACTCCTCTATACCTACCAGACTCAAGGTGCAGGAGCAAGATCCCAGAACGGAGTTGGGCACATAGAGATCTTTGTCTTTTGGATAATGGAGCACAAACATACTTTTCACTAGCATGTCTGTGTACTTTCACTTTTCCATTGTAAGCTGCAAGCTTCTCAGTCAAACGGGACAGAATAGGAATAGGAACAGACCGGACTCCTGACTCATCCTCCCGTCACGATCACTTCATATTGAATCACATCACTCAAACATAATTGTGTCTGTCAGGCCCGAGGTGATGTCAATGTGAATGCACCCCACCTCAACAACCAGGACATGTCATTAAGTAATCAAGAGAATGTGACACTTGCTGATATCTATCTGCACGTATGTAAACCATGCATGAAAACCTTTTTTTACAGTCAAAGTCTTGGCTGCAAATGTCTATGCCAATGCAACACTGGTGTTGGGAAGCAGTTTTATTTATTTATTTAGTGATTTTCATTTGACAAAGGAGATAGAGGGGTTATGTGCTTTGGTGAGAATGAGCTGTTAAGACTCACATTTTGGCACATTTAGAAGGTAAAAAAAATACCCAGTGATGATTATTTAAGAGAAAATAGGACTGTGGCACTTAGACGTTAAGAAGTTGATCTTGGTGACAGCGTCAAAAGAGGCTAGAGATCAGACTTCAGAGTGACGCAGACTGGAACGATAAAACCCATGGGAGCTCGTAAGGATGAGATGGAGAATATTGTAGACAAACAAAGGAAGTCAATGAAAGAGACACGTGTGGAAGAATCCTCCACAGACAATGTAACGAGAGGTTTTTGTGGTGATGAGTGCAAACACGGATGAGGACGGAGGTGTTTCATGTGTTTTCCTGTGGGAGGCCGCCACCTGGCGCGGACACCACAGGTGTCTGCTGCTCAGCAGCCAATAAATTAACTACAGAGTCTGGACACATAATGTAGGAGAGAGGAGGATGCATGGAGCCTCCATGGAGGTGTGGTTGAGACAGAGGGAGGGGGGAGAGAGAAAGAGAGACTGTTATGTAGAACACTGTTTCACTGTTTCCAAAACTGTTTCGTGGACTGATTTCTGTGGGTCGCGAGTCAATATCTCCCCTTTCTGGTTTATTTTTTAAATTATTATTGTTATTTTAAAAGATTAAAAAAAAAAAAATCAGTTTTACAAATGATTTCATTAATAAAATGAAACGAATAAAGAAATTCCACACACATAGCCGGTCTAGTCCGTGCATGAGATGATACACACATGTTTTCTGCATGTAAACATCTGTTTTAACTGCAAACAATGACAGGAAAGGGGGGTTGTCTCTGTTATCTGACTTCTGGAGGGCTTTCACCCTCTCTGTTCTCACTTCCTTGCACTCCTCGTGTGTGTGTGTGTGTGTGTGTGTGTGTGTGTGTGTGTGTGTGTGTGTGTGTGTGTGTGTGTGTGTGTGTGTGTGTGTGTGTGTGTGTGTGTGTGTGTGTGTGTGTGTGTGTGTGTGTGTGTGTGTGTGTGTGTGTGTGTGTGTCAGTCAAACCCTATAGAAACATGACGACACATAAAATAACATGCACTCACGTGTGATGTCCAGCATTAGTATAAGGGAGCGAACCATTCAAAATAATCCTAACCCAGAACAAGAGACTACAAGATAACATTGAGAGGGTAACAGCCCTGTTGCCCAAAGACAGCAACCCACGCCAAAAACCCAAACACAACTCAAACCCCAAAAGACTCGCAGGGAAAGCAACAGGAGGAATTGAGGGAGATAGCAACACAGAGAGAGTGACCGCATACAATGGCTCTTTCAGCCAGACGGAACACATTTCATTTCCTATGAATATCCTGTAGATAGAGACACACGGGGAGAAAGCACCCCGTTCCTCCCAAAGCGCTGCATTGGCAGAGGCGTGGGTGAGATGTGGTATCATGTTTTTACTGTCGGTAGGAGAATGGTTTGCAGTTGTGCTGTTTATTTAGTCTGATGCTGTGGTTCTCAAAGTGGGGTCCGGTACAAAATCTTTTCAGATGGAAGTCTGCGAGCAATTAGGCGGTCCTTGACATGAACATGTTTGAGAACAATTTACAATTTAGGCATTTAGCAAGCCAGAGTGACTTACAGTAAGCAAGGTAAACACAAGGCAATACATCAAATGCCTAGATATAGTAATCTAGGATCATAGGTAAACCGAGAACCTACAGTATCATCAGTCTAAATAGTATAATAAAAAAATCAATCATCTGTACTTTGAAACTAAACACACTATAGGATGCCAGGTCAACAAATGAACCTGCCATCTGTCTACATAACATGCTACTTAAATTACATTTTAACCTTTGCATAAGCCTGCAAGGCTAGGGCAAGTGCTACGGCAAGTGCTACGGGCTAAGGGGGAGTCTGAAGAGGTGAGTCTTCAGATTACGTCGTAAGATTGGGAGTGAGTTCTGAGTTCGGGGGAAGAGTCTGGGACGCATGGAGCGTTGTCCCGGATGTTTTAGGGAAGGTTCTGACAACTTCCCTGTATTCGCTGATCTGAGTGAACTAAGCATGTCCATATAGGTCTGGACTATGTCTGTGTTACCTCACACGTCCGTATCAGCTCTGGTACCAATGCCACCATGTTACCGTTGAACAGTGAATGTTTAAACAAGTCCATGCAGATACGACCACTATGATATTTCCCTCCCACTAAATGGGAAACAATGCCGCTGCATATTTCTAACATGCTGTAATTGTTATTCGAAACATAGACCAGACTTTGTCATTTGATTCGTTTCACTACAGTAGATGACAGAAGTGGATCGCAGAGTACGTTTAAGAACTGAGTGCAGGTTCAAGTTTATTTGTCACAAGATGGGCAAGTTGTGCTGTAGCAAGTAGCCTATAAAACATGGAAAAACATGTAGCAAATATAACCACAACATGTTTACATTACCTCGTCCTGCCAAGAGCACTGAAGGCCCGGATGGAAAAAGGAATGAAAAATAATCCTCAGGTAATTGTCCTCCTCTATAACGATCTGAGTAACTACAATAAACATGGGTGCGTTATGATAATAATATTGGTGTTAAGGATTCTTGCACTGTAGAAGGAAGAAGAAAGTTTAAAAAGAAAAAAGTTTCATTGACAGAGCAGCTCTGTTCAACAAAGAGCTTATGTGTATTTAATGTAAACTTGCCCAGTGCAGCTACAGTAGGATCAGTGTTTCTGGACAACCGGATTCTCCATGCCTATATACAGGCATGTATTATACGTAGCCTGTGAGTTAGTTCTGGCAGCATACACTCGAGAGGTTACATGCATGCTCATTCTATGTGGCTGTTTACAGCGTCATGCAGACCCATACAGTACGTCATACACTGACGTGGCAGTCAGCTGTCCAAACGGGCGGGTTATTTAAGTTCACTTACATCTGTGTTCCGTCTGCTTTGTGTGTCATTGGTGTTGTCAAGCGGCGTTTGCTCCCACCACCACCCCAGCACCACCGAGAACAGATGCTCTGCTATTGGTTCTGTTCCCCATGGGGGGTTGTTATTATATATCTATCTCCCTGCTCTTAATGGTTAATGACGGTTGTCTGAATTGTGCTGAGCAGGGAGAAAAAATATAGCAGAGCCTGAACGCCAAGATATAATATTACATCCACACTTGTATTCTCAATCTATAGTATTGTTTCAATATATTCGGTCTATAATATTGGTTCAATCTGTTCGTGAGCTATCTGACAGAAATGTAGATATGTATGGGCATATCGGTCGGATCGGCGGTCAATCCGACTCGGCGCCAGGCACGGCACTCCCTAGCCAGTCGGATGATTCTTGAGATACGTGAATTATAGACATGCACACACAAACAGACAAAGATTTCACACATTTATAGTAGGATATCTATCTGTATTGATTGCCTAGTTGATTTTGGAAAAGAAACATATAATTTTGAGGTGAAATGGTTGATGATGATGTATGATTCAGTGCGTTTGAATGCAGATTTTTGAACGCTGGTCTTGGAGAGCATTTCTTACCATAATGCATGTAGCAGTTTCCTTTGGTGGGGTCTAGCTGGATGGCTCTCTGGTAGTACTTCTCTGCTTCTGTCTTCTGCCCCTGGAGGAGAGAAGAACACATTACAACCACCCATCAGCTCCTACATCTACATACCTGGATGTTATACTGTCATTACTTGGATCCTTTCAGGTCGTTTGTAGTCTTGTGTAGCCAGACAACTATTCCACATCTCTGAATGCTATATAGAGTCTGGAACTACACCTCCTGAAATCCGAGAACAGATGCTGTTCATCATTAACATTCAGGAAAATATATTTCAAAATATCTTTTCATTTTATTTTAGAATTTCCATTTCTGATAAGCAGCAAGCTATACAGTATATGCTTCAATTATTGTGATTGTGAGACTGTAAAGATAAAACGGAAGTGGGGAGGAGGTGTCACATCCGCTTTAATTATCTGGATTATCCTCTGATCATTTTCAGAGCTTCCGTTGCTCCAGACTGGATGACGGAAGCATTTGAAAATTGTGTGAGGCAACAGTCTGGCTCACAAGACCAGGTAGTTTGTAGCTGTAGCAGTTTAATACATGAAACATTTCTACTCATGACACCTGTATGTTTCCTGTACTTCTACATCCTTTGTTCTATAGTAGATTAATGTACAGCTGTACATCCTGTGCAACAACCGTACACACACACACACACACACACACACACACACACACACACACACACACACACACACACACACACACACACACACACACACACACACACACACACACACACACACACACTCATCACAACATCAGTTGCAGTTTATCGCGTCTGCTACGCATTATTTTATTGTGCCGCCATGCATGACTTGAGACATGGCAGCTCTGCTGTTCAGAACCAGGAAACTGAAGCTCATAAAGAGAAGGCCCAATCCCACCCCCCTCCCCCCACCTTTTAACACAAGACCTCAAAGGGTGGGTGTGTGTGTGTGTGTGTGTGTGTGTGTGTGTGTGTGTGTGTGTGTGTGTGTGTGTGTGTGTGTGTGTGTGTGTGTGTGTGTGTGTGTGTGTGTGTGTGTGTGTGTGTGTGTGTGTGTGTGTGTGTGTGTGTGCGTGCGTGCAGGTGTGTGAGAAAGATATTGCACGTGAACAAGGCCTCCCTTCCTTTCTTTCCTTGACGCTGCTGCAATGATTGCTTCCATATTGCCGATGGATTCTACACTCAACATGAAATGAGAGAACGTTCATATTAGTTTGGGTTCATTAGCTTCTTCCCATATGCTCACGCTGGCTCTAAATGAGCCAACTTCACATTCAATTACTTCTCTTTCCCATTTTATCATTCACTATTAGAAGTAGAGCAGTTTAGAGTTGCGTTGAAGCAAATGAGGATTTAACAGTTCCAAGAAGTGGGAAAAGTACCGGTATACAGTAGACTCCAAAATTCGGAGTATCAATTTTAAACCGTTCATCATTTTCCTGCCATCATGCAGATAAATGTTGTCCATTCTGCCTAAAAATGGACCCTTACAGGGCTCAGGATTGTGCTGTATACTAGCTATATTTAGACCCAGTTGTGTGACTCAGAACATAGTCTACATTTAGACTTTATACGTTTGCATTTTGAAGGCTACTATCCCAGTGGGAGCTTGCTAGCGGTTAGCATTGCCACTGAATGTATCCAACAGCACGGCTTTAAGCTGTAGCTCATAAATCAAAGTAGCGCTGACTGACCACAGCTCTCTCTCCACTCCACTCCAATTCCACCCAGAGGTCTCTGACTGGGACCAGAGCCTGACTGGAGCACAACACCAGTATCCAGTGTAAAGGTCCTTAGAACTCTGCTAAGAAGTAGAAGCTACAAAGTTTAGTAGAAGGTGAGGGAAATGTCACCCTTTAGATTGGCTCTTCCAGTTTTTAGTTTCTGCAAAACGGTCTGCTGAGGACATGATAATGTGAGTTCACACGACCGGGATGGTTTACCAACACTGAGCTATATGACAGTCCTGTTTCAGGTGGCCTCTCTCTTCAGAAAGTGAAGACAGCGTTGTTTCAGATCCTAACTACTATATCATGTTTATAAAGCAATTTAAAACAAAACATCATGGTTTCCCCAAATAAACAATATCTCCCACATTGACACAACTTCAGGTTGACCTTTTCTCCATGTTGTGTGTAGTATCGATGGGGTCCTGTGGGCTGGATGGACACATGTATGATGGAGTGATTTAATAAGGAAGTAGTTCTAATTGAATCATAAGCCTGTCTGTGGGCCCCATAGTCCCAAAAGCATCCAGTCTCCTGTCCCCTAAGCCTTGTTGTGGAAAGACAGACAGACGGGGGGCTCAATCTCCATGTCTCCTGTCCCCTAAGCCTTGTGGTGTGTGTGGGGGGGGGGGGGGGGGTCAATCTCCATGTCTCAGGGCCCTGGATCTGCCACCAGTAACTGAAGGGACCAAGCAGATGTCAAGACGTGTGTGCGTGTGCGTGCGTGTGTCACTCAGCGAATGTTTTTAATGTTTAGTGTGTGTGTGTGTGTGTGTGTGTGTGTGTGTGTGTGAGAGATTAAAATTGGGGTACAGGTTTCTGAGCCCTTAAGCATTGCGGCTGTGCTGTGCAATGTGTGTGTGTGTGTGTGCCTGTGCACATGCATTAATAGTTGATGGTAAAGTGTCTGTAAGGAGCGAATGACCCCTGGTTGTGTCTTGCATCAGCAGCACCCTGAGGGAGTCAGTCATTCTAGATGAGGTCACAGAGGTGACTCAGATCATCATGGGACATGTTTTTACTTCCTCGCCCCGAACCTCAGTCACACGACATCTGTTGTCATCTGCTGTCACCGTCATGTTCAGGTTCTTTACTTTATAAAGTGGGTTTTTTTATTATTTTTTTTATTCTCAGTTTTAGTTTAGTCTTTCTTCTTTTTTTAGTTTCTTTTTTTTGCAATATGAGGTATTTGTCACAGTCATATTCAAAGTAATCCCAAACGAGACTCTGGTGCTTTCTCCTGACTTTGAGGTGCTGACAGCTGACGTAAAAACTGACCCAAAACAAATTGGAAAATATATTTCATGTCAAAACCACAATACTAGACTTACAGTATATGTATGAAAAAAATATATTTGAAACTTCACAATACAAATTAATTAAATATTATGTTTTTTTTTTTTTTTGCTATAATAATAACCTTGTAGGACACGCACGCACATGCACGTACACACGCACGCACGCACGCACGCACGCACGCACACACACACACACACACACACACACACACACACACACACACACACACACACACACACACACACACCTGGAGCTCATCCAGTGAATTAAGGGTTGGCATTGTGCTGCACCAGACTCACTCCCCATGTCTCTGACCTTCAGACATCACACAGATATTTAATTATGCAGATAAAAACAGCTGCCTTGTTTCTTGTTTCTCTGAAAGGTGTTTGGCAGCGACGTCACCCTCAGGTTAGCGTCACTCCAAGGTCCCTGGAAGCAGTGGTGTAAAGTAACTAAGTACATGTACTCAAGTACTATACTTAAGTACAATTTTGAGGTACTTTTACTTTACTGGAGTATTTCCAATTATCTATACTTTTACTTCTACTCCACTACATATCAGAGGCAAATATGGTACTTTTACTCCACTACGATTATTTGAAACCTAACTTTGCAGATATGAATGATTGCATTATGAAACATACATTAACCACTTCAGCCCTATTTTATACCTATTACCTATTATCTACAAGCTAACTATTATCTACAAGCGCGTCGCATCGCGACGCGTTGTGAGCTTGTAGATCTGCTATTTTCAAACATTTTAGTAATTTTACTTTTGGTACTTTAAGTAGCCTACATTTTGATACCAATACTTTTGTACTTTTACTAAAGTACATTTTTTATTCCGGCCTTTTACTTTGCAGTATTGATACTTTTACTTAAGTACAAGATTTGAGTACTTCTTCAGTCTAGTACCGTAACTTCAATGTAATCTACTGTAGCTCCTACAGTCAAGGTCAAGTATAAATACTCATGGAAACACCACAGGAGTGGGTTTAGTTTTACAGTCACAGCCTCTTAACAATCATAGCAGAGAAATCAATAGGCTGGTTAATGCCCAATTTATACTTTGCACGTCGAAAATAGCCAACCTATAAGCTTACAACGCGTCGCAGATGCGATGCGTTGTAAACTTGTAGATTATCAAATCTCAAAACAAACAAGCTGAATATTCATTATTCATTTATTCTCATTCAGGTTTTACCTAATAAAATAGTTTGCCAGGTATAACTACTGTAATCATTGCTAAGATAAGTGTGTGTGTGTGTGTGTGTGTGTGTGTGTGTGTGTGTGTGTGTGTGTGTGTGTGTGTGTGTGTGTGTGTGTGTGTGTGTGTGTGTGTGTGTGTGTGTGTGTGTGTGTGTGTGTGTGTGTGTGAGAAATTGTATTCTTAATAATGCTGTATGGAACATTGAAGTTAACAGCGGTTCCCAGCAGTAAGAGAACAGGGACTTACGGTGATGGACAACAGTTTGCCGTAGGTCAGGTGAGCAGGGATGTGGTCGTGTTTGGACCTGAGAGACTCTCTGTACCAGTGACCTGCCTCCTCCAGCCTGTTCAGCCTCATATAGGCCTCTCCTGGAAGAGAGAGCAAAGGTCAGGGTCTCTGGGAGATTCATATGACAACAAAGGAAGAAAACATATTTTAGATCAATGGTTCTCACATTTATTTGTGTCAAGGATTAAGCCGCGGACCCCATCTGAAAATGTTTGTACCAGGAACCCTCAGAAGAGAAGATTTGTGTTAAAAAATCATCGATCAAAAATGTTCCAATGCTTTCAAGAATTTAAAGAAAAATGTTCAAAGCTACAAGCTATTTTTTATAGCCGACTTATAAAATATGGATAAAGTGGTTAAAATGATTGTGATGCTATATTAACACATTCTGCTGGGACCCCCTGGAACTCCCCCCAAGGACCCACTTTGAGAACCACAGTTTTAGATGATGTTTAAAACATAAACGTATTCTTGGAACTCATAGAGGTGTATGTGGGGGTAGATATGGCCTCAAGAGTTATGAGTTACAGTACAATAGTTTTCACACATGTATGGGCACAGGAATAGCTGACAGGGGAGAGCTCAAAAGCTCAAAGAAAATATCAGAAGAACGCTGAAGTGGATATTGGCATTTCTTTTCTTTTTCTTCTTTTGCTTCAGTCAACAACAGAGGTTGACTGAAGCCAGTTTGACACTCAGATGATTGCATCGTTACAACACAGATTTACTTAAAGGGATAGTTCATCCCAAACAATTTTTTTATCGATTAGTCACCCCATGGAGACTTGAATTCATCGATAAATATTTAGTTTTAAGACAATAATTTGATGACCGGCAGCGGTTCCGGTAGGAGACACAAATAGTCTCCTTTGTGTTTCCTACCGGAACCGCTGCCTACCGGTCTGTTGGTCGTCAAATTATTGGTTTAGGAATGCAACAAAAACTAAAATATATCCATGAATTCAAGTCTCCATGGGGTGACTAATCGATAGGGGTGAACTATCCCTTTAACCTTCCTCCAGAGAGGGTCTGGAGTAGGTTGTGTGAAGGTCATGTGACACTGATGAGCATCAATCTGTTCCATTTGACATTTCCTAACAGGTGCAACAAGGCTGATAAGAACTGAACTCTGTTGACTCTTGATGACTGAGGGTTTTATCCATTAAGACCTGAGGTCGATTCTAAATCAGTAGTTCTCAAACTTTTTCATGCCAAGGCCGTGGACCTCCCCATCTGAAAATGTTTTGTGCCAGGGAGAAGATTTGTGTTGAAAGATTCAAGATTACTCAACACTTTTCATACAATTTCAAGAAGTTTTTAAAAATCTTAGCAAGCTTAAAAATAGCAGATGTTATTTTTGAGAACCACTGTTCTAAACCACTGTTTAGAACAGTTTTCTGAGAAAAAAACAGTTTAAAAAAACTGTTACTAATTCACATAGCGTTCATATAACATATTGCTAAAATCTAAAATCACAGATGCTTTCCCAGTTTTAATGGGTTGAATACATTCACCCCACCAATGCAGTTAGTTTTCTTTTCTCAGTGATCACAATATTGGTTGATATGAGAAAGCAGCGAGCCGATTGGACACCAGTGGGAAAGAAATCATGGTTTGATGACATCACTTGTAACAAAGAAACAAAGTGTCCCCCAGACATTGCGCAACCCCACCTGGCAAAACACTATATCCTCTTTCTTTCTCAATGTACTCAGGCTGCCCAGAGGAATGTTGCAGGCTTTAGGCTCGGCTGTAATGTCAACTATGCAATCACGATGTGCTTCCAGTGATGTAGTTAGTAATACAATAACACAACGAGGGATGTGATTTATTACAGGGATTAGTTTGGTTTCTCTTGGAGATGATGTAGGTTACATCTACACTAAGACTGAGCACATGTTTAAGAGTTATGGTGTTGGAATCCAAACAGGTGGCTCTAGTACATTAAACCCGTTTCTATGGAGTACTGAAACATCAGGGCAACGTTTAAATGGATGAGAGCAAGACTGTTGAAGAAAGGTATTCAAAAATATTTGACAAATGATCCTCATTTTGTTCAACTTAAAGGTCAGAAATGCATTAAAAGTAAGCATGTACAGTAGGCTATAGATTCACAACTCTTATAATCAAGCCTGGCTAATGAACCAGTAAAGCTGTTCCCAGTTTCCAGACTATGCTACGTACATGGCACATTTGGCACAGTTGGAACTGCCAACACGGCACATTTGGAAGTAGTGAAAATTGCACATCTACAAGCTACGAGCTTGTGGATGTGCTATTTTTGCTACTGCTTATATGTTTTTTTTTCATTTTTATTTTTTTTATTTATGAAATACTTTTGAAAAAAAAAAAATGATGAAAAGGTTTGACTTTCTTTGTTGAAACTCTTTTGAAATATATACATTTATTTTTGCAAGTAGGAAACAAAAATGTACTCGCGACCAATACAAATTGGTCGCGAATTGGGAAACAGTGCCCTAGGTTTTCATCATGTGGCCCATGGACCCAAAGGGGTCCTTGAGGGTGTCACCAGATAAAGAATTGATACTTAATCTTCACCATTATTAAATGTAATACAATTATTAAATTAAAAGTAAATACAACTGAAGAACATGGAAGAATGGCTATTTTGATCAGAGTTCCACTGTTATCTTACCTAAGGTATACACAGTAAAGGAATTCTTTTTTTTTCCCCCACAATTTTTGTAACCCTTTTTCTTCACCCGGTGCAAATGTTCTAAGTGATCCTGGGCACTACACTCCCCCCACCAGCCTAGGGAGCCCAGGGCCGAGCTCATGCCTCCTTCAATTGCATTAGAAGTAAAGGAAAGTAAAGGAATTCTGTACTAAAGCAGGCCATATCGGACGAAATCATGTCTAAACAATAACAATCTTAGACTGCTGCCCCAGAAATCAACATCCTATCAAATGGGGTTCCGTTGGCCTATCTATCAATGCATATTTAATTGGTGGTTCTTGAAATTAAAAAAGTTTGAGAATCACTGGCCTAGACACGCACAAAAAAATCTGAAATTGCTCTTTAGAGTCGAGGGAAGATCAGTTCAGCGAGGTTTCACCTCATCAAAATACCACTTTGTATGTAAATGATATTTCACAGAACATGTACATTTTAGTGCACAGCTCAGTGTGTGAATGAAGATGAAGATAATGAATGGATCCATCAGTTACTGACCCATCATGTTGAACAGACTCTGTGGAGCAAACTGTCTGGGCATCTTCTGTACAGCGTCCTTATAGACTGACAGCGCCTCCTGTTGGGAAAATAAGAAATCAGAGGTGAATTTTAATCTCAGTTTTATTATCTCCACCTAACCGGGCCGAAAGGCCAGGAGACAGAGATTATGTTTTTGCACCTGTCCGTCCGTTCGTCTGTCTGTCCGTCTGTGTACAGCTAATCTCGGACACCACTGGACCGATCGGCATGAAACTTTGAACCCACACTCCCAGTTGACCAAAAAAGGACCTCCACCCCAAATATTCCAAATTGGCCTCATGGTGGTCGTATAATATACGTAACAATATGCAATACAAATATTTCAAGATGTCCTCCATACTTTTGAAAAATAAAAACTCGAAATACAAATAGTTAATTTAAAGTCTAGCTTAAATGGCATTTTGTGAGGATCAAACTGCCATATCATGAAGTATTTAACTCACCGAGTGCCTGAATTATTTCTGGCTATGTTGTCCCAGTGCCAGAGATTTTTTCAAAGTAAAAAAAAAGTGCTTAGGAAGCGAGATACAGCCTTTTTCAGTTATAAGTTAAACAAGGAGTTGATGGAGCTGCAAATCTTCAGATAATGATATCTTGGGTTCTGATTTTTTTTTTACTATTTTTTAAAAAACACGTCAAACACGTCATTGGCACATTGCGCCATAGCGGTAAAACATGTGAAACACGTTAATGGCACTCAATGAGTTAATTTGTTTTAGCAGAAGCTAGCAACATTTGAAGTCCCACTCCAGGAGGTCGTTTTGATGTTGGTACAGAGATACAGAACATACCGCAATACGACATAAAGCGATACAGTAGGACAACTATACATGATGCACATATTGTGCAAACTAACATAGTATAAAAACACTCACCTCCTGCCGGCCCTGTTCATGCAGCAGCTTCCCCAGGTTGTACAGGCAGCTGGTGATGGAGCTCTTATGGGTGTGTGGGTTTTTGAGGTTCTCGTCTGGGATCTCGGCACAGGTCAGGAAGGTGCGCTTGGCCTCCTCCTGGCTGCCCTGGTTCATTAGAACAATGCCTGTGTTCAAGTAGGCCGCTGTGCAAGAGGACGGGACAGAGAGATGAGGGGACATTAGAGATATTAATAATATAATAATAATAATAATAATAATGCAGCGCCTCAGAATATCGTTGGCTATCCTGAAGCAGCAAGCCCCCTGGGGAACAGAGGCATGCAATAGTTGACCCTTTACTGACCTCTAGAAACAGTGATATGCATTAGTTGACCCTTTTACTGCTCTAGAAACAGTGAGATGCAATAGTTGACCCTTTTACTTCTCTAGAAATAGAGAGATGCAATAGTTGACCCTTTTACTTCTCTAGAAACAGAGAGATCTCTCTGTTTGATCAACTATTGCATCTATGCAATAGTTGACCCTTTTACTTCTCTAGAAACAGAGAGATGCAATAGTTGACCCTTTTACTGACCTCTAGAAACAGTGATATGCATTAGTTGACCCTTTTACTGCTCTAGAAACAGAGAGATGCAATAGTTGACCCTTTTACTTCTCTAGAAACAGAGAGATGCAATAGTTGACCCTTTTACTTCTCTAGAAACAGAGAGATGCAATAGTTGACCATTTTACTTCTCTAGAAACAGAGAGATGCAATAGTTGACCCTTTTACTGACCTCTAGAAACAGGATACAACTGCATTTATAAGTCGCAAAAGAGCCACTACGTTGATAAGAATGTTTGGTGTTTGCTGTTTTTACCTACTGTAAATATACTGTTAATGTAAAAAAGTAATTGGGGAGAGAACATTTTTCTGTCTGTCAAGCACGGAATAAATGTAAATATTCAGCAAAAAAGCTTCTCTCATCGGATGTGACCCCCTTTTACCCATTAATACAACTACAGTTGTAAAATCACATTTAAGTAACATTAAAGAAACATTTTACTCAGTCACATGATCCTGTCAATAGATTTGAAAACACATCAAATAGATTTGAAGACACTTCAAACCTTGAGGTCGTTTGACAAACTATAAATGATGGTTAATGGATTTACAGTGACAAGGTAATGTCGGGGGATTCAAAACATAGTCTCGGCCACGCCCTCGGCCTGGCGGAGACAAAAATAGTCTCCCTCACATTCTATCCTGCCAGCATTCTGATGGCCGTAACAAGACAGGATAGAACAACGTTGTTAGTGCAGCCAGAGACATGGGTCTATAGTTATAAGGGTTCGTCACCTTTGACAACGTGGGTTAATGAAGGGATTAGAAGTGGCTTCAAGTTCTCCCTCAGGCACACCAATCACAATTAATCAAATCACTGGCAGGGGGAACAGATCAAGGCCACAAGGGACATGAGAAGCTATTTCTCCACCAATAATAAGTCCTGTTTCATGTCTTGTGTTGTTGACTGGTCCAAAGGGGTTTTTCCTCACATTATGTCAGATCATGTTTGTGTTCTGCTTGCTCCAATCTGTGTTTCTCAGAACGGTTCTCATCCCGTTCAGCAGCACCAGTCCTGCACACACACTCAACAGGAAGACCTTACGGCCTCTCGTCCTCAGTCTGACGGACAGCGTCCTCGCCCCGACGGCCACCAGTAAACAGAAGCCCATGCTGGGGATGTAAAGGACCCTCTCTGCCACCACGAATCCACGTAGAAGAACAGGTTAGTGGCAGGAAGGAACGGTAAACATAGAAGACCTAAAGAAAACACCACCACGTGTCTCGTAGGGGGCAGGGACGTCTGCGGGGGGCGGTAGAGAGTTTTATCTGACCCGTTCAGGGTGGTCTTTAGAGAGCCCAGCTGCTCCGAGTCCGTGTAGTGGTTGGTGTCGGGGGCGTGGTGGTAGCCGTTCGCATTGGCGTTCGCCTTCCCGTTGGCCAGAGAGGCTTTGCCATTGGCCAGCCTGGCCTCCTTGGGTGTGGAGGCGGGGCCACGAAGACAAGACAGAGTCAGGAGGATAAATCCGCCGTAGAAGGCGACCGTGAGAAGGTTCCTCCAATCGGCCACGGTCCCGATCAGAGGCAAAGCGTCCATGGACCAATCAAAGCTGAGCTTGTCGGGACAGAGGAGGAGCCAGGCGTTGGTGGCGGGCAGGTGGAGGAAGGTCAGGGTTCGAGTCAGGAGGTGCGGCGAGTCGGCCCGCAGGGTTGTCAGAGTTGGAGAAGTTGGGTGGTTTGTTGCCCATCCAGTAGAGACGAGCTGACAGGAGCATCAGTCCCCAGACAGCCAGAACACTGAGGCTTAACAACACACTGATGTTCTTCTTCTGCAAGGGGAGGGACAAGAATAAGCAGAAAAACAACCAAGTCAACATTTTAGTCCTGAGCATCTTGTTCAAGAAACACAGTGTTTTGTCTTTGCTCCAGAACACCTCCGTTTGTTTTACTTTGACAATCAATCCTTTCAAACAGACTGAGGTCAGAGCTGGATCAGAACAGTGGTTTTAATATAAACATCTGCTCCCTTTGAGCTCCTGAGACAACAAGTTGAGAAAGGGAGACTTAATAGTCTTTCTGATATCGTGCGTCACCGTGGAAATGTGGGATATCATTTGTGAGTCCACGGTGGAAAAGATTTAAGACCGGTCATATTTAGCTCTCCGCTGTTGTTCAAAAAGAATAACTTTGTGAATGAGGAGAGCAATTGATGGAATGTTTTTGGAAGCTGCCTGGGGCTTTAGCTGTGTTCCAGTACAACCGTTACAGCCAAGTGCTATGCAACTTTTAACACTTTTGATTTGTAAAGGCGTATGATAACCAAAAATCTTTCTCCTTCAGTCTGTTTCTTGAGCATTTTGAGTGCTTAAAAATTAAAAATTAAAATGCTACTATTAACCAGTGGTGGAAAAAGTACTCAAATGTTTTACTAAGTAAAAGTATCAATACTGCAATGTAAAAGTACTGAGATGTAGTGGAGTAAAAGTAAATGTATAGACAAGTACCTCAAAATTGTACTTAAGTACAGTACTTGAGTAAATGTACTTAGTTACTTTACACCACTGCTATTAACTACTACTATGTAAAAAATACATAGTGGTTAGTACATTATCCTTAGAATGTGAATCTCTAGTGTCATTAAATCAATACGTCTTATCTTAGATCAATATAACTCTAAAATGTTTATTTGAATCAGCTTGTGCCAAGCTGATTGATGATTTCACATCAAATAAACATTGCTTATACAACATCTAGTTCCAACCCCGCATTCTGATTGGCCGAGAGAAGCATTCAAGCCGTGCCAATAATCACAATACACCAACGGGTAAAATCACTGTTTGTGGCCCAGTCCAGCTGGCATTAAGTCGCCTATAGCAACGATAAACAATGGGGAACTGTATTGGATTGCGAAGGGCTGAAAGCAATGCAATATAGTGAAATCGAATACTACTAAGCCGTATAAAAAAAAGATTTAACGACAGTTGTGTAACAACACTTGCTGTTGTACAAAAGCAATAAAACACTCAAACTTGCTTATAAAAAAAATATAACACTTTTTAAAGCCTGCTGATTTGCATGTATGCCATACTCATATACTGGATAATGAGTGTGTGCCATTCTCCCTGGGTATATATTTTAAATAATGGATATTATTATTAATATAATACTGAACAGGAGCTGAATCTCACTCTCTGGGGTGATTCCAAATTGATTAGCTGCACATGAAATGCCCTTTAAAACTTTGGACACAATGCGGTATCTGTAGAAACGGGTCCTGATTTGAATTGACGCATCACTGTTGACATGCCAACATTTGATGAGGTACACAGTGAAGAATGAGGAACTGGCTCCTCTCTCAGACCTAATGTGTTCTGCATTGCGCTGACTTGGCACATTGGTCCTCGCTCATCAAGACGAGCACCGTGCCAGGCATTGAAAGGGCTGACGTTGATGAAGTGACCTAATTATACCCAACACCACTCTACATGAAAGGCCTGCTACTGCTGTGCACAGAGACCTGCGATGAGCTGGGTCACGGGTTCACAGGGAACGCATCTCTGTCATTTTAGATTTCTTTTGGCAATTCAAAAATAGCAGATCCACAAGCTCATAGCGCGGCACCGAGTGCCGCACTATGGGCTTGTAGATCTGCTATTTTTGAAAATATCACGAAAATGTGTGCAAATCTTTGAATATATATATTTTTAACCGAACATTTTTAACTCCAATCTTTGCTTCTGGGGGTCCCTGGAACAACATATTTTGAGATGGGGGTCCGCAGCCAAATACATATCATTTTGGAGGTCCTTGACATGAAAAAGTTTGAGAACCACTGATATAGCAACATAAGTTTAAAAAAAGATATATGTTAGGATTTAGTAGACGTTTGTAGAATGAAGCAAAGATTTGAGTAAAAAATGTTCGCTTTAAAAAAATATATATACTGTATTAAAAGATTTGCACACATTTTCACATGTTTTTCTTTAAAAAAAATAGCAGATCTACAAGTTCATAGCGCGGCACCAAGTGCCGCGCTATGAGCTTGTATGTCTGCTATTTTTTTAACGAAATCTACAAATGACACCGATGTGTTCCCGGTCTTAAACGGTTAAAGTGCTTCCTGTCTGGCATTGTAATGAAATAACATCAGTGTCTCTGAGGAGAATTAATGAAATGCAAGTCTTCCCTGACGATCTTCAATAGACGTGATGCATCTGCTCAACCCTCCCTTTTTGTTTTATCAATCAAGCATAACTTGGGCTGGGCGATGTTGAAAAAAATCTAATATCACTATAATTAATTGACCAAATACCTCTGGCGACATTTTGATGATATTTTGGGGATCACGTGATTAAATACATAATGAGATGTTTTATAAATAATAATAATTGAAATAAGCAATACACACAGATTAAATCTTAACAACACAAACCCATAGTGTCACTATTCCGGGCAGTTCATACAACATTCACAGAAAACACAATGTGGCACTTGTAAATCTGCTATTTTCAGCGAAGGTATTTTGTGTAGATGGGGAAAATAGGAGGGGAACAAGAACAGACCCCTGGGGGACTCCGGTCAACAATATATGGTAAAAACTAAAAAGCATATCACGCTCACTTTGCAAATACCCTCCCGTCTCCTTCTCCTGCTCTCTCTGTCCTACCATGTCCCATTTGCCATCTCATTTCAGTCCGATTAGGGAGCTAATAGGATGAGAAATGGAGTGCGAGTCCAACCACATCTGTCTAGCCACTCCGACAAGGGAGCTGATTTGCATTTCCTCATTGTTCAGGTAGCAGTGAGATGGTGGTCAGATGATGTGAAGAACTACCCCCCCCCCCCCCCCCCCCCCCCCACACCCCTTGCTGTTTAAAGAATTATTCAACTGGAATATATTCTGTGCCGCCATGAATAATATTGCACTTTATACACAAATTACTTTATTATACAAATATATATTGCCCTCTAAAACACTGCCTTATAGCCTTATAGCCTTAAATAGATTGCACGTTTGCACCTTTTGAACCTGTTTCGCAAGTCTGTTTTTGTATTTATGCTTTGTTTTCCCTGTGTAATGTACGCTATTGTTGCTTGTTTTTTATGTTTTTTCTGGGGACTGCAGATGTAAATCCGGTGTATTTACTCAACATTGATATGCAGTGTCCCGTCTAAATAAACGAATAAAGTAAAGTAAAGAAAGCAGATAAAGGTGGGAAGTGAGGGCATTTTCTCCGTCACCCTCTGTGTTCTCATGTGTAGCACGATGTCTGGCTCCTTATCTAGGCAGCGATAGCCCTGTGACTGACTGGGCACAGTGTATGATAAGCTCTCTGCACCGATGACAGTGACCAGGATGGCACTGCCAAGGTGATAGACATACCAGATTTGTCCGGGGGAGGGGGGGGGGGGGGTCTGTCATCTGACACACAGTCTACTGTGTCTGTGTACAGAGGTGAAGGACATTTATGACATCAACTGCTCCCCTGTGTGACTATTACATTACTGGAGTAGTATTGAATATTAGGCTGGTAACATAGAATTGAATATTGGAACAGTAACATAATATTGAATGTTGGACCAGTAGCACATACAGTAGTATTGAATATTGGACCAGACGCATACTATATTGGATATTGGAACTTTATTTGTGCACAAAATCTTTACCTAGGCTGTGGTATACTTTGGTTGGTTTGTTTTCCTTCTTTCTACTCTGTTTCTTTCTTATGTTTCCTTGTATGAGACAGACTCATTCCTCTATCGTGGCTGACAGCCAATGGTGCCTTGTTGTTGCTGAAAAAAACTAAAAATCAATGCACACATCCCAGGGACAGACGTATCCTTGCTCAGTAAAACCCAAGGGGACCTTTTATCATCCTAGTCATGCCGTTTTACGAGGGCCCATCATGTTGGCGACACGGAGCAGGATTTGTAATCAAATGCAGAGTCCCCCTTCATGTGAACAGGCTTTCCAATCAAAAACTGAACAGCAGTGTCCTTGTTGTTCGTCTCCAAACCCTGACAGTTTGGATGGAGAACGGCACACTGGCATCTGGACATTTAGAGTGTGTGTGTGTGTGTGTGTGTGTGTGTGTGTGTGTGTGTGTGTGTGTGTGTGTGTGTGTGTGTGTGTGTGTGTGTGTGTGTGTGTGTGTGTGTGTGTGTGTGTGTGTGTGTGTGTGTGTGTGTGTGTGTGTGTACAAAATAAGTATATTTTGATGCAAATACTTTTTTACTTTTACTCAAATAACATTTTGAACACAGGCCTTTTACTTGTAACAGGGTATTTATATATTATGGTATAGCTACTTGTACTTAAGTAAAATATCTGAGTAGTACTTCCACCACTGGTTTGTGTATTTATTTACTGCGGCACATTTCGGTTATTGGGGAATGCAGTAGCAACCACTTTGTATATCAACTTATTTTCTCCCAATTTAGCAGCATGATAAATGAGCAAAGTTTATCCCCCCAACCAATGCAATGTGCACAGGCAAACAGTTCTCCAAATCATACTCCTAATGAAAAGCAAACAATATGCAGCAACACATCCGCATAAACACAAACCATGTAAATGCTCACACGTGCACAATTTATTTCACCCACATACAGGAACCATTAACAGCTGGCTGAGGTTTCCCTCGGAGAGCAGGAAGGTATAATTGGATACACACGACTTCCCCTGCAGCGTACGGTCAGACCTGGGTGTGATTTGAGATTCTGATCAAAATTTTAATTCTCATGTTTAACAAGGTCACAAGTACAGCCTTTCATCTTCTCAGACCTTTTTCTTTTAAATAAAAAAAAATATGTTAATACATGCTTTGATTACAAACCAGATGGATTACTGTAACTCCTCATTCAATTCCACTGTACTCTCTCTTGTTTTTTACCATAAACTGTATTGTTTGCAGTTTTTTTGTTTTGTTTTGTCTGTTTTTACTTTGTGATTATTTTATCATCCTTTCATTTAATAATTTGCTATTTTTATGTGAAGCACTTTGGGCTGCATTTTCTGTATGAAAGCTGCTGTACAAATAGTTATTATTTATTTATTTAGACTTTTTACCCCTTTTTGGCCCCAATTTAGTTATGCCAATTGATTCCTCCCCACACACATTTCTGTGTTGTCACTGCTGTTGTATCCTACTGACTCACCTGCCAGTGAGGAGCCCCCACCAGGAGGACAGGGCCTTTGTCCTACTCCTCCCGTTCAATGCTCCCTGCTGACAGGTGCCTCCCCGCCCGGCTACCCTACTACCGGCTACCCCCGAACACGGCCC
Organism: Gymnoscopelus microlampas; assembly: GCF_963454915.1. NCBI lineage: Eukaryota > Metazoa > Chordata > Actinopteri > Myctophiformes > Myctophidae > Gymnoscopelus > Gymnoscopelus microlampas. Next base: position 16,581,374 of record NC_139960.1, on the reverse strand, counting down.
AATTGTGTTCGTGTACACACTCGACCGGATGCACCACGGTGGATTCGAATCCACAACCTCTGCGGTGGTGGGCAGGCATTTTACCACTGCGCCACCCGAGTTCCCCTTCAAATATTATTATTATTATAATGTACCTTCCCCAGCAGAACGGCGATGGTCTGGTGAAAACAGAGCCCCTGGAAGATGAAGAGGTCGTACACGGCCGAGACGGCCAGAACCGTGACCCCCTGCTCCTTCCACAGCATACTGGCCGCAGCACACCACAGGCTGCCCAGCATCCAGGCCCAGCACCGGCCCACCAACCACCAACCCGCCGCCACAGCGTCTGGCGTCGTGGAAGGCCCCTCGGGGGTCCCTGCGGAGTCCACAGTGTCTGGCGTAGCAGAAGAGAGACAGCAGGAAGAACAGAGCGGCCCCGACGTCGGCCCTGCCCACCACGCCGGCCACGGCCTCGGTGTGCACCGGTGCGACGCAAAGACGAGGCCCGCCAAAAGGTTCCACGGCGTTCCTCCGCCCAGCAGGGGGCGAGAGAAGGCGGTGAAGAGGGCGGTGACGGAGGCGTGGAGCCCCACGTTGACCAGGTGGTAGCCCCGCGGCCGCAGGCCGTGCAGGGTGTGGTTGAGGCGGAAGGAGAGCGTGCAGAGAGGTCTGAAGGACTTGTGGCTGCCGCTGTGGGTGAGAAGTCATCGTACAGGATGCTGGACCACGGAGTCTCAGGGAGAAGGTCCTGGTTGGTTTTGATAGCTCGGCTGGAACAAAGACACACAATAGAAAACGACCGTGAACATCTTGTAGTCCAGGCGTTTCGGGCCATATTTTGATGGAATCGTGCACTTTACGATACAAGCATGAAATTTGGCACACAGTTAGAGCATGCCATAAGGATCATTTTTGGCTATAGGGCCATCGCAGATTTGTCCTGTGGTAACCATGGCAGCCATTTTCCAAAATGGTCTCCATCTGCTGTTATTTTACCAATAACTCAGGTGCTAGACCACCTAGGATCTTGATTCTGGTGACTAATCCTACATTTTCAAGTATGAGGAATACAGTGGTACTATTTAGAATTGTCTTGTGGTAACCATGGCAGCCATCTTTCAAAATGGCCACCACCTGCTGTCATTTTACCAATGACTCAGGTGCTAGACCACCTAGGATCTTGATTCTGGTGACTAATCCTACATTTTCAAGGATGAGGAAAACAGTGGTACTATTCACAACATGCTAGTAACTACCTAACTAACTACAGTACATGAGGAGGCTGATACTCGTGTCATATTACACCTAGAAGATGCTGTGAAGAAAGGGTATAGCAAGGTGACAATACGCACAGTAGACACGGATGTGCTGGTCCTGGCAGTAACGTCAGCCCAACGCCTCCACTTGACTGAGCTGTGGGTTGCTTGTGGAACTGGGAAAAGTTTCCGCAACTTAGCAGCTCATGAGATGGCAAGGGCATTAGGCCCAGATCGATGCTTAGCCTTACCCATGTTCCATGCCTTTACTGGATGTGACACAGTGTCATCTTTTGGAGGCAGAGGCAAGAAGACGGCATGGGAGACCTGGAAAACCTATGGTGACGTCACACGTGCCTTCAGTTCCTTAGCTGCCATCCCAGACAAAATAGATGACTGGATGGAGCCTCTGGAGCGTTTTGTGGTATTGCTCTATGACCGCACTAGCGGCCAGGCATCAGTGAACGGGCATGGAAGCAGCTATTCACCCAGAAGGGCAGAACAATTGATGGACTCCCCCCAACACGAGCTGCACTGATTCAACATACAAAGAGGGCAGCCTACCAAGCTGGCCACTGTTGGGGACAGGCGATGGTTGCAGCCCCTGAACTCCCATCCCCAGGTGAATGGGGGTGGAAGAGGAAGGATACAGGTGAATACAAATAATTGAATCCACTTCTTTACACTTGTAAACCTGTGATCTGACAATAAAGCTGATTCTAATTTTGACAGGAGGATGGGAAGTGCACTGGACCACACAGAAGCGAGCCTGGCCTTTCGGGAACTCCTCCGCTGTGGTTGCAAAAAGGGATGCAGTGGACAATGCAGATGTGTTAAGGCAGCACTTCAGTGTACTGCCCTTTGCTACTGTGGTGGACTGTGCAACTAACATTGTGTAGATTATCTGGCTTTATTGAATAGACCCCTTAACAGACGACGTCACACTGATAAGAACCAGTCTGCGCGGAACCAGTATCCGCACAATGAAACCCATTCTATCAGGTCTCGCTAGGACGCGCCTCACTAGCCAACACACAAGAGGGGGTTGGGGTGTGCTGAAATCAGCGCACCCCAAAACAACAGGTTGAGAATTGATTGCGTGAAACAATCACCTGTGCGTCCAGTCTCAATGTTGGTAAACAAATAATTGGTCTATATGCCATTAGGCTATGACTCATGAGTACTCTGCCTTTGTTGTGTCTTATAGTCCATTGAAAATAATTATGCAATACTACTACTAATAAAAGAAACAGTGAAGTACTGCATTCTTGACTCTCACGTGTCAGTTTGAAAACATCTACTGTACTACATCATTACATATTTTGATGGGTTTATTATTATTTAATTAACTGAATGCCAGATATATGTAGTTAGGTAGTAGAATGTTGTAAATAGTACCGCTGTATTCCTCATCCTTGAAAATGTAGGATTAGTCACCAGAATCAAGATCCTAGGTGGCCTAGCACCTGAGTTATTGGTAAAATAACAGCAGATGGAGGCCATTTTGGAAAATGGCTGCCATGGTTACCACAGGACAAATCTGCGATGGCCCTATAGCCAAAAATGTTCCTTATGGCATGCTCAAACTGTGTGCCAAATTTCATGCTTGTATCGTAAAGTGCACGATTCTGGCCCGAAACGCCTGGGCTATTGGGATGATCGGTGGTGGAAAAAGTACTCGAATGTTTTACTTAAGTGAAAGTATCAATACTGCAATGTAGAAATATACTCTGTTACAAGTAAAAGTCCGGAATTCTAAATGTACTTGAGTAAAAGTACAAAAGCGTTGGCATTAAATTGTACTTAAAGTACCAAAAGTAAAAGTACTCATTGTGCAGAATGTCCCATTTCACAAGTTTTCAAATGTATAAAAATCACAATGATTGTGAGCTTGCAGATCTGCTATTTTAGTATTTTCAAATAGCAGAAGTCTATGTAGGGCTGAAGTGGTAAATGTATGTTTTGTAATATTTAAAATCTACAAAGTAATTAACTAAAGTTTTCAAATAATTGTAGTGGAGTAAAAGTAAAATATCTGCCTCTGAGATGTAGTGGACTGGTACTGAAAATTGGAAATACTCCAGTAAAGTAAAAGTACCTCAAAATTGTACTTAAGTACAGTACTTGAGTAAATGTACTTGGTTACTTTACACCACTGGTGATGATGGGATCACCCCAGGCAGCCATGACACCACGTCACTGTGTATTGTGTGGTGGAACACATGACATGAGAGAAGAGGTGGAAACTTATGTAAATACAAAAATGAAGTAATATTGAATCTTTTTTTTTTCTTCACTAATTCAGTGAGCACAAATACAATCAAAAAGAATTCACAACGTTATTTAGGATCCAATCTTGAGGTACAAAGCTGTACATCTTGTATACATACAGAATATATACAGTAGACCATGTACAAGATAATAGCTTTTTCATTGACTGACACCGCAGCCACTAACTGTGAAATAAGAGAAAAGGATGTCCACTAGGGACGTTGTCTGGGAACTGTGACAAACATGACACACAGTCACACACGCACGCACGCGCGCACGCATGCACACACATTGACACACACACACACACACACACACACACACACACACACACACACACACACACACACACACACACACACACACACACACACACACACACACACACACACACACACACACACACACACACACACACGTGTCACTTTCGTGTCCTTTTACACACTCATGACCAGGTGGTGGTGGTGCCCCCCTGAGGCCGATTGTGGCATCTCACAATTAGCAGATCATCAGGAGTTTTCACTAACAGACTGACACTAATGAGAGTCACCACAGGAATGAACAAACTGAGAGACAAATGACAGCCAACACAATAACAGCACACAGCCAACTGTTAGGAACAGCGTAAATAACATCACAAGCAAAAATCTGTTAGTTAGTCTGTAAGTATACTGTATAACTTCACATACAGAGTGCAAATTGATTGTCAAAGTCAATTTACATTGTCAACAAAATCGATTTATGCCAAAATACCACAAAAAGATGTGTTTGTCCTGTTCACATCTGTGCATTCCTTGGTGCTGATCTTACATGAGATAAAAATTAAGAGATTACAGGTTTGATTGGTACTGTAGGCTTGTACAATCTGACAAACCAGAGTCAGTTACAGTAATACAATTAAATACAAAATAAATAAATAAACAAACACAGCACTCACACAGCCAATTAGAGAGACACAAGACAAAATGTAGTAAATTAGACCCAGACTCTTAGACACACTCTCATTTCACAGCAGAATATGCAGAGTGGATAATAATGTGTGAATGTGTGTGTGTGATCACAGTGGTGAGCTTCTGGACTGCAGGGTTTGTTTGAAAAGTACAATTGTGTTCCTGGAACTCCATTTAACACCATTGTGTTTGACTTTGACTCTGGGCCAGAACCAGGCTTTCTTTGTCTATACACTATGGAACTCCCGAGAGAGGGAGAGAGGGAGAGGGAGAGAGAGAGAGAGAGAGAGAGAGAGACAAATGAGTCCACAGACAAAGACCTGTCTTAGTCAGAAAAGGCTGACAGTTCAATGCATTATTCCTCATTTCAATCCTTCACCCTGCCGCCTTAAATCAGTGCCTGGGTCGTGGCGTGAGCTGAACTGAACTCTTAACATTTCCCAGGATTGTTCTGTGGTCTGTCAGACTGTACACAGCAGCACTGGGACAGGGGGGCTCGGCTAGACGGCCCCCCTTCCCCCTCCCTCTAGTCCCATGGAACTCTATTACATCAAATCTCTTCCTCTTGCACTGTACTGCACTTCCTTAACCATCTATTATTACACGTTCACTGTGTTAAAACTCTCAAGGGTTCCACCGTGTAATCTAAATGCAGGAAGACCACTGATACAGTACCAGTGGAATGTTTACATTGTTTGTATTCGATGGCACATGCAGTATTTCTTTCAATATTTATGTTTGTATTCACATTGTAGTGATGTAATAAATGTAACGGTAAAGGGGTGGTGGTTGTGTGGCCAACTGCACGAAACCATACTGGCTTTATTATACAGACTCGATTATAATCCCTGACATTTGAATGAAAGGTATGATTAATTATTGAACTGAAAACGACGACTGCTGTCTTCAAAGTCCAGTTGGCTCCATGTTCTCATGTCATATCTACATCGTGTTTCTCAATTGTTCCTCAAGCAATTAACAGCACAGAAGCAAATCCAACCACAGAACGATTCTCTCGTCGCCCGATTCCCTGGCGACTTGGCACATCTACAGTAAGGTCTCAATCCTCTGCGCTGATAAATAATGGAAATATTCAAATTGGGCCCAAAACCAAACCGCTCTCCTCCCTCCCTGCTTCTGCTCACTGCTGCAGGGATGAAAAGAATGCATTAGCCAGGAGGGTTTTAGAGCAGTTTGGAGGTATTGGTGTGTGTGTGTGTGTGTGTGTGTGTGTGTGTGTGTGTGTGTGTGTGTGTGTGTGTGTGTGTGTGTGTGTGTGTGTGTGTGTGTGTGTGTGTGTGTGTGTGTGTGTGTGTGTGTGTGTGTGTGTGTGTGTGTGTGTGTGTGTGTGTGTGTGTGTGTGTGTGTGTGTGTGTGTGTGTGTGTGTGCGTGCGCGCGCGCGCGCGTGAACACGCTGATAGCTTCATTGGGGCCCGTCGCTCGCAGCAGCAGAGACAGATAGAGTGGTCTCCCATAGTGACTGCTCTTACAGAGGGGGTCTTTTGTATTCAGCCACCGTATGTGGGGCATGGCAGGCAGGCTGTGGGGCTCTCTATTCACTATCCTTAAAAGTACAGGAGGGGTTTTTCCTTTCTTTTATTTTTTCCCCCCCACTCTTGTGGTACGGGTGTGGGGGTGGGGGGCCTCCATCTTTTGCTGAAAAGACACATTAGTGGGCTGAGTTTAGGAGAGATGTTTGTGGTGTGGTGAGACCCCTTTCACCTGTCCACTTCTTCTAGTTAAGACCCAAATGTGATTATATCTACAGAGTTGTTGGTGGTGGTGGTCTTTTCAACATGTAAATGTGCTGCTCCACAACTCCTAAACAATGTCTATTACTGCATACTGTATCAGGCTTCTTTCTCAGATATAATTATCTAACATATTTCATTGTCTACAATCTGCTGCAACGAGAAATACATTTATTACTCAACACAATTTAAACGATTGCATTGTTACTGGATGTCATTAAATGCCCTGTTTTCCTCCATCTTCATTATATTGGAAGTGCACGTGTAATTCATGTGTTCACTGTGTGTGTGTGCGCGCGCGGGTGGGTGGGTGGGTGTGTGTGCTGCCACTAGAACGCCCTTCTCTGCTAATGGAGTCTCTCTACACTACAGTATATCTGAGCCAACAGCATGGGCTTGTTTACGGTCTTAACTCAATCATCTCTGCCCCAGTGATAATCACCCTAATCAGCCCTCATGAGACTGCAGGGCTACGCGGAGCTCTTAACTGTCAAAACCTCCAGTGTCCCACTCAGCGTCCTATAAAAGAGCTGTTTCCTTAATTGCATGCTTATAAAGTTCCCTTTATAGCTATTAAATCACACACACATGTGAAAGTGTGTGTGCGAATGCATGGTAACGCTGCTACCTCTACTCTCCACCTCTCTCTCACTCTCAATCGGTGTTGCCAGATTTTGCAAGAGAAATAAGCAACTAGGTATATGAAAACAAGCCAGAAGAATTTTGAACATTTTGAATTTCTTTCTGAAACATTTTAACAACACAAATCTGGTGCAGGGGTCACACAATATTTTTAGTGGACAAATAATTTGGGGGTCCTTGACGTGAAAATGTTTGAGAACCACTGGTTTAGACGACAGTAGGAAACAAGCCCAAATAAGCAACTGCACTTTAGAAACAAGCAAAAAAAACGCAACTACTGTACCAATATTTACAAGCGACTTTATAGAAAAACAAGCCCAAAGTCGCTTATCATAAGCGGCCATGGCAATCACTGCTCTCAATCTCTCTCTGTGGTCTTATCTTGTAAAATGTGCCTTCATTTTATGTGTTCCATTTTTACTCGCCCCACGATGAAAACCACAAGAACATTAATCAGCATCACGTTGCAGAACGTGGCTCTTCTGGGTCCTCTAAATGTTTGGGCTTCAGGCCAGCCTGTCCGTCTAGAAGAGCATGTTTACAGGAGTGGAAAAAGTACTCACATTTTTACTTAAGTAAAAGTATCAATAATGAAAGTAGAAATACAATGTTACAAGTAAATATAAATACAATGTTACAAGCTCACAATGCGTTGCATCTGTGAGCTTGTAGATCAGCTATTTTCAAATGGCCAAAATGTGTATAGGGTTGAAAAGGTTACTGTATGTTTTATAATAATAATCAAAATCTTCAAACAAGTTTTCAAAGAATTGTAGTGGAGTTGAAGTACAATATTGGCCTCTGAGATGTAGTGTAGTGGAGTAAAAGTAAAAGCACTGAAAATTGTACTTAAGTACAGTACTTGAGTAAATGTACTTGTGTTTACTGGTCCAGCTACGCTACACGCTACATGCTGACTTCGCTGGTATAAACGCTGTAACTTAGTGTAATCAGCACCGGCTGAATTACGGACTTTCATGTCAAAGAGCATCCACTCCACCCTGACAGGTAATGAGATGGATTCATCATCAAAACATGCCGGACACGATGTTATTTCATGTTCTATTGGCACTCTTTTGTGACTTATGATAGATATGAGCTTGTATATTTGCGGCAAAGATATGTAGTGTGGAGAAAAGGACAGGATTGATTCAAGCCTTGCGGTTTCACAAGTACTTTGTCCTTCTCGTTTTGAAATAATTGATTTCACCTTCATTTAGATTCAGTGTGACACGCCAACTCAAGTAGTGCCTCAAGGGTGCGTGTGTGTATGTATGTGTGCACGTGTGTGTGCGTGCGTGCGTGGTAAATATCTTCTCAGTTTTAATCCAATGCTAATAGGGTTAGAAAGTGATCATAGACCCCATTGTGTTTCTGAAACCTGCATCGAGGTCAGAGGTCAACCCACAATCTGATTAAAGCTCCCTTAGCGCGTGTGTGTGTGTGTGTGTGTTGCTGTGATACACACACACACACACACACACGTTTTGCACTATGCATATGCTATACTCCGTGGGGTCTGCTAATTCCTCTCCAGCTAGCAAACAGGTGTTGTGGGCCGGTGGGCGGCAAGCCCAGCGAACGCCATGGCGGGTTGGGGTGGGGATAGAAAACGCTGTCGCGTCGCTGAGCGGCGCCGACAGCGAGCAGCTCAAATGTACAACAACCACACTCCTAAACCGCTGGAGATAAACATCTGGTAATGATCTGATCGTCCATCCATCACCATGCAGGGTTGCATCATCGTGTGGAAAAGCATTAAGACTGGCTGCATGGCTGAGAGCTTTATTCACTGGTGGATTATTAGCTGCTATAATCCTGCCAGCGTGTGTCCACAGCAATGATGGGGAGATGAGGGGAGGAGGGATGGATTAAGGGATGGAATGGGAGATGGAAGGAGAAAGGCAGAGAGAGAGAGAGAGAGAGAGATGGTGAGACAGACAGACAGAGAGAGAGAGGGACCACACCATGCTTCACTTTCCACTTTGCTCTCTCTGCACTTCTTTATTAGTTTGGCTTCAACGTTTCCCTGTGTTCTTTATGATCCCCGTCACTTTTCTTTTTTCCTGCAGTCCGTCATCACATCGTTTGTCCGTCGGGATTGTATTGTGTATTTCCAGCGTCACAGTAACGGAGAACAACCGTCAAAACATCAATGTATTTTAGTATAGATTGCAGTGGTGTAAAGTAACTAAGCACATTTACTCAAGTACTGTACTTAAGTACACTTTTGAGTGTAATTTTGAGTGTAATTGACAATTATTTGAAAGCTTTAGTTACTAGTTACTTTGAAGAGTTTGATTATTACATTTCGGCCATTTGAAAATAGCAGATCTACAAGCTCACAATGCACATTGTGAGCTTGCAGATCTGCTATTTTCAAAAGATTGTTATACATTTTATACATTTGAAAACTTGTGAAATTCTGCATAATGAGTACTTTCTACTTTGGTACTTTAAGTACATTTTGATACCAATACTTTTGTACCTTTACTCTGAACTTCTGACTTTTACTTCTAACAGAGTATTTCTACATTGCTGAATTGATACTTTTACTTAACTTAAGTAAAGAATTTGAGTACTTTTTCCACCACTGATAGATTGTAATAAAGTCTTTGATCTTTTGCTATGAAACATTACATTCCTATCAGAGTGTTCTGTTTAGTTTAGTCCCGTGTCGGGACCGGCTGGCGGCTCAGGAACCCGGCGCTGTGCGGGCGTGTCCAAACATCATCACGTCATCCAGAGCACTGAACAATGCCCTGGACTGGGACACAGTGACACGGTCACTTTCCCACACTCAGACCCCCTCCCGCCCCCCAGACACACACACACACACACACACACACACACACACACACACACACACACACACACACACACACACACACACACACACACACACACACACACACACTTCCATGAATGAATAAGGAAGGTGCAAAAAAACATGTCGGATCTGATATTGTTAATAACAGCCTGTCTCCTGGCGACGATGGCTTTATGTTTGTGTGAAATATTGAATTAGCGATGCCGTTTTCATCATGCCAGCTTAGATTGCAGTTGTTTGTTTCTTTACGTCATCCTGAGTGTGTAAACAGTGATAACATGTCGTTGAATGGCTTTCAACGTTTCTGCGTTGACGTGTGGCTAGAGAACGCTGGCAAGAGAGTAAAAAAAAAGAAAACGCAGCGTCCGATTGCCGTGAAACTTTGCACGCACTTCCCCACTAGGCCAAGGACGAAATGCCACCCTACATTTTTCAAATCGGCCCCCTGATGGTGGTGCTATAACAGGCTGATTCACGTTTTGGCTCATAACTCTTGATCCGTAGGTCATACAATCACAATGAGTTCCCCCCTTGGTTCCTTGGGTCAGTACGCAACAACCCATTTCCACAGGAAATGTTGCACATACTTTGTCCTCCCAGTAGGCCAAGGATGAATTTTGTCCAAACCTCACGCAAATCTGTATACATTATCTCTGTAGTCATGAGATCAAGACGTATCAGTCACATTTATCACATTCCATACCGATTGGCTATGATTGGCTTCCAGAGTTTGCGGTGGTGGCCCATTTTATACAAAATGACACACATCATGAATGCAGCACCCGATTGCCAGAAAACTTTGCACGCACACCCATGTAAACTTTTAAATCTCCTCATGGTGGCGCTACAACAGCCCATTTCACGTTTTTTCCTACAACTCTTGAACCGTAGGTCGTACAATCAACATATATTTTTCCCCGAATTCCTTGAATCATGACGTGATTTATAAGCCAGAGACTACATTTTCTGCCATGTGATCAAGAGTTATGAGATCCCATTCAAATTGGCTAAAACTGCCTTCCAAAGTTTGCGGGCCCTGGGTAGGCAACCTGGCCTGGCTGAGACCTTTTATTTTTCCTGAAAGTAAAAACAAGACTTGCAGGATGAAGCTTATTCTGTATTTAAAGTGTTCACGTGCACATTGTCTCTGTTGCTCTGTTTGGCACTGATAACTGTTGACTGTTTCTTACCACTGATTAAAAATAGCAGCATCCTGGAAGTCCTGTCTTTTCCCCTGGGGACCAGAGTGTCCAATGAGAGGCTTTTTTGTTGTTATGGGCTAATTAACTGACTTCACATGCAGGTAATTGCATTGATACACAGCCAATTACACACAGCTCTTTCTCTCTGTTGGACAGCCATAAAGATTTAAATTAGGATGCCATTGTTTTGTGGCCCAACTGGTTTTAACTAGTAAATGTCGATTTACAGTTTGCAGCGTGTGTGTATTTATTTAATGTAAAAACTGTGACCATACCAAGTTGTACTGACGCATAGTTGTATGTAATCCTAAATATTCAATAACTAACTTTATTGAGTGCTTGTAAGCACACACCCCTGCCCGGCATACCTAGATATGAATCATAGCATCACAACACTGTCCCATACTCACGACAGTAGCAACACAAATAATAATTTGTGCGAGAGCACACATGCATCTGCAGTAGTCATGCAACGCGTGCACGTGTGTGCACACTCTCTCTCAAGCTCAATTATCATCCATAATGTCATTCTCAGGATCAAAGGAAAGCAATTTCCGATAATCGGTCTCGATAGCTGAAACCCAGATGTTTTTTTGCTCCATCATCAGGCAGCCCGACGGTGACCTGATTAAGACCTTCCAACCCCCCCACCTCCACAGAATGGAGCAGTCCTGGCCCTCAGATTGGTCAATCTGTCTAAACAGCCAATCAGGAGTAACAGATTTCTTCCGGTGGCTCTGGGCTTCAAAGAGGCTGACACAGTCGTAGCCCCGTGGCAGGAAGTTGGCCGTCTGTCTCCTCATTGTCAAACCGGGGCTCACTTTGCTTTCATGTCCCAGTAAAACCAGTTTCCTGATTAGAAGCTCTAGTCTGGAGGCTCTGGGCCAGACACTGAATGAATGTGCATTATATTATTCTCTAAAACAAACTGCACAGTCAAAATCACCAGTGTTCATTTAACTCTGATAGTGGGCAAATGACGGTTACATTTGTACACCGTCAGAGTTACGCATGGATAAAATAACAGAGGATTTTACTGTGTAACTAACTTGTACATCACTTTTGAAATACCAATATGTAAAACACTTGTTTTGAACTGGAAGGAGTATTTGTAAAACATTGTCCAATATATGCAAACCACTATATTGGTTTGAATAAATATAATCAAACCATATTTGTGAGGAAGGCAACAACTTCCTTCTAAAGCGCTATACATGTCTGATTTGTTTTCCTCTAACTACATTTTGGCTTTTTTTCGAATGCCCCTGCACCCCCAGATGTTCTGCCCGTCCGAAACGGTTGTTTTTTCAGACATCAGAAGGAGCATGTATTGACCTTGACAAGTCATCACTCCACTGATTACTAATTGTCCACGCCACACCTAAATGGTGTAATATGGAGATCAGAAATGGATGAACCCAATCAGGGAGAGTCACACTCTCATCATCTATTTTTCAGCAGATTGATCTCTGCGTCTTTGTCGCCATCAGAGACAAAATAGAGGTGATCTGACAATATTGCTAGACAGACACACACACACACACACACACACACACACACACACACACACACACACACACACACACACACACACACACACACACACACACACACACACACACACACACACACACACACACACACACACACACACACACACACACACACATATACACACACACACACACACACACACACACACACACACACACACCCTCCACCGCTCCACTGACTGATGATGTCGATAAGTGTTCGTGGCGAGTCCTTAGCCTCGCCAAGGAGAGCCTATAGAAAATCAATGTCTAATAAAAGTCAAGCTTTTCCCCAGGGAGGGAGGCATACGGCACACAGCACAACACATCACGCCTCGCAGAGGTGGGAAATTAATAGAATTTTTGAATGCACTAAAGATGTCGACATGCAGCAGAGGTGTACGAGATTTCCCTGAATAATTATAGTCAAAAAAGGGCATTTTTTTGTGTCTTTTTCTCCCCAATTTAGTCGTTGTGCCAATTGATTCCTTCCCACACACATTAAGTGTGTTGTCACTGTGTGTTGTCACCTACTGACTCATCTGCCAGTGAGGAGCCCCCAACGGGAGGACGTATGGAGCCTTCGTTCTACTCCTCCAACACTCCCTGCTGACAGGCTCTGCTCGCTGTGACTACTGTATGTCTTGTGGATTCTACAGGAAACTATAGAGTATTCTGTCCTTTACAGGGATTTAATTCATTGTTTTTTTTTCCATTCAGTAACGTCTCTACAGCTGCAGCTGCTGCAGCTGAAATCCGTAATGTCCTCCTTCCACACATGTGAACTACACTGTACAGCGAGGAATGCTGAGCATTTGTTTATGGTTATGTCAGAGTGACGTGGCCGTGGTCCGCCCTCCCATAATATAGGAGAGGGTTTAAGTGATAAACATATCATGCTTTCTAGACTACTCTCATTACTCTCCCTGCAGCAACAGTACTTTTAATCCTGAATACATCCTGAAGCACGTGACACTTTTCTCTACTTGGTCCTTCTGTTCTTCCATTCCGTACCATACCTCCTTACCTCATATCCTCACATTGTTCATAACGGCCCAGTTCTATAATAGTGCCAGTAGAGTTGACACAATGACCTATTAAAACATGCACCTGGAGCTGAGTCTGGGGTCTGTGGGCGGGGGGGGGGGGGGGGGGGTCTGTCTGCTTGTTGCAGGCTACATCTGACCCCGAAATCCATAACAAGTGTCCTAGACTCCACCTCCGTTTGTTCCACTATAACGTGGCACATTGTGTGGTCTGTACCAGTGTTGCCATGTTATTCTAAGCGACTTTGGGCTTGTTTTTCTGTATAAAGTTGCTTGTAAATATTGGTAGTTGCAAGTTGCGTTTTTTTTTTGGGCTTGCTTTATTTGGGCTTGTCTCCTCAATGTTTGAGAACCAGTGGTTCTCAAACATTTTCATGGCAAGGACCCCCCAAATTAATATGAATTTGTCCACCGTCGCATCGCAACGCGTTGTGAGCTTGTAGATCGGCTATTTTCAAATAGCCAATGTATAGGTTTAAAGTGCTCATGTGGTCTATAGTCGCTTTCTCTCGCAAAATCTGTCAACACTGGTCTGTACTGTAGCTTAAGTTGAGACCTTGCTCTCGGTCAGGGACATTGGAGAGATACGGTTTAATCTGTTGGAAAGATTAGAACAAGGACAAGGACGCACACATGTCTGTGTTGTCACTGCTGTCGTATCCTTCTGACTCACCTGTAAGTGAGGAGCCCCCTCCCCGCCCATCTTCCCTTCCCTGAACACGGGCCAATTGTGTTTGTATAGATGCTCGACAAAGCCGTATGCACCACGGTGAATTCAAACCCATAACCTGGGCAGGCACTTTATCACAAATCAGACGGCCAGTGGAGGGTCCGAGTGACCTGGCATCGCCGTGGCAACAGCTGGAGAACAAGGCGGTTTTCTGTTTCTGTTCAATAAGGGTAAGGCTCCACCGCAATTGATCTGAAATTGTAGTGCAAATTACAAAAAACGTGGCAATTTCTGGATAGAATTGGATTAATACGAGTTTACAGCATACAGAATACAAAACATTATGCATCCACTGTACGAGAGGAGAGACTGTTTTGCACTAATGAACCATACAGAACTGTGTCCAATTCAGCAAAAGGTCTTATTCTGTCGAGACCACTTGTCACATTCCAGCATGATATGGAGGAGAGAGACATTATCCTGAACCGACCCAAACAAATCATATCTAACCTGTTACCAGCTAATGACATTACTGCTCTCTGATCTGCTTAACATAACTCAGAACCGTAGAACAGTTACAAAATCAATACATCATCAATGAACTGAAGTTTCCTCCTGGCACAGACCACTCAAAGTATTTGCAGACTTTGAATTATGTGCGAAATGGGCAAGGCGTGTGTTCCTATGACTCGATCTCCTATGACTGTGTGGCAGACTGTCAGTGCTATGGATTCCATTGGCTGCGGGGCTGTATCCATGACGACAGTCAGATCCCATAGGCTGAACTGGCAATCTCCGGTGATTACACAAAATCGCTAATAAACTGCTTACATTTTGGGGAAGTGAAAAACGGGCGTCATAATTGTGTGCATGTGCTAATGGTCAATGCCCGTGTGCAAGTTGAGATCAATTGCTCAAGACACTGAGGAGAAGCTTGCGGGACAGACTGTCTTTCCGTGTGACTGACTGAGTGACAGACAGAGTTTTCTTTAATTATAATATGTACAGTAGGATAATAATTGGAGCAGTTCTACACACATTGGCCAGGCTCAGATAGTCATCATTGAGAAAACAAAACAATACATAATTCAATCTTGGTCAAATAAATTGTTCCAAAGGGCCACTGTAAGCAGTAGCGAATAGAACCAACCGATACATTATTATAGCCGCTCTATAAGACGCGTCGCAGTGCGACGCGTTGTGGGCTTATAGATCTAACGATTACAGTCCAGTGTAATGGAAGTTAAATTAACTTCATAGGGGGTTTAATAGATCGATACCACTTTGTCAAAGGATCAACAGGGATTCACAAATATGTAGGCCGGTTTTAAGCGCTGAGGGGAAATTCCATTGGAAAACCATAAAACGCATCATATAACACATTATAAAAGTTCAATGTTCCCCTCTGAGATGGACTGGAGGTAGATGCATGCAGTAGACATGATGTCATGCAAGGATGTCATGACATCATGTATGAATAATGACTAGGTTTTGCGTTTGTAATAAAATGTATTGTTCAAAGTTCTTATTCAACCCGTCATTTGTGACATTGTAACTAATCCAATGACAATATGAATCGAAATAAGTAAGACAATGAATAGCCCCTGCATGTGATGGAAGAAGTACCCCTATGGTTTACTTAAGTAAAAGTAGCAATACTGCAATGTAGATAATACTCTGTTACAAGTAGAAGTCCTGTATTCAAAATGTACTTAAGTAAAAGTATAAAAGTATCGGCATCAAAATATACTTAAAGTAAAAAGTAAAAGTACTCATTGTGCAGAATGTCCCACTTCACAAGTTCTGTCTATAAAACATCTTTTGAAAATAGGAGATCTACAAGCTCACAATGCGTCGCATCGCAACACATTGTGAGCTTGTAGATCTGCTATTTTTTCTGGTTAGCGTGTGTTTTGTAATAATAATCCAAATCTAACTAAAGTTTTCATATAATTGTAGTGGAGTAAAAGTACAATATTTTCCTCCTAAACCTTTTGAAATAATATATATTAAACGTAGGAAACGGGAAAAAGGAGACATTTTCTCGCGACCCATAAAAATGGGTCCCAACCCACTGTTTGTCTTATAGTGCGACCTTCACACACAGACGTGTGGTGAGAGCAGAAATATACGACCCAGTGACCTGCGTTCAAACTGGGCCCAGGCTTATCATAGGGCAGAAATACATAATTCAGTGACAATTGGAAAAAGAACACATGGACAGAAGATGAGAAACATAAATCATGAATTGAAAGGGGGGGGGGCTCCATGGTGGAGATGGTATAGCGCGACAGGATGTAGGATTAGTTACTGTATGTCATACTCACAGTGGTGTAAAGTAACTAAGTACATTTACTCAAGTGCTGTACTTAAGTACAAGTTTGAGGTATTTTTTACTTTACTGGAGTATTTCCAATTTTCAGTACTTTTACTTCTACTCCACTACATCTCAGAGGCAAATATTGTACTTTTACTCCACTACAATTATTTGAAAACTTGAGTTCTAGTTACTTTGCAGATATGTTATTAATTATAAAACATACATTAACCACTTTAGCCCTATTTTATACATAGCATGTAGACCTGCTATTTTGAAACATTTTGGTACTTTTACTTTTGGTACTTTAAGTACATTTTGATGCCAATACTTTTGTATTTTTACTCAAGTAACATTTTGAACTCAGGCCTTTTACTTGTAACAGAGTATTTCTTATATTGTGGTATTGTTACTTTTACTGATGTTCAATTTTGTAGCAAATCGCACTTTCTGCGTTTGATGCAGCTAAGCTACAATCGCTAGACCCATTGAAAGGGTTCGAGAGAGATGTTGGTGTTTTAAGCTAATCACTCAATCAGTTGTCTTTTAGATATTTATTCACAAATCACACATAATACATAAATTGAATACATAAGTTACATGGTCAGTTACAGATAGACCTGGCGCTGGTTCATTAAGTCAGCTTCAGGCTATGGTATAAACAGACGTTAGTTACATCACTTAGACAGACCGGTTAGGTTATTAAACTTTAGTCCATCCATTCTCTCGCCAAGTTGTTAGCAACCTGTACTAGGTCCCATATCCTAGCACAGCTCATCGAATCTAAAAGCTTTCTCCCAAGACAAGCTATTATATCAACTTTACACATAAGGTCCGCCTTTAGGGCAGATCTTTAAGCAACAGGACGTTCTGGTTACCCACAAGGCTTTGCGCTTGGTCCTGTCTCTTGTTACACATCACACAAGGGCCGGCTAGCTCTGGCCTTCTGCCCTGTCCACCTATTGTTTCTTATCTCACAACCTTCCCCCGCTTGGTATGCAAGGGGCCCTTTGAAGCAGCTACCTCACCAGGGGGTCTAATATGGCCTGCTAGACTCAACTTAAAGGGACATGTATTCTCCAACAGGACAGATGACAAAGTACATTACTATATCATTAATAATAATCCACAATTATCTTTCATAATCATAGATTATTTCCACACCTGCCACCTGTGTGTCTGATCTAGGATCCAGGACACACACAAAACATTCCTCGTGAGCTTTTTGGCTCTTTAGATAACGGCTCGGTAAAACAATTGTTTAGTATGGCTCACACATTGTCTCTAAGTGGCTCCAAACCCATACACTGAAACAATTAACAGTTCAACTTAATGTTCAATTTGTTTGAAATACTTTTTGGACATTGTGGCTAATATTTGATCTCAAATTGACTTTACTTCACAGTAAATCATGACCAATTTAATTTAGCAACAATTCTTTTGCACTAGTTTATCCCTGAGATTTTTTCCTAAATCCCAGGACAAATTAACTTTAATTGTAGTTATTATCTACATTTACGCATGAACCCTCCAGGGCCCATTTGTTTGACACCCACGTGTCTTGTCTTTTCTTCTCTCCTACCACTAAGTCAATGTCCTATTTTAGGGCATTTTGCCATGGTAACTGACATTGCAATTTGGGCAAAAGGGTTAAAAGATTATTAAAATAGTTGATCTACAATTTCACCTTAAGAAACCTTAACTTAAACTTCAAGCACACATTCAAAAATGCTTCTTATACAATCAACAAATAATAATTCAAACGGTTTGGTTACTCAGATCATGAGTCAAACATCAGTAAAGAATACATTTTGTTGGGCGGAAGAACTTTCCAACCATTGTTTGCATTTTGGACGTTTTGGAAGTTACAAGTAGCTTAATACATTTCATTATGCGTTAAGTTATTTCTTCTGTGGTAATATTGTAAATCCTAGAAATGATACATTCATTTACAAAATGTATTTTGAAATTCCTATGTAAACAGTCGCTCAAATAAGACATTTCGATTTTTTAGACACCTCGCATGGCGTCTTTTCGCTTCTCGTCCGCACTGCTCCCTTACTTTGAGGGTGGCAGCGCAAGTGTCAGTTCGTTCGCCAGTGTCACGTTGCTGGCACCACCAACCGCCAGTGGGACTGCTTTTCCAGCAGCACCCAGCTGCGGGCTTTTCTTGGCCGCTGCCAAGAAAGAGCGTGGGGCTTTGCTCCCCTCCGCAGAGGGTGAAAAAGGCTGATCTTTTATCTTCACCTTCTTTTTTCTAATTATTCCAGCCCCACCAGGACGAAGCATTCTCTTTGCCTGGATCCTGGCGGTAAGAACTGAAATGACCTGACGTAGCACCCCGCCCCTCTCTTTCCGAGCGGGCGCTCGCATGTCAGGCCACACCCACTCAGACTTCCTTCTGAGTGGTTTTGGGGGTGCTGGGTTGGCACCCAGCCCCCGATCTCGGACAGACTCTGGTCTGCCTTTGGCTTGTCGCCTGCTCCCAGGCCTGCCACCTTTGTGACACGCGGATTTGGCTTGTCGCCTGCTCCCAGGCCTGCCACCTTTGTGACACGCGGATTTGGCTTGTCGCCTGCTCCCAGGCCTGCCGGGCTTGGGGTAAACGCCGCCCTTCTCGAACGCCACCAGTCTGCTTTTAGCTGCTCGCCTGCCACCTTTGTGACACGCAGGCTTGGGGCGAACGCCGCCCTTCTCGGATGCCACCAGGACGCTTTTAGCTGGTCGCCTGCCACCTTTGTTAGCCGCAGGCTTCAAAGGACCTCCCGGCTGACTGGCCATGGCTCTCCGCCCTGGCGTAGTGGTGTGCTTCCCCTCCATCTTGAGTGGGCTGGTGTCGACGTCCGTCGTAGCGGCGCCCTCTGGACGGTCCTCCATGACAGCTGTTGTGGCTGACACCTCCGACGGTGCCTCTCCTGGTGCAGCTTCTCCAGTAGCGACCTCCAGCGGCTGGCACCCCTCTGCATTGAATGGTTCGGTGGCAACGTCCTCTGACGCCCTCGCCTGCGCGGCTCCATCGACCATCTCCCTTGCAGCTTCTCTCGCGACCTCCAGTGGCAGCTCCACCGCGCCCGCAGCTTGGTCTGCGGGAGCAGCAACGCTGTCTGATGGCACCTCCTTCTCAGCCGTCAACGGTTCCTCTCCTCCAGCTGTCACGACGACGTCCTCTGACGCCCTCGCCGGCGCCTCTCCTGCGGCCTCTGGTGGATGGTGTCCCTCTGCGTTGAGTGGGTCCTCCTCCGTGACTGTCACGATTGACGCCTCTGCCTCGACCGCCACGTCACCCGTGGCCTTGTCTCCAGGAGCTGGTTCGACCTCCGATGGCACTCCCTCCTCGGCCGCCGACTCCTCTGCGACGTTGACTCCCTCTGGAACCTTCTCAGCGTCGTCTTCTGGAGCAGTAGCAGCTTCTGGTTCAGCCGCTTGCACAGTGGGAGTAACTTTCTCACCTCCCTCTGCAGCGTAGAGTGGGGTCTCTGCGTTCGCAGCTTCGTCTGCAGGAACAGCAACGCCTGGTTTGACCTCTGATGCCACTCCCTCCGGATGGCCCTCTGGACGGACTTCCTTCTCAGCGTGGTCCCCTGGAGCTGGTTCGACCTCCGATGGCACTCCCTCCGCCGCGTTGTCCATCGAGACTGCTCTGCTGGCCGCCTGCTCATCTGCGATGTCGGCTCCTAGCACGGCTCCCTCTGGAACCTTCTCAGCGTCGTCTCCTGGTGCAGTAGTGATGCCATCTGGGACTCTGAGAACTGCTGGCCCAGTTGATCCGGCTGTAGGTGTGACATTCCAACCCCCCTTTGCAGCGACCGGCTTATCTGTAGGACTGATGACATCCTCACCTCCTCCAGTTGCTCTGTCCTTTACGACCGGATCTGCTGCTCTCTTATCTGTGGAGATAGTCACTTGCTTTTCCCTCACAGCAGGGGGGTGTTCACTCACTGTGGGCTGTGTGAAGCGTGACCCATATTCTCTCAGGAATGTCACCTCCGCCTTAATCCAGACCAGTTTACCGGCCTCCGTTATCTTGCGAATCTCAGATTTATCGGCAGGACGGGCACTTTGCTCTAAATCAAAAGTAATCTCGTCAAATTTCATTACTTCTTCTCTGAACCACTGTAACGCTGGACTTATCTCTTCTGTTGGTAGATCACGAAAGATATTGGCCATATACTGTGCCTTTTCCATAAAGATTGCCAGAGCTGCCTCAGACATTAGGAGCTCGCCATATTTGGCCCGCTTACTCTCCAACCCAGCTAACTCTGCCATGTTCCCCTTTTTTACCTCGCCTGCTTGGCTATAGGACTTTAGGTAGGCCTTTTTAGTTAGTCATAAGTCAATAGGCAGTGAAAGCAATCGTCAGTTCTTTTAGCAGTAGAGTGTTGTTAAGCCTTTAGCTAATAACAACAATAATTAATTAACACTGTGTTTAACCTGTAATAGCACCCACCCTGTAGCAGTCTATGCAAGAAGCCTGTTAATGGTCTATTCACGTTTGGTTATTTTGTTAATTAATACTGGCAGGATTTATTTAGCTCTACCAAAGTAAATAATAGCATTTAACCCACAATGATGACTTCATCCACTGCTATCGTAACTAATCATGTAGTTGCTCACAGTTTTAGTCTATCATAAAGTCTGGTTGAACATGGTATTACACTAGTGGTAGAAAACCTCCCCCACCCCTTATCAGTAAACAATGGCCTTTAACTCCCAATTATAAGATCACCTCATAATCTGTCTCTTAGTCTAATTTTTAGCTATATTGCAGTGTCTGGTCTCTCATAAAGCCTAGTTAAACCATGAATACTATTTTAAAGTTTGTCTAATCAGCTTAAAGCAAGCATCTATGATTAGATTATTAACCAAACCTAACTACCACCTCTCAAGGCGTGTTAGTATTTGGCGGTTAGCTTACAAGACAATGCTAATTTTACTCCCCCACCACCCAACAGTGGCAGTGGCAGTTAGCTAGCAGCTAGCACTTTATGCTAGACAATAGATCTGTTAGCACTGTGAGCTAGCGACACTAAGAGTAGCTCTCAGGACTGTTAGCTTTCTAAACCCCCTTATTGGTACGCTAATCAAACTTTTAACGGTAGCCTAGCTACATAACCTGTGGTTAGCTTCTAGCTTCTCCCTCAGCTCCTTATTCTTAGCACGCAGCGTTTCACAATATACAGTCTCTTTTCTCCACGGTTTTCACAAACTGTGGGGCTTTGTTTCATTCATAGCAACCTGATAGTGATAGTCTCTCTCCCGGAGGTTCCTCGTAAGCACGTACAGTCTCAATGCCTCGGTCCTCTTTGTAGGCTGCAAGCTGCTCCGTTTGTCCCCTTCGCCTCCGTGGATCTGACGACTCCCTTCAGTTGCTGATTTTCACTCTACCACTAGTTCATTACTCCAGTGTTAGTGCTATTAACCTATTTTAACCTGTCCCATAACCAGGCTAATAAGTATTTTATTATTACAACTCACGTCTCATCTTAAAGAGACCGTGCGTCTTCATTCCTATGGCTACAGGAGTTTGTTATTCTTTATATAACATGCATAACATCCGCTTCCAAGGCCTCTCTCTTTCCTAGAATTACAGAAGCTACCACGGGACCTTTTCTCAAGGTTCATCCGCTTCTATGGCCAAATACTTTCTTAGAGTTTACCAAGGCTACCACGGGTTTATAATTGTTTAATTACTCTGTGACATTTAATCTCTGTTTAATGACTATGTAACCAATACACACAACTAGTTGTCCCTCTCAGACACACTAGTGGTTGATTACTGTGTAACACTTAAACTTTGTTAATGACTTTGTAATTATACTTATACCTAGTTGTCCCTCTCAGACAAACTAGTACTGTGTTATACCTCTGTATAACACAAAGGCCTTATTAAAGGCCGCTTAAACTTAGTAGAAAAGTCTCCTCCGGAGACTACTAAAGTTTAATAACTTGTAATTAAACTTAAAACTGATAGATGTCTCTTATATAAGAGACTCTAAAGTTTAATAACTGTTCAATTTTGTAGCAAATCGCACTTTCTGCGTTTGATGCAGCTAAGCTACAATCGCTAGACCCATTGAAAGGGTTCGAGAGAGATGTTGGTGTTTTAAGCTAATCACTCAATCAGTTGTCTTTTAGATATTTATTCACAAATCACACATAATACATAAATTGAATACATAAGTTACATGGTCAGTTACAGATAGACCTGGCGCTGGTTCATTAAGTCAGCTTCAGGCTATGGTATAAACAGACGTTAGTTACATCACTTAGACAGACCGGTTAGGTTATTAAACTTTAGTCCATCCATTCTCTCGCCAAGTTGTTAGCAACCTGTACTAGGTCCCATATCCTAGCACAGCTCATCGAATCTAAAAGCTTTCTCCCAAGACAAGCTATTATATCAACTTTACACATAAGGTCCGCCTTTAGGGCAGATCTTTAAGCAACAGGACGTTCTGGTTACCCACAAGGCTTTGCGCTTGGTCCTGTCTCTTGTTACACATCACACAAGGGCCGGCTAGCTCTGGCCTTCTGCCCTGTCCACCTATTGTTTCTTATCTCACAACCTTCCCCCGCTTGGTCTGCAAGGGGCCCTTTGAAGCAGCTACCTCACCAGGGGGTCTAATATGGCCTGCTAGACTCAACTTAAAGGGACATGTATTCTCCAACAGGACAGATGACAAAGTACATTACTATATCATTAATAATAATCCACAATTATCTTTCATAATCATAGATTATTTCCACAACTGAGGTAAAATATCTGAGTAGCTTCTTCCACCACCACTGCATACTCATAACCTGCCACGGAAATACCATGATCGTTGATCCATGAATATCAAGGCAAAGAGGTGAAATAAACAAATTTCTGCGGTGAAAATGAGGCGGCTGGCTGCTTTATCTGACTGAGGCAGGAAACCAACCCAAATGTGGATTCATTCCCTTTATCAAAGCTACATTCCACTGTGGGATGTACGGTTCACTACTGCCATGTTTATTTATGAGCCTGATCTGCTTATCTCCAACTGGCTCTGGGTACCTGTAGAGACGCCAGTGCATCCAGTGATCAGCACTGGAACGCTTTCTGGCTGCGCCACTGGGGGGGGGGGGGGGGGGGGAATCAGTCGGTCTGCGGAGAAATACATTAATGTGGGCGTCCTTGACATGCAAATGTTTTAGAACTGGTTGTTCTAAAACATTTGCTAAAACACAACAATGATAATGACAGATTGGACGCAAGCCCAAATAAGTACACTTTAAAAACAAACCCTAAAAAACGCAACCCGCAACTACCAATATTTACAAGCAACTTTACAGAAAAATAAGCCCAAAGTCGCTTATGATAAGCAGACATGGCAACACTGACCTCTGCACTGAGAAGGGTAGTGTTCCACTATGAGATGGGTACAGAAAGAGTCAAAGAGTCTCCTTCGTGTCTCCTACCGAAACTGCTGCCTATACCGGTCTGCTGGTCATCAAATTATTGGCTTAGGAATGCGACCAAAACTAAAAATTATCCATGAATTCAAGTCTCCATCGGGTGACTAATTGATAGAAAATAAGTATTTTTTGGGGTGAAAGGGTAGAATTGTATTTAAATGTTTCTCTTCCCCACCCACAGTACATTAGCTAATTGAGGGAGACGATGTTTTAGCAGTTTTAATAGAAGAAAAAAAAACGCAGGTGAATTGTTATTTTCACTTTCACTAGAAAATATAATACAGCACAATAGGAAGTAGTGATGCAGCAGTGAATCAAGAAATTACAATCTATATTCCAAACAAATAGAGCATGGCTGAAAAGTCCTCGCTGATCCGCCCTGTGGTCAAACTCGTTTTATTGTGTTTTCTTGAGTTAAAGCTTAATTTATGATTCATCCCCAACGTACCATTTGCCAAAAAAAGAACAGATATACTAAGCTAACAAGGCATCATATCCGTTTACCCTTCCTCTCATAAGATAAGCTCTGTCATCACTCCCCAAACAGCCATCCATTGAGCTGTGGGGAGTCAATCTCTTAGCAGTCAGTCTTATCTGTGCTATATCTGGTGTTGTGTGTCAGTGTGGGGGGGCTCCCTTGTTAGAGGCTTATCAGGGGGAACCAGGAAGTGGAGAAAGGCTATCCTCCTCCTCCGGAGCGTAAATCATCTGGATGGGAATGAAACATGAACATAGCGGGCTCTCTCTGCCTTCTTTTTTTTTTTTTTTAGAAATGCTGTATTAATACAATGTATGGCAAATAGGAGTGTAACGATGGGGATGAATTAATTCTACTATTATGCCAACAAAATGTGGAATGCGCTACCAACACCCATCAAGAAAGAAGTGTGACCAGTGGTGTATTTACTCAAGTACTGTACTTAAGTACAATTTTGAGGTATTTTTTACTTTACTGGAGTACTTTTACTTCTACTCCACTACATCTCAGAGGCAAATATTGTACTTTTACTCCACTACAATTACTTGAAAACTGTAGTTACTAGTTACTTTGTAGATTTTGATTATTATTATTGTACGTGTACATTTCGGCCATTTGAAAATAGACGATCTACAAGCGATGCGAGCATTGTGAGCTTGTAGATCTGCTATTTTCAAATTACATTTTATACATTTAAAAACATTTTGATACCAATACTTTTGTACTTTTACTCAAGTAAATGTTTAATTCCGAACTTTTACTTGTAACAGAGTATTTCTACATTGCAGTATTGATACTTTTATTTAAGTAAAAAATTAGAGTACATTTTGCACCACTGAGAGTAATAATATCTAGTAACAACCGTGCATTGTGATGGGCCAAGAGCCAATAACCACAACACTAAAAGAAGTGGACCAGTTCAGCTGCCGTTGAGTTGCCTATGGCAACGGTAAACAAAGGGGAACTATTTCAGATTGAGAAGGGTCTGACTCTGAATGCAACACATTATAGTGAAATTGAACACTAGCCTACTAACTCTTATGCAAAAAAAAAGAAAAAAAAAGATTTAACGACATTTGTGTATACAAGCAATAAAACACGGTGGAGGTTGTTCTTTATCATGGTTATTGGCATGGAGAGCATGGCTCTCCCGGCAGCGGTTACTGTAGGAGACACAAAGAGTCTCCTTTGTATCGCCTACCGTAACCACTACTACTATAGGTCCATTGGTCATTAAATTATTGGCTTAGGAATGTGACAAAAACTAAAAAAAAATCTGTGTACGGTATTTTACCTTACTGGAGTATTTCCAATTTTCAATAATTGTACTTCTACTCCACTAGGCCTACATCAGAGGTAAATATTGTACTTTTTACTCCACTACAATTATTTGAAAACTTAAGCTATTAGTTACTTTTTAGATTTAGATTATTATTACAAAACATGCATTAACCACTTCAGCCCTGTTTATACTTCGGCTATTTGAAAATAGATCTACGAGTTGTAGATCTGCTATTTTCAAAAGATTTTGATACATCTTATACAATTGAAAACTTGTGAAATGGGACCTTCTGCATATTGAGTACTTTCACTTTTGGTACTTTTAGTGTGCTTTGATGCCGATACTTTTCTCAAGTAAATTTGGAAGACCGGACTTTTACTTGTAACAGACTATTTCTACAATACGGTATTGATACTGTTACTTCCATCACTGGAAGAGGTAGAAAGGGAAAGCACAGGGATCCCAGTGATTCCCAGACTGGTTCTGGTTTCATATTGCACTATGACTGCGGGGATTTCTTTCATTCTTTTCTTCTTTTTAAGTCCACCTTGTAGCTGGAAGTGGATGCCAGCTTCTTAGTGTAATGTAATACCAGAACAGTGAGCTTTGCTTACAGAGTGAGACTTTAATGCTCTGTGGCAGAAACTCAACCCCACACACACTCTGCAACTTCCAGCTGAAGAGCATAAAGATCACACATGTGGCCAGCAGTGGTGGAAAGTAACTAATTACATTTACTCAAGTACTGTACTTAGGTACAAATTTGAGGTATTTTTTTTACTTTATTGGAGTATTTCCAGTTTTTAGTAGGCCTATACTTTTTACTTCTACTCCACCACAGCTCAAGAGACAAATATTCTACTTTTGCCTTTACTCCACTACAATGATTAGAAAACTTATATTATATAAAGTTATAGTTACTTTGTAGACCAGCAACCAGGTCTATGAAAACAAGCCCAAAAGAAGCAACTAGGCCACATAAGCACTTGAAACCTATATACATCGGCTATTTGAAAACAGGCGATCCACAAGCTCGCAACGCGATCTTGTAGATCTGCTATTTTCAAAAGAATGTTGGAAAGAAATTGAGAAATGTGGAATATTTTAACAACGCAAATCTGGTACACAGGTCCCCCTGTTGTTAACTAGTTGTACAAACTCTTGTTTTATTGTTGTATTGTTTTATTGGATCTTGTTTAGTCGATACACTTATTTGTTTTAGCTCTTGCTCATTTGATTATGCTATTTTGTCTCATCTGTTTAAGAAAGTAGGTAGCTGATATATTGCACTTTTACCTTAGCGCTAGGTATACTCTTGGTTGCTTGTTTTTGCAGAAAATGCACTTAAGACTTCTGGTGATTAGTAGTTTCGTTCCCTACCTATGTTGAATGCACTTATTGTAAGTCGCTTTGGATAAAAGCGTCTGCTAAATGACTGTAATGTAATGTAATGTCCCTGGCAAAAAAAAAAATCAGTCCGCAGACAATTACATATTCATTTTGGGGTCCTTGACACGAACATTTTTGAGAACCACTGGTTTAAACAGCATTAGACAGCACGCCCGAATAAGCAACTACACTTTAGAGACAAGCCCATGAAGCCGCAACCCGCAACTACAAATATTTACTTAATATTTATTTAATAAGCAACTTTACAGAAAAAACAAGCCCAAAGTCGCTTATAATAAGCAGACATGGCAACACTGAGTGTCATCCTTTTGACATAAGCATGTTTGGACTCTGCCAAACACGCGTGACCCTTGGGGATGTGAATCTTGGCAACGCTGTGCATGTGGAAGCGCCAATCGGCCGTGGTAAAGTAACCAGCGTTACGGGACGATGGACAGTGGGACTGAGGTTTGGCTGTGGTGTCCGTGGCAGACGGGGGACGGGGGGTGCAGACGGGGGCGGGGCGGATGTGGCTCACGGAGAAGAAGGCCAGCCAAGGGTTAGAGGCGGCTTTACCCATCCTATCATGCACCAGTGGTGGAAAAAGTACTTTTTACTAAAGTAGTAAAAGTATCAATACTGCAATGTAGAAATACTCTGTTACAAGTAAAAGTTAAATATTTACTTGAGTAAAAGTACAAAAGTATTGGTATCAAAAAGTACTCATTATGCAGAAGGTCCCATTTCAAGTTTTAAAATGTGTAAAATGTATAAAAATCCTTTGAAAATAGCCAATTTTCAAATTGCCAAAGTATGTTTACTGTTTATAAGTGGTTTTGTAATAATCAAAATCTACAAAGTACTAACTAGTAACTAACGTTATCAAATAATTGTAGTGGAGTAAAAGTACAATATTTGTCTCTGAGATGTAGAGTAGAAGTAGTACTTAGTTACTTTCCACCACTGTCATGCACCACTGGGATTCAATGGGATGAGAAGCGACCATCTCATCTTCATCCTCCCATGTGTGTATCGGGCCTCTGAGACAAGGGTGCTATGAACTTTTACTGAGCATTATATTCTCCATGTAACCTGCTAGCTTCCTTGTGGTCAGGATGTGGGGCGGAAAGTTTGAGGACCTGAAACTAGCAGTAGTGGGAAATAACTAAATACATGTACTTAAGTACCGTACTTAAGTACAATTTTGAGGTACTTTTACTTTACTGGAGAATAAATATATTGTATTTTTACTCCACTATAATTATTTGAACACTTTAGTCACTAGTTACTTAGCAGATATAAATTATTATTTTATAAAACATACATTTACCACTTTAGCCCTATTTTATACATAGGCTATTTGAAAATAGCCGATCTACGAGTTCACAACGTGTCCTGATGCGTTGTGAGCTTGTAGATCTGCTATTTTCAAACATTATAGTACTTTTACTTTTGGTACTTTAAGTATATTTTGATGCCAATACTTTTGTACTTTTACTCAAGTAACATTTTGAACACAGGCCTTTTACTTGTCAGAGTATTTTTTTATTGTGGTATTGCTGCTTTTACTTAAGTAAAATATCTGAGTACTTCTTCCACCGCTGGAAACTAGAATCAAGTAATTCACCAAAGGAGTTAGGAGACAGCTGTGGTGAGGGAGTCTGGATGGAGATGTATTGGATGTTTCATGTCAAAGAATTGTTGACCGTCCTTGTGGAACACACAGTATGGAGTGGTCTCCACTGTAGAGTCTGACCGAAGGCAGATGTTTGGGTCTGATGACGATCCCAGTCTTGGAGAATCATAGGCCACAGATTACTGATGTTTTGACCCATATTTTGTCATTTGCAAATTAATTTCAAAAACATTTATTTGAGTAAAGATCTATTTTGTCCATCTACATTCTAAGAAAATAAATAAATAGAAGAAAATCACAAATAACTATTTGATAGTATACAAAATAAAATGTATATTAAACATGTAACTTGAATTAATAAATAAACAAGACAACATCTAAATAGCTATAAAATACAGATGAACTGAGCTTTATTTTAACCATTTTAACACACATCTATTTATAGGCCGCTATACGTCATGCGTCTCACTAGCCAATCAGAGCACACTCTTTCAACGTATTGTCACGTGTCACGTGAGGCTTGACCAATGTTAGCTTGGCCGAGGGGGGGGGGGGCGGAAAGTGAAAAAATAGTCTCCTGGCGGAGACAAAAAAGTACATGCGCAGAGTCTGAAGTCGATTGGTCGGACGGTTTTCGAGGACAAATGCACAAGTATGCAGCAATTTGTGTAATTTATAAGGATGAAGATTTACTCTTTTCACTTCTGAAACGTTTTAAAACTCAATCTAACTTTGGATCCATGCACAATTAATGGACATGCACACACTTGAATACAAACAAGGGGAGTTCATTTAACTCAGAGAGTGTATAAAATTGCCGCTTACAGGTCTGTTTAAAGGTCAGTTTTTACAGTCGCCTAATTAAATTGACACAGGATTTTGCTGTTTGCAAGATCTCAAACTAAGCCTTCAACAGAGTTTCAAGTAACACAACAGTTATTGTCCTGTATTCCCTAAAACATTAAGCCTAAATCAAATGATGAATTACATTATACTCTATACTGACACTCGTGTGCGGCTTGAAAGCCATTTAGGTCCCAGAACATCTGTAGTTTGTTGACATTTCCTTTAAATCGACCACAAAGTATTATAAGAGTTAAATCTGCTAGTAATCAAAATGAGACAAGTCTGTTCCCTCCTCCTC
The DNA here is from genome assembly GCF_963454915.1 of Gymnoscopelus microlampas. NCBI lineage: Eukaryota > Metazoa > Chordata > Actinopteri > Myctophiformes > Myctophidae > Gymnoscopelus > Gymnoscopelus microlampas. Next base: position 16,551,558 of record NC_139960.1, on the reverse strand, counting down.
CTCCTATTGTTTGACGGATGGGTCTTGCTCTCCCCCAGTCCCACAGCTTGGGACTACAAATGCAAAAGGCATCAATAGTAATATTATTTTCATGGGCAGTGAATAAAAACACATGTTAATGCTTAATACTTCAATACTAGAGCATTCATGGCAACTCTTTATCAAGGTCTTTTAACATGGTCTTTTAAGATGACTGTATCCATGGCAACAGATCACTGTGAATAAAAAAACGTTCTTTCACCACCAAACCACACGTTTCTTCAGCCTCGCCTGTTTCTCCTCTAAAACATATAATCCCTGATGTACCCAAAATGTGGCTGAAATTCCCCCTCGCCTCAAAAACCGACTCATATTTCCTTTCATAAACACTTCTTTGAGCGCTTCTCTCACCAGATTGTTCATTTTAATTCTCTTTTTGCTTGTCTTTATGCTGATTTATTTCTCAGACTTTGTGAAAATTCTTCAGAGCAGACACCACCCCACTTGGTTGGCTCAGCCAGCCTCCTTATTTATGGCATGAAACTATAATACGTTGTCCTTGGATCAGATTTGTCTGCCCACTTCCCCCAATAATATTGATCTTTTGCAGGCATATAACTATAAAAGAGTATAAACAAAACTAGGGTGCAGTGTGGTGGAAGTACTTTTACTACATCTCAGAGGCAAATATTGTACTTTTACTCGACTACAATTATTTGAAAACTTTAGTTATAAGTTACTTTTCAGATTTTGATTATTATTACAAAATATACATGAACCACTTCAGCCCTATTTAAACTTTGGCTATTTGAAAATAGCCGACATACAAGCTACAATGCCTCGCGATGCAATGCATTGTGAGCTTGTAGATCTGCTATTTTCAAAAGATTGTTTATACATTTTAGGCATAATAACTTGTGACACGGGACATTCTGCATAATGAGTACCCAGTACATTTACTTTTGGTGCTTTAAGTATATTTTGATGCCAATATATTTGTACTCTTTACCGGACTTTTACTTGTAACACGAGTGTTTCTACAATGCAGTATTGATACTTTTACTAAAGTACAAATTGTGAGTACTTCTTTTCCACCACAGGTGCTTATTATGATAATTGCTGGTTGTGAGGGAACATAGGGCAGAGGGGATATTTGCGGTATGTATCAGCTAATGTTAATTGTTAAACCATCAAATGTTAAGTCACTCGTAGGGATTTCAACTCTCTCATTGGCCAAAGCTGCCTAACAATTTGTGTAAAACAAAAAGTGGACTTTGGGGAATATAAAACACATCTGTATTATTATTTTAATCCATAAAGCCATACTTTATGCTATGATACATTTAAGTATAGGACTAAGGATTACTGTGAGGGGAATTTAAGTGCAGGATTTCCTTTAAGATTTAAGATGTTCACACATTTTCATATTTTACTTGGTACTAACATACAGTACTGTAAATCCACTGTTATCAAATACAACAACACTCCCTAATAACAAAGCTTTATTCACTAAAGTTAAGTGTGACAGATAAACATGCCGGACAGTTTGGCACTTATAAGAGTCTAATAACTGCCTTTACTCCGTCTAATAATTAGACGGAGTAAAGGCAGGAAGTAAGAAAACTGTGGGCTTCTGGCAGCTTCGTTCATTTGGTTCATCCATGACAATGCTTTATGTTAAAGCATCACTATGTTTTTAACAATGCATATTATGTCCCACTAAATTATAGAGTTACATGTTTAAGCAATAACAAACATCCTTCCATAGATGTATAGACTCAGGGGGGTCCATGCAAGGGGCGTGACTGTATTACTGATAGGGGAGACAATGAGTTTCATGATCCTGGTATTTGCCAAGGCACCAAGGCAGAACCATAGACATATAAAAGTAGACGTCCCCTCCGCCTCTGGGGCGTCTGTATCGCGGCCACCATATTAGAGGGGGCACGCTTCCTGACTACTGGCCAATCACAGCATGTATTTTCCGAGACTTCACAGAATCTAGTTGCATAAAAACACACAGGATTTTTTTATACAACTATATTCTGACAAGTCCCTGAAAAGACACGCTGTGATTGGCCAGGGGTCAGGAAGCGTGCCCCCTCTAATATGGCGGCCGCGATACAGGTCGCTCCAATGAACTGCAGCGGCCAATGAGGTATCTAGGTTTCTATATCTATGGGCAGAACTGCTAGTCAAAGCGAAGGCCAATCACAGCGTGTCCTCGCCGGACACGCTTGCAGAGACTCTTGGGTAATGAAGTCAAAGATGTTGGCTGCCATTTTATTTGTGTCCTAAGTGGCCACTGATACCCCTGCTTTAATTTGGAGCACTAGTGCATAATCTGTTATAATAATTAATGATGTATTTATTTATTTCTATTTTTCCCCCATACATTTATGGGTGTGCAAGAGAAGGTTAACCGGTGTGTGGTCCATTATCACGCAATAAGGAGATTATTTAACACTTTAGCGTCAAAGAAACGATTGTCTGACCTCAGAGGAGGCTCCCTGAAAGACGATTCCCATATTGATACGTTTATCTGTCGACCTCAGAAACCCGAATAGAGAAGGAACAGATGTTGAAACCCAGTGACTCTGCGATGCTGTTGCCTCCATCGTGGCACCGCTGTGACTCAACACTCACAGGAGTCACGTCTCTCTGCCACCTAATTTGTGGGCTACAGTTAATTGTATCATAAGGCCCTTGTTTTTGAACAACACATGAGGGCAATAACCAGTGGTGTAAGAAGTAGGCTACTCACATTTTTTACTTAAGTAAAAGTATCAATACCACAATGTAAACATACTCTGTTACAAGTAAAAGTATTGCATTTTGGAAATACCCCAACAAAGTAAAAAAAAATACTTCAAAAGTGTAAGTACAGTACTTGAGTAAATGCACTTAGTTACTTTCCACCACTGCACATGAGGCAATAACACTCTAAAAGGGCGTTTTTTAACAGGGAAGAGATGCAAGCATGGAGAATGGATCAGAACTTCAAAGTGCATACCGTATGCAGGAAATGCGGCCGTCATTTATGTCATCAACAAACCACATCAACATCATCTAAGCCACCAAACCCACCCACCCACCAAACCGGAGATTAAATTGTTTTTTTCTCCAATGAAACAAAAGAAGAAAGATGTTTTCATTGCAATCCCCTAAGGATCCATAATGTATTTTCTCTGGGCTGCACAGTGAGGAGGACACAGCACATTTGAGGTCAAAAGATGTAGGCAATTTTATAGGCATTTTACAGCATTTAAAATGTTATTGCCTCGTATGTTGTGAAAAAAAGTCACTCTGGACAAGGGCCTGTGCGTCTGCTAAGTGACTCAATTGCAAGACAATTAGGGACACACAGCTCTGAACGTTCTGAAAGCAACTTATAGTATGTAGGGCATTAAGAATAATCGAATATTCGACTATCAAACCACTATTCGACGACTGTACATCAAAGTCGATTATTTAAAAAAAAAAATCTGTGGCTTTTCTACAGCAGACATGCAGCTGTGAGCTCTGGTGTTTGTAGTTTTCCTAATCCATTCATGGTTGATTGTTGTCAAATCATTTCATACTGTATGTGAGGTTTAGGGCTGTCCCCTAAAAGTCGACGTTTCGGGCGAGGAGCCTGACGTCGACTTTTTATTTTTTTTATTCTAATAATCAAATCGATTAATCGAATATTCGAATACTTATAGGTTGAATAAGTCGAATGCTAAAAATCAGTATTCGTGAATGCCCTAGTATGTGTTCCATTTCAGAGTGATTTCTTATGATGCCTCTTTCATCTCTCTTAACTCTCGCTGTGGTTTTGGTGTCTCCTCCTGAATGACTTACTATGGTTGGGGTCATCTATCACTGGATCAATGTGTCACAACGGCCTGTTATCCCATTAAGACCTGAGGCCGATTCTACAAAATGTCTTCTAAATCCTAACAGTTTTCTAATAAGCGTTTGCTGCAATAATGTCAGTGGTGCTCAAACTTTTTCATGTCAAGGACCCCCAAATAGCAAGATTTGCACATTTTTTTTTGATTTTCCAAAAATGTCAGATCTACAAGCTCATAGCGCGGCAAGAAGATACGCGCTATGAGCTTGTATATCTGCTATTTTTGAATAGCCAAAGTATAAAATATGGCTAAAATCTAAAATCACACAGCTGCTTTCCCGGTTTTAACAGGTTAAAAGCCAGTGCCATTGAAATATCACAATCCTTCAGAACCTCATTTGTTAACCTGTCACAACACTTGATGATGAGGATTCAAGGGAGAGTTTAGAGTTCACTGCAAATCTATTTTCAAATCAATTATCCCTTGAGCTATATCCCTCTCAGAAAGATATCGCATTCTATCACAAACAAAGGGATAAATAATATTGTTGCACACACGCAGGGCAAATAAGAAAATCATTATTTGCCATGAATGAAGGCATGAGTTGAAACGTTGGCAGTGGCCCAAATACTGTAAATATATTTCTGCATCGAGGCTGGAGTGTGTAACTATTTTATTTTTCCTTTGGTTTATGTGCCAATACAGTGGTGGTCAGTACCACACCAACATGGCCAGTGGTGTAAAGTAACTAAGTACTCAAGTACTGTACTTAAGTACAATTTTGAGGTACTTTTACTTTACTGGAGAATTTCCAGTTCAATCAGAAACACTCTCGTCTTAGTAGATAAAGAACCATTTATTGCCACAAATGGAATACAGTTAAGCTTGGCGTTAAAGCTCCGCTCTTGGGAGAATATTCACTGAATTTTGCGAAGCAGCCTGCTAAGCATATATTCAGAGAATGCTTAAGCAAATCCCCCATAGGGATACAATGTCAACAATAGCAGTACATTGACATATTAGTTAGAATTAGCAGATATACATGATACACAAGTATTTGAGCCTAAGCCAGACTCTAATCAAAAAGTGGAGGCTGGGGTGGAGGAGGAGCTAGCAAAATGCATTGGTTCAGCAACCAAGAAAGACCTAGAGAATAGAAGCCGTATTTAAAGGATCCTCTTTGCTCATGCGTGAGCTGTGATTGGATAATGAGTGTGTGACGTAATGACCACTGAGCTGTGAATGCGAAATAGAATGCTGATGTTCACATCAGCTGACTGACCGCTGGTTACAGCTTTGGCGTGCACGACTTCCGTGTCCTGCATGAACTAATGCTATGCTTCATTTGTCAGTGCTTTTACTTCTAGTTACTAGTTACTTTGCAGATATAAATGATTACATTATAAAACATACACAAACCACTTTAGCCTTATTTTATACCTAGGCTATTTGAAAATAGACGATCTGCAAGCTCACAACGCGTCGCATCACTTTTACTTAAGTAAAACATTTGAGTACTTTTTCCATCACTGCCCATGGCTGTACATGGCCAGAAATGTTGTCAACAGCTCATCTAGACATAACAACGGCCTCTATCAGAGATAATCTTACAAAGACGTGACAGACGATGATTTGAGAGGAATGACTCTAAAGGCATCAGTTAACAAACTAATAAAGCAGGATTTCCCCTCTTTGAAAAATGTCTGGCTCATAGTCCTCTCTCACTACCAGTAAAAATTCAGTCGTTTCACACACACAGTCTTTTTATTGGTATTACCATTGGCTGACGGAGCGCTTGGCCAGCGTCTGAGTCTTACCCAGGAAAAACACTTGACATGATTGAGAAAGCAGAGATTTTTGCCAGGACATCCCCCAGAACTTTGAGCCTCCAGACGGAGGCATTGTCTGCTTCAAAGGCTCAAAGGGTCCAGGGTGATAAAGGCCTGTACTTAATAAATAATGAAGCATACTGTATAGTGTCAGGTCAGGCCAGACACAGGGAAGGCCATCTTAGCCTGAAAAAGACATTAGAAGAAAAAGCAGAATAAACCAATAAAAGCAACAAAGACAGCCCTTTTAAGCTGTGTCAAAATCTACACATTAGCATGAAGCTACTCAGTGGTGGAAAGTAAATTTACGTACCTAACTACAATTTTGTACTTTAGTTAAGTATTTCCAATTTCCAATACTTTTACTTTTACTCCACTACATCTCGGATCCAAATATTGTACTTTTACTCCACTACATGTATTTGAAAACTTTAGTTACTTTTCAGATTTTGATTATTATTACAAAACTACATTAACCACTTCAACCCTATATACATTTCGGCCATTTGAAAATAGGCGATCTACAAGCTCAACATTCTGAGCTTGTAGATCGCCTATTTTCAAAAGATGTTTATATATTTGAACACTTGAAATGGGAGATTCTGCAAAATTAGTATTTTTACGTTTGGTACTTAAAGTACATTTGATGCCAATACTTGATACTTTTACTTAAGTAAAATATGTGAGTAATTGTTCCACCACTGCCCTTTCTGAAGCCCCTTGTTGCAACCACCTCCAACTAGAACGTCCCTACAAACCCCCCCAAGGGGAGAGACGGGGAGCACGCCACTCTTGACCCCCGGAAAGAGACTTGTTTGATGAACGACCGGCGAGGTCAAACCTCTGATTGGTATTCCTCCGCCTCCACCTGGGAGTGCCGGACCCCCAAAAAAGCCAGAGTCAGTCATTCGAGTCCCCAGAGTGTAAATTATCACCGTGACTTTGATAGATCCCTTGGGTGGGTGGATGCTGACCCTTCGCTGTGTAGCGATCGAGTGCTTAGCAGTGGTGTAAAGTAACTAAGTACATGTACTCAAGTACTGTACTTAAGTACAATTTTGAGGTATACTCTTACCCCACTACATCTCAGAAGAAAATGTTGTACAATTATATGAAAACTAGTCACTAGTTTACTTTGTAGATTGTGATTATTATTACAAAATTAACTAACCACTTCAGCCCTATACATAATATTAAGGCCATTTGAAAATAGCAAATCTACAAGCTCACAATGTGTCGCGATGCGATTCATTGTGAGCTTGTAGATCTGCTATTTTCTAAATGTTGTAGTATACATTTTGAACTTGTAAAATGGGACACTCTGCATAATATGCTGTCCAATGCATTTTGAATACGGGACTTTTACTTGTAACAGAGTACATCTACATTGCAGTATTGATACTTTTACCTAAGTAAAACATGTGAGTACTGTACTACTTCCATCACTGGTGCTTATAGGCTGGGTTTGGAACTGGCCGGGACAGAGGCCACTGGCAATCCATCACCGGAGAGGAGGACCTGCGTGACAACTTCACTGTGTCATGGTCAAGGATGTGCAGACAAGGCTGATGGATGGAGAGCTGCTGCTGTGACCATTACAGGAGAAGCAGACACTGTCTAATGTTCTGCAGGACCAACGGCTTTTTGAAATACCTGCACTCAGTCTCTCTTTTCCACTTCCTTCTTTGTCCGCTGTCTGCTCCATGTCTCCCACATACTACACTCCCACATACTACACTCACAGACGCACATGCACATATGCACTCACGCACACACACACACGCACACGCACGCATGCATGCACGTGCACGCACACACACACACGCACCCCACGTCAGCGTTGACAAATGGATGAGGGAGGGGGTGTGTCTGTCTGTCTGTTTAAGTAGCTACCAGACAGACAGACAACAACCATTTCAAACCGAAGGGGAGGCAACCTGTTCGCTGTCAGCAGAACAATGCATCTGTTTTAATCCACACAGCAATGTAGTATTGCTGTAATAAAATGTATTATTAGCTCAGCATGATAAGTCATGGGATACAGAATTGTAATGAATTACCTCATAGGAGTAAATTCATATCAGTTTGGATAATTTTGACAATAGCAGCAGCAAGAGAATGAGTTCATGTACTGTAGGCTATGTCAGGGTGTATGATTTATTGTGTGATTGCTTATTTTACCTGTAGCCAACTTATTGTATAGTCAAGTGCTTTTAAAGAATGATTAGGTAATATCAATTTCAAGGCATTCTGACTGGACAACCAATGAACCAACACAGGCAGAAGGCAGCTTTTCTCCGCAATTAGGCTAGCTACTTCCTAATGGACCCTATAGAAAGCGTGGTATTGTTGATATGGGCCTTCGAGCGTTTTAAATTATTCTAATTTAAACCCATGCTCCTCCGTTTAATCAGATTGATTCCTCTGAGTGGACAGAGCAGGCATGCTGCTGAGCTTTCATACACAGAGAGCACCACGTGTAGCCTATATAGGCCATTGGTTAATTCTCAATCTGGGGTCCGGGGACCCCCAGGGGTCCTTGGGGGGTTACCAGGGGGTCCCCAGCTAAATGAGTTAATGAAGCGTCACAATCATTTCAACCCCTTTATCCATATATTATACTTTGGCTATTCAAAAATAGCAGATATACAAGCTCATAGTGCCGCGCTATGAGCTAGATCTGCTATTTATTCATTTTTAATTGTGAGAATGTGTGCAAATCTTTGCTTCTGGGGGTCCCTGAAACAAATTATTTTGAGATGGGGGTCCAAGGCCAAATACATATCATTTTGGGGGTCCTTGACATGAAAGAGTTTGAGAAGCACTGGACTAAAGTTAAGTTAATATATTGTGTAACTTATGCGTCATGCAAAAATGTAGGCTTCTGTCTTGAAATACACTATAGGTGAATTAAATTCTGCACATTCCATTCACACCACCTCCACCTGATGCTTTAAGAAGAAAATGCCATCACTACAGTGTTGCGTGTGCATGCGGGGAGCAGGTATTGGTGATGATAGTTCATGGTTTTCAATGTCCAGTCCGGGTTCCACAAGGGGATCCAAATGGACCCTTATACGGGTACGGGTAAAAGTCTGGAATTCAAAAGTAAAGTATTGCTATCAAAATGTTTTTAAAGTAGGCCTACCAAAAGTAAAAGTACTAAAATGTTTGAAAATAGATCTACAAGCTCACAATCTGCTATTTTCAAATAGCCTAAAATAGGGCTAAAGTGGTTAATGTACATGTTTTTATAATGTAATCATTTATATCTGCTAAGTAACTAGTAACTAAAGTTTCCAAATAATTGTAGTGGAGTAAAAGTAGCCTACAGTGTCAGCCTCTGAGATGTAGTGGAGTAGAAGTAAAAGTATAGACAATTGGAAATACTCCTTAGGTACTTTACACCACTGGTTGATGATGGTGCTGATGATGTTGCCATGGGTTACGGTCAGCACCAGGACCGTTTTCATAGGTTACGGTCAGCACCAGGACCGTTGCAATAGGTTATGGTCAGCACCAGGACCGTTGCCATAGGTACGGTCAGCACCAGGACCGTTGCCATAGGTTACGGTCAGCACCAGGACCGTTGCCATAGGTTACGGTCAGTAGGACCTCCTACCTGTCATCGTAGCAGAAATCTGCGTCCAGAGTGTTGAGATAGAGAAGAACAGCCGCGGTGGTACAAAGCAGCTCCGTAAGAATTTCTCTGTTGTTAAATGAATATAATGTCACTTAAATTACAATCAAGATCATTAAGTCCCTTCTCCCTCCAGTTGTTGTTGTTGTTGTTCTGCTTCTTCTCAAACCGCAACAATAAGGACATTTTATGTCAGCAATTAAAGTGCGTCAAAGTTGTCACATTAATGTTCATTCTAACCCATGTTGATCAGAGTCTCTCCAGTCCTCCGTGTCTAGGGTCTAGTGGCGAGACTGATGCTGCTCACATGGCACCCGTTGTCTTCTGTGTGTGTGTGTGTGTGTGTGTGTGTGTGTGTGTGTGTGTGTGTGTGTGTGTGTGTGTGTGTGTGTGTGTGTGTGTGTGTGTGTGTGTGTGTGTGTGTGTGTGTGTGTGTGTGTGTGTGCCTGTTTTGCAGCAGCACTGTTTAGCGAGAGCAGAGAAAGGAGCAAATCCGCGCGTGTTTTGAGATTTTGCGCATGCGCACCCCGCCCCCCTTCCTCCAACCCACCTCATCTGATGAGCTGAGTCTGAACAGTGGTTCTCAAACTTTTTCATGTCGCACCCCATCTCAAAATATTTTGTTCCAGAGACCCCCCAGAAGCAAACATTGAGCTGCAAATGCTCGCTTTAAAATATATATATATATTAAAAGTTTGCAAAAAGTTTGAAGATGATTTTTCAAAAATAGCAGATCTACAAGCTCTTAGCGCGGCACTCGGTGCCGTGCGATGGGCTTGTGGATCTGCTATTTTTCAATATCCAAAGTATAAAAGGTTAAAGTGGTTAAAAATATTTTATTATTTTATTATTTTATTTTGTGGGGGACCCCCTGGAACCCCCCGAGGACCCCACTTTGAGAACTAATGGGCTACTACAATTCACTGGTTCCCAAACTGGGGGTCAGGACCCCCAGAGGAATCCGCAAAACATTTATTTTGGAGGGGGTCCCATATGATTAGCTTAATGTGGAACACTCAACAGTAAACAAAGCAACATACAGTAGGCTAAGTGAATTCAGGGTATCTGCACATTTATAAAGTAAAAATTGTTTGACTTTTAACTTGTTTTAAGTCCCTCAGGGCTCAATACTAGTATTGTTTCTGTTTTCTGTTATTGTGGGGGGAAGTTTTGCTGAAAATAGCCACAAGGTCACAATGCAATTGTCAATCGGCTATTTTCAGCAAAAGCTTTCCCCACAATGCTGATGGGATTTAAGTGGTTAAGACCTTTTTAATACCAAATTGGCCAAATTGTCAAATATTACATAAAGAAGCAAACATTGTGAAAACAGCCGATCTACAAGCTCACAACGCCTCACAGTGGGACTTAGTTTTGGGGCGCAGACCCATTTTTATGGTATATATATATTTTCTTTTCCTACAATTTATAAAACAACAATTATTCAATTATTTCAGAAGATTACAAAAAAATATAAGAACAAATCAAAAAAAATATTTTTTCAAAATATTTTTTTACAAAGAAACCCTAAATGTTTAAATAGACGGGAAATAGTCGATCTATAAGCTGCTCACAAGGCAACGTTTCGGGAAGACACCAGATTTATCTTTTGGGTTATGAGATGCTGTATTTTGGGTCTGAGACATCTGTGTAATTGTACAATGAGCTATAATGAATAGCTTGTTCTAAAGAAAACAAAAAACAAGATATACTTTAAACAAAGAACAGCCTGCATAAAATGGTAGCCGGACACACACACAAGGGAATAAAATGTAGGTCTACACCTATCTGTTTGGCTCAAATACAGTATGGTGCTGCACATTGTTTTTGTACCCATTTTGCTGATGAGAAATATTGGCTATACTGTAGCTTGCATTATGAGAGAGAGAGAGAGAGAGAGAGAGAGAGAGAGAGAGAGAGAGAGCAGATAATGTACAGTGAGAGAGGAGGTGATCAGTGTTGCCATATGTACTTATTCTAAGCGGCTTTGGGCTTGTTTTTCTGTAAAGTCATGTGTAAATATTGGTCGTTGCGCTTATTTTGGGCTTGTTTCCTAAATGTTGTTTTTAAACCCAGTGGTTCTCAAACATTATCATGTCAAGGACCCCCAAATTAATATCTAATTGTCCGCACATCCCCATCTGAACATATTTTATGCCAGGGACCCCCGTAACAGATTTGTGTTGTTAAAATGTTTTAAAAAATATATTTTTAAAATCACTTTTTTCAAAGTTTTTTTTTTTTTTAATAGAAGATCTGCAAGATCACAAAGCATCGCGATGCTATTTTGAAATATCCAATGCATATAGGTTTAAAGTGCTCATATGGCTCAGTCGCTTCTTTTGGGCTTGTTTTCATAGACCTGGTTGCTTACTGTGGTAAATTGACCATAAAGGAACGGCGGAAATACGAGTCCATATCCGGGAGGCGGGGAATAAGTTCAGCGTTCAGAGACCAGAGCTTTTCTTTCTCAAGCAATTCCATTTTATTGTCAAGAGTTCTCGGCAAATCCATACATACAAGTCAATCGTCGTACAGCTCCCTTTGTTCATAGAAATCGGCTTCATTGAACGTGACGTCTGTGTGTACCCAAAACACAGAGTCCTGCTCACTCGTAATGCAGGCCATTATATAGCAAGACAGTTAACACAAATAGCCTGCAGTCTGTGACTGTCAATCACATGCGTGGGCCCGCCCCTGCTTGGTCAATACAATGCATTTAGGATCTGCCTTGATTTGTGCACATAAAAGTATTCTCTTAAACCTTATCTATAGAACGGTACTTTTCCATACTCTCACGTTATAACATTATTATTCAACATTTTATTAGCTTTGAAATAAGTCTAAACAGTAACATGTCTGACGTTGTATAAGTCATTTAGATGATTAAAATGACTTAAAAGAAACGCATTCTTCTGCAGCTGTTGGGAACGTATGATCACAGAGTGATCATATTGGTTTTTCCCTCGGATCTATTTTACTAAAACTAAAGTCCTATATATCTGTGAATTTAGAACAAACTAGTACACATTTGTATAAGTAAATCCTACTTGATTCTTGTCAATCTGATTTAGGAGGGACAACTGGCAGGCTCTCCTGCATATAATTAGAATGCTTACACTGTGGGAACAAAAGAATGGCTCGGGCGTGGTGTCATCAAATCACACTTTGAGACAATAGGACAGGATGGGTGAAGGTAATTAACTCAACTGCAGCTGTTTGCCACAGACTGACCCAAACTTGGCTAGTTTTGGTCTCTGCCTGTTATGAGACATTTTGATGGTTTCTGGGTTATAATATATTGATAATATTTTCATATTCCACTGTATTAGCCTTGAAATACACCACATAATCCCCTCTTGGAGATATATTAATAAATCTCCACAAAAGGATTATTTCAAGGACTAATGTCACTTGTGTAGGTGTCAACTAGAATCTGTTTTAGCCAAAATGGCAAATCATTCTATTAAAATGGTCAATACGTTTCCCTCTAGACTATTGAATTTTGGAGTGAATCATCAACAAATCATTATACATCAAACAAACACTGTACTGTACTCCCAGGCTGGACTTCCTTTCACAACCTAAGGAAAACTCAAGTTAATAAAAACATCAATATTACAAGTTGTTGGTTACATTGTGTAGACAACGCGCAAACACAGACACAGTTCTGTTTCCTTTTTTTTTTCCCTTTCTTTTTTTTTTCTTTCATACTAACAAACAAACGCAATTCTTTCTTCTTGTTTGTCCATTTTGCACCATTCAATATGTGTACATGATTGAAATTCTGTCCATGGCGAATGAACAACTGCAGTTTTGCCCACGCGCCATAGCCAGAACCCGCCCATGCGCCACACACAAAACACTGCTTCTTCCTTTCAGGCACTTAGAATGTATATTCTCCGAGGTATTGTTCGTTCACATCTGGGGGCTTAGAATGTGATTACCTCAATGATATGTTTCAAGGGATGTGGCCAAAGTGTTTCTGAACTTCAGCTTTCAACATTTATCAAGTGATGCTTTTTCTGTCCGAATGTTGTGGATCACACAGGAATTATCATCCTGAGGCTTGCTACTTCTGAACAGAATCACAGCCATTTCAGTACTTGACTGACATTGTCAATCAGGATTCGCTTCTCCATACCTGATCCGTAGGGGGGGGGTGCCCCCTCTTCTTCATATGAGCAAAAGAAAGTATCGTGCCTTTCAATTTTGCATGTAACTTGATGTGTCTCAGGTAACTCCGGTACCTGGGACTTTCAAACGCTCGCTTACTTGTCAAAAACCATGTAGATCTGAGACCTCTCGCCCTCCCGTCGCCAGAAGTGTTATACCCTGGCCCTGGCAAAGATGTTTTGTAGAGCCGGTACTGTTGAGTTGACCGGTAGCTGCTGGTCCCCACTCCCTGCTGGTGTAGTGGTGCGGAGATGAAACTGCTGTCAGAAACTGCTCCGGCGTGGCGGGTTGAATCTCATGCAGGCTGTATCCTCAAACCTCCCCTCTCGACCATGGTCTGTGATGATCGCTGATAAGTGAAGGTGTGGAGATAGGTGTCACTGCGGTTCCCTGGGGGTAGACGTCCGAACGACCTCTGCTTGTCCCTGGGTCCGCTGCTTCCCTCTGGCTGCCGTCATCCTGGTCCAAATGGGATGACTTCTCCAACTCAGCACCTGCTTAATTTCTCCTAGTACAAAACAAAAGCCTACCTATACCTGTTCTACATAAGCTCAACAGATGTCCTTCTTGCTTAACACTCATACATACACAGGGTTAATCACTCATAAACACACAGTTTAACTCATGCTGTTAAGATTAGAGAACCTATCATTAAATGGTTGAATGCACTGATTCTTCCGACAGTACATTCTCCTGGACTCTGGTCCAGTTGTTCCTGCATAATTTGTACTAACTCCATCCAATATTAAAGTGATCTTTCCCACTTTATCGATATTTTGCTCTTCTAATTCTTTTTGTATTTCATCAATCAATCGTTCCATTTTGTTACTCACTTACCACAGCATTTCTCCTTTTTCCATATAACTCTTATATTTTCCTATATTGTCCTAGTACTAAATCTCCTATTTTAAATTCTTTACTGCATACTGCAATTACATCTTACTTTGCTCCGGATTTGTCTGACTATAATTTCCAACGTTTGTGATTTATTAAAGACACCTCTCTTAATTTACACTCGACTCTATTAGAGTGCTCTAATTAATTTCTTTTGTTTAAGCATGTTCCAATGTATTTTGCCATGATTTGATAATCATGAAAATATCCCTAAAGGACAACCACAGAACTATTTTCCTTAAATGAACATTTTCCAAAATAAACTGACAATATTTGCAATCTGCTTACTCTATAATTTTGTTAGTAGACTTTTGAAAGCATATTTGCTAAATCTAACATTAGTTTTAGGGGAAGAGTTTGTTATTACGTTTCAAAATAGGCATAGAAGCAAGTCTTTAGCTCTTTTTTTTTTTTTTAAACTCCCACACCAAACTATAATCTGTTGTATCATGTCCTTGTGTCAAGTTCAAAAGGTGGCTACTGTTTTTCCTTGTACGTGATACTCCTCTGGTATTTCCAGTATCTCCAATATTCACCAACACCTAATGTAATGTCTCTGTACATTTCGAATGTCTCTTTTTGTTTTCCTATCACTTCAAGTGTCCTTCAAATGTCTTTTTCTGCCATAGCTTTGAATCTTTGCAGTCAATAATATCTTCAGGCTTACCTCATGCCCACTAGACTCCTCCCCTCTCCGGTGACCCTTTTTCACTGGGTCACCGGTACCTTCGCGTCTCCGCTGTGCCCCCTCAAGGACAGCATGATATGGGACGTTGAGACGAAGGTTTTCTGAGAGGCCGCGGACGGGATTATGCAAGATGATGTAACTGTCAGACTGTAGTTCGACATCGTCCTTCGAGCTGCACCTGTGTGTTGGCAAAAACCTGTCGACCTGCTGGAACTTATGGGCCTCAATTGGAGATCAATGACCCCCCGGACCCCTCTCGAATTCAACGCAGGCACGTTAGAACGGGTGCCGATGCACTGGCAACAGGCTTGTCCACTGGCAAACACCTGTTTGCCCCTCTGCCATCAGTGGTGACTGCGGTCTCCTGTAGCAACTGGATCAAACTGTCTGGGACACATGGACTTCTCACAAAACATAGGGAATTCATAGATGAAGAGATTCCTCCACTGTTTTTTCACTGGACAACCATGCGGTCGTCAGTTTTAGTGTGGGATTTTTGTGTGAGCTTTTTTGATTACTTCATTCCCTCCTTTGAAAGACAAAACACCCTCTCCTTCTTTTCCCAATTCTTTTGGATAAAATATGCTTCCCTTAGGCCACATTAATTAGTATTTGTTCAAATCGTTTCAGTCACAAATATTGCCACTCCATCTTTTACTCCAGGCTTCTACAAAAATGTCAGAATTTCTCATTATTTTATAAAGTACGTTTTACACTGTACTTTTTCTCATAAAATAAAACACAAACTATGGATACCATTGCGTCAGTTACATCAGAGCGGTTTGTTCAGAAGAAAACTGATACTAGTGTAATATATTGTATCAGAAATGTGTCAGCTTACACAGCACACCATATTCTACAATCAGTATTACATATAAACTTTTAAGCATTGTCAATTTTAAAAAACTGGGTGCAAATTTAGTCAACACATGTACACTCTATGTACATGCTCAAATAATGTATAATCGTGATCTCTGTTAAAAGCTGTAGCAAATGTAAACAAAAGGTATTAAGCTCTATTTCCAAGGATAGGAGGTTTTAAAGCTCCACTTAAGTCCTTAGCCTAAAAACACACTCTATTTTAGAAACATATAATCTAATCAATGAATAGTTTAAATCGAGAATCAAAGCACTTAAGTCCTTCTCCTTCTTTCTAGAACTAAGACACTTGTCTGGGACTACACTAAGCCCCTCTGGTTACTTTCAATATACTCAAATATTCTAATTTTTGCAACAATTTGAAAGTCTGGTTGATACATTACTCCTTCCAGACCGAACCTGTCCTTGTTAAGCTGGCACAAGACCCTCAGGCCATACTGACAATCGTTTAGTCTCACTTGTGAAGGCTATCTATGAAATAAACAGATTAATTGTTAACACAACAAACAACAATGTTAGTCAAACATACTTAACATACTAACCTAAAGATACTAAGTTACCTCATTAAACTAAGAACTGTTAAAAGAAAGTCACTCTATCATCATGAACTGTCATTTAGTAATGGGACGAACTTCATATTTTGACCGCCAGGGGAGCCAGTCTGACAGTATCAAACTTCACTCCCATCGGCAACACGTCACCACGTACTGATCACGTGGTGTTCAGTGCGTCCAGTGGGGCAACCTTCTTATTTCTCTTCTAAAATACTTAAGCTAAAAACGTATTTCAACTTATTCTTAGCATCGGTGGTATATCACAAAAATCGGGTATAATTACACATCTGTAGCTTCAAATCATACACATTTGTGTCATTAAAATAGTAACATAGACCGATTAACTGTTCATAAATTGTCATTCAAATTCAGGTTTAATCTATTTAAAAATCACTACTTTGCTTTTAACATATCAATAGGTTACTAAAGGGTGTATTAACTCATCTCATCCACCAGTGGGCAATGTCCATCACTTGAAAGGGACAAAAATAGGCTCGAATGGTCGTAAGGCATCAAGCAATCACGGGTATTAAACAATTTTAATTTCTAGTAAGACTTAAACACTTTTAGCACCACTTTTTGTACACCATTCAGACATTATGGGAGAAATATCTTATTTGTGTACTTAAGCAGGCAATCATTCTCATCTATTCTAAAATAGTTAGTCGAAAATGCAATACATCTGTGAATTGAACCACACAGATGTAAAACACCTTAGCCCAGCCTAACAAAACAACCATGAATAAGCCTAAACATGTTATTACAGAGCACCATAGCCAACATGATCAAACCCTGGATGCCTCTGGAGGCACACAGCAGAGTCCTTTCCTCTGGAACCAGCCAGAATGAGGGACCTTGGGACCGCGTACCCCAAGGTTCTGCGTGTGCACTGAAAAGGACCCTAATTTAACATAAAGACAATGTTCTCCATATCACACATGTAAACGACCAATCCATTATAAATACGGGCGTGTAAAAAGCACACAAGCAGGCCAAATTCAAATTCTATGTAACCAAACATCAAACCCCCCTAGACACAATACCTTAACTACCCTAACTGGAGCATCAACAGTGATTCTAGCCAATTTAACCTATCCCTCACAATAAAAGCCCACTCCTCTTTCAAATACATAAAAACATTCATTCTATAAGCACTCATACCACACAATCCACCTGAAACAAACAACCAACCTCCCTCACCAACAGGACGCACACACACGCACACACACACACACACACACAAACCCACAAAATAAGCATGCCCCTCTGCAAAAAAAGCCCTTGAAAGCAGGACATTGAAAAATTCCTGCATTTTACAACCGAAAGCTTTTACAATAGTCAAAACTCATTGTGTTTGTTCAAAATAACAAGACAAAATAACAAAACCAAAGAAACAAACAAACATCCACACACGACAAGCAATAGCCATCAACTAGACAAAAGGGAGAAGGCTCTTCAACACGGCTCTTCTTACTGGATCTCAACAAAGGAACGGCCCATTCAACAAATATCCTAAAACCATGAAAATAAACATACTACTTGTGCTACTGCACAACCCAAACCACGTTTTAAATCTTCTCACAATGACCACTTAACGACTACAAATGAGCAAAACAACGGTAAAACATATCAACAAAATTAAAACACTGCTCTACACTTACCGTACCAAACAGACAATAACACTGTTCCAAAGAACTTTCAGAAACAACAGAAACCTGATCCATGGTCTCTTAAAAAGACAAGTTTTCCTATAAAATAGAAAGCAAGCAAGGAACACTTGAAAACAAAACAGCGCTTAAACACAGTCAAAAGGAGCCTTTCCCACACACAAGAGAACGTGTGCCTTTGTACAATTACAGGGTAAAACGGGAAATCGTTTTAAATGCAAAAATAAAAAATAAATAGGCTACTTTACTCCCTAAAAAGGATCTTATTCCATCCAGACAAAAGGAATCCCATTCAAGCAAAAAGCGTTTAAAGAAGAGAATATTACGAAATGCAATATATATAAGAAAAGTAGCCTTTAACGGTATAAAAGCCAAAACTCCACAACTGCGTCTCGCCGGATATCACGTAGCAACGCGGAAGTCAAGACGTGTAGAAAAAACTACATTTCCTGCCCAAAAAACTACAACATACGCGCGGACAATAAAACAAAGACGGGACTTTGCAAAAATGCCTTCCCTTCTAAAATAAACAGCTCGACACAATAGGCCACGATAAAATGCAATTAAAACAAAGTCCAAACAAACGTTCTCAAAGATTATATATATATACCACTCCCCTCTTAAAAACATTATGCCCATAATGTTTTAACAACCGAGACATCTAAGCCATAAACAAACTCATGAAAAAAAATAAAAACAAACACAAGCTAGGCTTACTGTGTGCACCAGCAGCCCACTTCGCAACAACACATACATTCAAACAATACAAGACTATCCAACGCAAATCCCCCCGTGCCCACAGGCACGCATATAAAGAGAGAAAATAAGATCACATGACACAGCTTGCAGACACACAACAAACACCATTATCCGAGACGCATTAAAAAGCAACACACACACAGTTGGTCACAGACAACAACAAAAACTACCGCTCCACCTGGAACAAGTAACAACACAGTCCAACACACAACAAACAAACAGCGGGATCCCAAGTGCCACCAGCCAGCGTCGGCCTGGTACCTTTACTCACCAAAATAGATATTCTTACCGAACCAGATTTCCACCTCTGGGAATATCCGGGGCGCTCGTGTACACCCGACTAGACAAGGCCAAAGTGCCAGTAACGAGAATCTATCTAAGACACATTTAACCAGTTTTATGGCGTGAACAAGACTCCAACATCCAGACGACTGAGCCGTATTCAGTCTCCCGAGCGAACGGGGATGAAAAACATCTTAAACACCCACAGAATGACTAAAAGGTCCCAATTAGATCATGGCCTGAGAAAGATTCTATAAAATCCTGTCGACCGGGCCGTATCCAGTCTCCCGAACGAACGCTAGTTCGCCCGGGGATGATAAAAATCTTAAACAGCCATAAGTAAACGTGACGATTAGTCCATGGCGTAACAATATTCTATAACATCCTGTCGACTGGCCCGCAACCAGTCTCCCGAACGAACGCTAGTTAGTCCGGGGATGATAAAAATCTTAAACAGCCATGAAATAATCAAAACGTTTACAACAAGTCAAATATGCATACACATTATCTGACTTGCAAGTTTAATCAATCCATGGTTACTACACCATAAAGAAATTAAACCTGAGACGATGGAACACACAATTCAACGCTTTTTGTGTTAAAGTGCGCGTCCCATCTATACGTGTTATAAAAAAACACTATGACCACTCAAAGCCTCAGCACGCAACCTTAACCACCCGGAGGCAACAGTCGTTTCCGCCGGAACCAAACGGGCAAAAGAGGAGGTTCTTTTTAACAAACGGCTATAAACACGGACAAACTGTATCATTAAAAGCACACATACCTTTCAACGAAAAATTTTGTACGATGTCCCTTGTTTTCGTAGCCGCAACGAGACTAGCTGGTTCGCCAATAAATGTGGTAAATTGACCATAAAGGAACGGCGGAAATACGAGTCCATATCCGGGAGGCGGGGAATAAGTTCAGCGTTCAGAGACCAGAGCTTTTCTTTCTCAAGCAATTCCATTTTATTGTCAAGAGTTCTCGGCAAATCCATACATACAAGTCAATCGTCGTACAGCTCCCTTTGTTCATAGAAATCGGCTTCATTGAACGTGACGTCTGTGTGTACCCAAAACACAGAGTCCTGCTCACTCGTAATGCAGGCCATTATATAGCAAGACAGTTAACACAAATAGCCTGCAGTCTGTGACTGTCAATCACATGCGTGGGCCCGCCCCTGCTTGGTCAATACAATGCATTTAGGATCTGCCTTGATTTGTGCACATAAAAGTATTCTCTTAAACCTTATCTATAGAACGGTACTTTTCCATACTCTCACGTTATAACATTATTATTCAACATTTTATTAGCTTTGAAATAAGTCTAAACAGTAACATGTCTGACGTTGTATAAGTCATTTAGATGATTAAAATGACTTAAAAGAAACGCATTCTTCTGCAGCTGTTGGGAACGTATGATCACAGAGTGATCATATTGGTTTTTCCCTCGGATCTATTTTACTAAAACTAAAGTCCTATATATCTGTGAATTTAGAACAAACTAGTACACATTTGTATAAGTAAATCCTACTTGATTCTTGTCAATCTGATTTAGGAGGGACAACTGGCAGGCTCTCCTGCATATAATTAGAATGCTTACACTGTGGGAACAAAAGAATGGCTCGGGCGTGGTGTCATCAAATCACACTTTGAGACAATAGGACAGGATGGGTGAAGGTAATTAACTCAACTGCAGCTGTTTGCCACAGACTGACCCAAACTTGGCTAGTTTTGGTCTCTGCCTGTTATGAGACATTTTGATGGTTTCTGGGTTATAATATATTGATAATATTTTCATATTCCACTGTATTAGCCTTGAAATACACCACATAACTTCTCTCGCATAACGTGGCAACACTGCAGGTGATTAATGAAGTGTTCTAACACCCTATGGTGATGAGGCGTATGGTTTGGAAACGTGCATCCTGGTCCCGCTGAGCTACCAGCTGGGTCCTAGAGCCTATTTGTCCATCAGTGGGATCGGTGCTCTGAGGACCATGGGAGAGAAAACCAGATGGTCTGGTGGACCAATGTGTGGAGATGAAGGGCATGGAGGGACGCAGAGGTGAGGTCTTACGGAGCCGGGTTAGATAGAACTAGAAGGGTGATTTGTAAGAACTGCCATCATCCCGTTGACCCTGATCCTGAACATGACTCCTCCTTGACCCCCCTCCAACGCCCCGACAGAACCTTAACTGGACAGACGGGGTTGTTTTTTTAGCCTCTCAGGCTAATGGTGAGGTGCTTCCTCTTTCCCAGCATTCCCCAGTGTCTAGAACTGATGAGGGTCCCTGATTGCAGTGGCGTGCACAGACATTTTGAGGTAAATTATACTTTTTTTTGTTTACTTGGTCTGCTCTTTTTTCCCTCTACACCTATACCTCTTTGCCAAAAATACAACGCCTCGCAGCGCGAGGCGTTGTGAGCTTGTAGATCTGCTATTTTTGGCTAAAGTTCTCCTCAGAAAAGGAATGCTAGGTTTCGAGTGGTAATGGTAAAAAGAAAAATCATATCACATAAAGATTTGGCGGACCCCTTTTAGTAACTCTGAGGCCCCCCTAGGGGTCCCGGACCCCTTGTTGAAGACCCCTGCATTTTTTCCACCCTTTTTTTCAAAAGGGCACTTCTGGTTAAGAGGGCAAAGGGCAGGTGCTCTAGCACCACCTAGAGTCTATCTGTGCACGTCCCTGCCTTGATTGGGTGGAAGGAACAGACGGTTCCCTTGACAACATGTGCCTGGAAACCTCAGAAACAAGTGTTTGTATTAGGGATGGGACAATATGAAAATTACAAATAATTGCGATTAACGATATTATCGCGATAATCCAAAATATGCGTAAAAATGTCAAAAAAATGCCACTGTTGTTAACCACTTGAACCCCCAGAATCTCTATCCTGGGGGAACGTTGGCCAAAAATAGCAGATCTACAAGCTCACAGCACGTTGCAACGCTTGTAGATCTTCTATTTTTGGCGAATCGATTTGTGTAGAGTGAAATAAGAGCGTGCCATATGCACTCTAGTCTATACAGGTCAGTTTTATCAAGTACAGGGTTTAAGTGGTACTCAATTTGCGGCTCAAAAAGAAGCTAATTAATCCTAGTGTGTGACGGAGGACAACTTCACGATAAATTAAAATCTCAGCAATACGATTATTGTGAGTGTTTTTTTATCACGATAAACAATAACGATTATCGTCCCATCCCTAGTTTATACTGTATGACTGTAGACACTCCCATTCCCTTGCACTAAAGAATTTCACTCACTCTTAATTTAACCCTAATTTAATCTCCAATTCTTTCGGGACAAGGGGAGTTCTGTTTGCCCAGAACAGTGCAAGTGATAAAGGGATTAAGCAGAGAAGAGAAGGGGAGGTGTGTGTGTGTGTGTGTGTGTGTGTGTGTGTGTGTGTGTGTGTGTGTGTGTGTGTGTGTGTGTGTGTGTGTGTGTGTGTGTGTGTGTGTGTGTGTGTGTGTGTGTGTGTGTGTGTGTGTGTGTGTGTGTGTGTGTGTGTGTGTGTGTGGTTTGCATACTCTCTCTCTCTGTCGTTTGGGTTAGGTGATTTCTCTCCGCTCCCCCGGTACGGCCCGAGGGGCTATCCTTTTACCAACCCGGCTGGGGAGGGGTTCACCCGGGCTATATTTCTGGGCACACCTCCAGCAGCCATGTCACTGTATCGTCATCCACAGACAGCAGGCCATGCATCCCATTGGGAGCCCGATACACCGGGCATTCCAGAATGACATGGTCTGCTGTCTGTTCCTCTGCACCCCACTCACAGGTCGCACTGGGAGTCAAGCCCCATATGTGTACATGGATGAGCGGAAACGGAGGCGATCAAGCCTCACCCATGCCAGTCTAGGCAGGTCCATCCCAGTAGGGGGAAAACTGATGTCGGGGATGAAGTCATGGAATCTAGAGGTGTTTACCTCCCACTCCATGCTCCAAAAGTAATCCGCCCATCTTGCCGCACTGATGTTATATTCACTGCATTGCTGCAGGAGTTCCTGTGCGTCAGGCACAAACGGGTGTCTCGACTTGAGGCGCCGGGGAGGCTCAGTTGTTACGGCGAGCCTTTCATGGAGCAGGTGGTTTGGCTCCATGGCCCGGCACGCCAGACGAGGCGTGGCTCCTTTGCGGCGAAGCCCAGCGGGCTGGATGCCTGCAAGGATCGGGAGATAGTCCACAGGAGTGGGATGCAACCATCCTGTCACAATGTGCGAGGTTTAATTGATGGGCTTATCAATGAGGCGAGTATGCTGCGATTCCATACCGGAGCACAGCACTCGCTAGTGGAGTAAACAAGGGCCTAGGCTGCCGTATGCAAAGCTCTTGCGCCGGCACTCCAGCCTGACCCAACTAGTCGCCTCATCAATGCCACACGAGTTGTTAGCTTATTGCGCAGTGACTCAAGGTGTCGGTGAAACATGAGCGACCTGTCACGCCGAGGTAGGTTGGCTCGGCGCAAAATGGCAGGGGTGTTCCGCCGGTATATATCCGGAGCTCACGTTTAGCCTCCCTGTTATTGAGATGGAAGGCTGCCGACACCGCCTTTGCCACGCTGAGCTTCAATCACCATTTCTGGAGGTATGCCAATAGTGTCTGCGTGTCCTGGCTCAGAGTCCTCTCCAATGACTGCCAGTCTCCAGAGAACACCAATGCGAGGTCATACGCATAGGCGCTCTTCCGCGAGACTGTATCAGGCAAGTCATAGGTGTAGATATTGTACAGAAGGGGAGCCAGATCCTGGGGGATGCCGTTCTGAAGGTGCCGTAACCTGCTTCACTGTCCACTACCGGTGGTAAGGGTGAAACTGCGATTTTGGATAAGCTCCATGATCATACTGACCATGTGCCTATCCGGCAGCAAGCGGATCAACTTGCAGGTGAGGCCGCGACGCCACACGGTATCGTAAGCGGCCGGCAGATCGACAAGGACGGCTCCAGCCTTCTTCTTTGCCGAAAAACTGTCCTCGATGTGTTGGGTCATCAGAGCGACTTGGCCTGCAGTCGATATCCCGCGTCGGAAACCGGCCTGCTCACAAGGGAGCAATGGATCGACAATCGGTTCGACGCGGGCGTAGAGAAGGTGCTTGAGGATCTTGAAGGGGATGCAGAGCAGGGAGATGGGACGATAGCTCTTAAGATTGAGTTGACAGGAAGAGTGGAAAACTCTTAACCAGGACTTCAGTCGTTGTACTATGTCAACTGGACAACTAGAGCATTCTAGCATCATACCTTGTTTGAATTCACAGCTTGGCTGAAATGTTCAGGTCATTAGTTTGCGTGCAGTGTTTCTCTGTCTTTCAAAAACAAAGTCTACATTTTTGTTATGTTTGAAATATGTGTTCATCTCCCTCCCTTCCCCGCTTTACTTTGTTCTTTTTGAGCCATGTGAGAGTCATTGGAAACTCATAATTCAAAGCACACCTTGCTGGAGGGCAACGTGATTGAATGCATATCAGAGTGATTTGTCCTTGGCCAAACACTCGGCATGGTCCTACATATGTCATTATTTACACATGATTACACATTTCCAGAAACACAAAGACTCGGACACCATTTGTCATCATGCATCAATCTGTGGCTTCAGTTGTAAGCAAATCTCATGAATACAAATATCACATCATGTATTATTCATGTACTTTGAAAGCAGATCTGAAGATAAGGCCAAGCTGGTCAACATAATAGCTGTTACCATTCAACCTGTCAAAGACAAACAAAGGCTATTTCCATTCAGGGGGAAAAAATCCATTATTGAGATATTTCCTCTCCCTTTTAAGCAGTACAAATGGACTAATGGCACTAGTTTCCCTGAGCAATTTACTGTGGAACCACTGTGTCTTCACCCCAGCAGATAAACATCTCACAGGAAACAGGTCATCACAGCCAGGGTCTGCTCCACCCTCACAGACATAGCAAGACCTGAGGTATTAATATCAACAGAAATGGAAAAAATATAGCCTACAGTGAACACAACACATTTCCACTTGACTTTATAGAGCATAACAATGCTTGCACGATTGTATCGGTTTGACATCGAATAGCCTTGGTTATTGAGGCCCTATTTTTTCTTCTATTCTGTCATCTAACGCATTAAGACCTGAGGAAGATTCTACAAAATGAATGTCTTCTAACAGTTAACTGAAAAACTTACGTTGCTATATCAGTGGTTCTCAAACCTTTTCACGTCAAGGACCCCCAAAATAATGTGTATTTGGCCGCCGAACCCCATCTAAAAATATTTTGTTCCAGGGACCCCCAGAAACAAACATAATGTGATAAAAATGTTTGCTTTAAAAATATCTATGTTCAAAGATTTGCACACATTTTCAAGATTTTTCTAAAATCTACAAGCTCATAGCGCGACATGAAGTGATGCTTGTATATCTGCTATTTTTGAATAGCCAACCAATGTGCTATATATTGCTAAAACTAAAATGACACTTTGACGTTTTCCTGGTTTTAATGGTCTAAACATATATACTAATAACATTGATATGGCTGAAATGGTGGGTTACATTGTTCCCAAGTGATACAAACTACAGTTATCTTCTTCCATCTTGTGGCAAGACTCAGACTTATGCTGATCAGATCAGATAAGATAAGACAAACCTTTTTTTTCTGTGAGTGATTTCGATGTCATAGCAACAGCAATAAGAGTGATGGCTTTTGAAATATGCTGACATATACTTTCAGATATACCAGGCCACTATCACTGTATTATTTATTATTAACAGAAGCAGCTTTTTGCTGTAACATTATTGGAAGGTTCTTCCATAGTTCTGGATGCTTTCAAGTTTTCATTTTATTTAAATCACATTTTATTTCAGTGGTGTAAAGTAACTAAGTACAGTACATTTACTCAAGTACTTCACTTAAGTACAATTTTGAGGTGTTTTTACTTTACTGGAGTATTTAAAATATTCGGTACTTTTACTTCTACTCCACTACACCTCAGAGGCAAATACTGTACTTTTACTCCACTACAATTATTTGAAACCTTTACTTTACTAGTTACTTTGTAGATTTGTATTATTATTACAAAACATACATTAACCACTATTACCACAAAACATACATTAACCCACATTTCAGCCGATCTACAAGCTCACAATGCGTTGCATCAAGACTATTTTCAAAACATTTTTATCTATTTTATGCATTTGAAAACTTTGTGAAATGGGACATTCTGCATAATGAGTACCTTCTACTTTTGGTACTTTAAGCACATTTTGATACCAATACTTTTGTACTTTTATTCCAGTAAATTTGGAATTCCGGACTTTTACTTGTAACAGAGTATTTCTACATTGCAGCATACTGTAGATACCTTTACTTAAGTAAAACATTTGAGTACTTTTTCCACCACTGATAGTGCTCAACACATGTACCGTGGGTGAGCTGCGGTGGATTAGTGTATTTTTTTGGTACGTTTTGTGCGTTCAAAGTGATGCTCATTTATACTTCAAGACACGCACATGAGTGTTCATCATTTCCTGTGACGTCCATTCCCTCCAGATGTTTTAGATTGCTCTAATTTGATATTAATCGGGCACATTCCCAGCAGAATGGGCAAGAATAGCGGAAAATGAGAATTGCAGGGACAAATATTATTGTTGGGAATGTTTGATCATTTTCATTCACATTGATATTGTTATGATATAATATTTTTCTACACCGCCAACAATCTTTCACATTCAGTGAAGTGTTTCTTCAAGGTGACACAGTCCTCAAGGCTCAAAGTCAAACATTTACTTGGCCTGACATGGCGTGTTTCTGTGGTAAACATTCATAGATATACCGTTGACAGGTGTGAAATACACGTTTCTGCCTGAGTGGCGCTTCAAAGAACCAATGATGTGAAATGACATCATTTACAGTGATGACAGCTAGTTCAATCTGGAACAAGCCCTATATGCAGGGCACAGTGTCCAGACAGACAGTTGTAATGTCTCCCATGCACATGCATGGCTTCTGGCATCATGGTGCGGTCGGTGCACTGCTCATGACTGAAGGTCTGTCAGTCTGTCTGTGACGGCATCTGGTGTTATTGACGTCAAACAGTATCTTGGCATCAACCTCTCTGCCGTGCATGTCCGTAGAATAACAAAGTCTCTTTCGCTCTCCTGACAATGAAACCCCATTCACATGGAAGTCATCACAAGAAATTGTGTGTGTGTGTGTGTGTGTGTGTGTGTGTGTGTGTGGCGCGTGCAAGAACAGAATACAGACAGGTTAATGATGGAGACGGTTGGCGTGTCCATGTAAGTGGGATGTAAAACAAATGTGTGATTGCATGTGAGGGGAAAATGTGAATAGATGTTCTGCGTGTGACGCTAATAATACCAGGGCTGCTGATTTGTACTAATGAGTATAAACAACTATAAACTAATGAACCTCTCTCTCTCTCTCTCTCTTCGAATCATGTTGATGCCTGATAAAGCACGCTGCACGCCACTACTCAGTCAATGGTTCTCAACCTTTTTTTGTGTCAAGGACCCCTGTATCCCAATACGCAGTAGATGCATTATTAGACGGCAGATGTTGGAGGAAAGAACCTTGGGACGATTTTTCAAAGTGCAAGAGGACAGCATCATTCACAGAACCATTGTGCCGGCTTGTTTTGCCAACCGTCTGAGATGGAAATCGCTCTGCTGTGTCCAAACACTCTGTGCGGGACTGCGTGTGAGGAGGACTGACGTGTTTGACGCATTGCCGTCAAACACTCTCCCCGCCGTTTCCTGTTGCTCCCACCTCGCCGTGGAATGACAGAGAGAGGAGGTGAGGGACGGCCATGGCGTGATTACCCACAATGCAGACTATTTTTGTCTCTCAACTACATCCCCCGCCTTCATCATATCCTGAACCTTTTGACTCTCTTCCTTGAAATGCGAGGACAGGAAATTGCATGCATCACCATTTGCTCAGATGGCTCTGACCGATTTTCATTCCATTCATAGTAGGTTGTGTGTGTGTCTGCGTGCATGCGTGCGTGCGTGTGTGTGTGTGTGTGTTTCCCATGTGTGCACATGTAAGTGGACCTCCAATAGGTCCCTTTGCTTGTGTTCTCGGTGAATATGCAGAGGAGGGCCGGCCCAGAGGTGCACGACACGTGTGTTCATGCAAACGCGTGCAAAACAACAAGGACAGGTCGGGTCAACAGGACGTGACTCACTGTGTGCCATAACAAAACCCCAGCGCAATTTGCATGTCAGGACAACACGCCACATGCACATCTTGAAGCGCTTTGAGTGGCGTCAGTCCGGTTTGGCCACCACAACGCCCTGTCAATTCGGTACACAATGCTAGGCCTAAACACAGCGCAGACGCACCGAAGTTGCTTCGCCATCTGTCTTTATCAAGGTTAAAATTAAAGATCCAGGGCAAAGTTTTACCACAGTGACGTAGACAATGCAATGGATAGCTGACAGATGGGCAGGATGCCACTCGGCTACAGTGACAACAGTGATGATGGCAGTGGACGACAATAGCCACATGCTTCTCAGTCTGGCCAGCAGAGTGCAGACGTGTCTTATCACAGTTACTTCATTTTGGAGCGTTTGGAGTGTTTCGGAGTGATTGTACAAGATGGTTGTTGATATGTAGAGTCAACGGTTCTGGGGGGCCGATACTACAAATGCCTTCTTAAGCAGAAGTTCTTTCAAGATTTTTCTAAAATGTTTAAAAATACCAGATGTACAAGCTCGCAGTGTGGCAAAAAGCTGACGCGCTGTGAGCTTGTATATCTACTATTTTTGAATAGCCAACGCTAAAATCTAAAATGACACAGATGCTTTCCTGGATTCAATGGGTTATTATGGAATCCCCAATGCTAAAATGATTTATTACCAAAGATCAGAAAGAGAAAACACTTAACACTTAAATACGTCCAGGCAAATATATTGAGTTTACTTAGGACTATTTGAGTTGTTTTTTACAGCGACAATTTGATATCTCGGCAATAGAATGTACTGTATATCTGTGCACGGAAATGTCAACAGCTACATGCTTACCAGCAGCTAATAATAATCCCTGCTTTTTGAAGATTTATTTATTCATGAATGATTGTGGCATTTTGATGCTTTATTTCAGATAGGTCAGTGTATAGAGACAAGAAACCAATTAAGGGCAGAGAGAGGAGAGCTGCGGGTGTGACTGACGAGTGTTGAATTTTAACCCGGGTCCTCGTAATGACAAGGAGCATATAGTCTGTGCACTAATCTGACCCACCTTGTAAGGAATACAAGAATGCTCGCCCCAAAACACGCCCCGGGTCAAATCCGGCAACTTCGGAGGAACAGTCGCCACCAGGTATTCCTAAACGTAACCTCAGTAAAACTATGCCTAAACCTAACCTTATTCCTAAACGTAACCTCAGTAAAACTATGCCTAAACCTAGCCTTATTCCTAAACGTAACCTCAGTAAAACAATGTCTAAACCTAACCTTACTCCTAAACGTAACCTCAGTAAAACAATGTCTAAACTTAACCTTAGTCCTAAAAGTAACCTCAGTAAAACTATGCTTAAACCTAACCTTATTCCTAAACGTAACCTCAGTAAAACAATGTCTAAACCTAACCTTATTCCTAAACGTAACCTCAGTAAAACAATGTCTAAACCTAACCTTATTCCTATACGTAACCTCAGTAGAACCATGGCTTATTACCCAAAACGTATTAACCTTAACCTCAGTAAAACAAATACAAATAAGAACCTGGGGGCAAGCAGTCCACCAAAAGTACTGCACTGCTTGAAAACCCGTACTGGCATTATGTTTTCTGTATTCTGTTGTGATGCCCACAACTATTATCGTTCGTCGGTGGACTAGGACACTCCAAAATCAGGGTCGGACCCAGAAATGTGCCATTGGTCGGCCTCTAAAAGCTACTCTGTAGACTATAACCTTGACTATCAAAGACAGAAGGAAACAGTTATTTATGAAAACACTGAGATTACAAAGGGGTCAAGGGTTCCTCTTGCCCCCTTCTACTGCACTTCCTGTGGTTTGAGAGGCTGGTGATGGACTTTCCAGATATACGCACCAGTGCCCCCCCCCAAATCCCACAACACCCCTTAACCCCCCTTTCACTAGTCCTAAAAGCAATTGTTCTCTCAAGAGCCACTCTAAAATACAGATGGAGATGAATACTACTCCTAAATCCTACATTATGAAGACAAGTCACTGGAACATCTCAACCGTAAAATTGTTCTTTAATGTACAATACAAAAACAAGGCAAAGGTTATTTCAAAACATGAAGTGACCTACTGTGCTGTTGTGCATCATGCATAGATTGCAGGTATTACATTTATGAAAATAGCAACAAAAAAACTACAACAATAGATGAACTTGTAGTCTATAATCAGTGGTTCTCAGGGACCCCCAGAAGCAAAGATTTGAGTTACAAATGTTTGCTTTAAAAAACATATATTCAAAGATTTTCAAAAATGTTCATCATTTAAAAAATGTTTGCAGATAAGCTCATAGCACGGCACTCTGTGCCGCGCTATGAGCTTGTATATCGGCTATTTCTGAATAGCCAAAGTATAAAATATGGATAAAGGGGTTAAAATGATTGTGACGCTTTATTCACTAATTTTGCCGGGGACCCCCTGGTACCCACCCCCCCCCCCCCAGGACCAATTTGAGAACCAATGGTCTATGAAAGCGTCCTTCATAAAGGTTCATTACTGTGTGGTTGTTCCACTGTAGGGACAGGACTTTTCACACCAACCACGGCGAAACATCTTGGAGACAGCACTGGATCAAAGAGCTGCACCACCGCAGAGAATCCTATGTCCTCCTGAGACACACACGGATTAAAGTTCAAACATAAATTTTATTTGTATTCATATGCTCCAATGTTCAATGCCAAAAACGCAATTAAATCGTTAATCGCGATTATTTGTCAACTTAAATTTTGTAATTGTGACAGCCCTAGTCATTTGGATTCCATGGAAGCCGGCATGTCTTCTATGAAAACATGTCACGCACAAAAAATAGCAGATCTTAAGGATTTGAAGTTGCACAGGTGCAGATATGACAAATAGCCTAAATATACAAAGAAAACACTGACATTTAATAACTTAAAAAAAAACATTAATAATGGAAATAGCAGATCTACAAGCTCACAAGAAATAGCCAATACAAAAAAATTGTTTCTCCTGCTGCTTGGTCTGTCTTCAGTGGTGGTGCGGTGATGTTAAACAACTCTCTAACAAACCCCCCTGAGATGGAACATCTGTGTAAACATTATGTCAGGTGGAATAGAATGGTGGAGCAGCAGTCTGCTTTGATGGTGAACTCTTTGTATGGTTATAATTGTTTTATAATGTCCACAACACATGTATATGGACACACAGAATCATCGCTTAGACCAGGAAACTTCAACAGAGGGTCTGGGACCCCTAGGGGGTCCTCAGAGTTACTACAGGGGGGCTGCCAAATCTTGTGTGTGTGTGTGATAGGAACTTTGATTTTATTATTTTTACATTAACGACTTGAACCATAGCATCCCTAGATGCTATGATCCCTAGTTCTACAAGCTCACAGCGCCTCGCAGCGCGATTTTCGGCAAAGAGGTTTGGTGTAGAGGGAAACAAGAGCAGACCAAGAACAAGTTGCCTAAGGATTTAGGTTTTAAGTGGTTTAAATGTCTGAAAATACACATTAACATGAATCCAACTCAGCACTACACATTGGCAGTTGCTGTCAAACAAGTCTATGAAGCTGTCTATGAAATCTATGAAAAAAATTAATCTGCAACACAATTTTATACAATATTTAGTGGGGGGTCCCTGCCTCATCTCTCTCTCTCAGCTAAGGGGTCCTTGACCTGAAAAACATTGAAGACCCCTGGCTTAGACCTAGACTGTAACCCCCCCCCCCCCCCCCCCCCCACACACACACACACACACACACACACACACACACACACACACACACACACACACACACACACACACACACACACACACACACACACACACACACACACACACACACACACACACACACACACACACACACACACACACACCTCTTCCCCCTTGAGGGACATGTCTCACAGGCTAACCGGTGACATTACGTTTGTTTCATTCCATATCCTTATTAAGGAAGTCCATTTCATATACAATCACATGTAATCAAGAACATCAAAGCCAACGGCTCTTATATTTCATCATCACAATTACTCAGCCTACAGATTAGCTTGTTATGTTTGGCCGGTGCACCTCCTAGAACGTTCAATTCCTTGTCAACTTTAACACTCAAGATGGTCTGAATAATAAAATGGAGAGCTTCACTGAGCCCCCCCCCCCCCACTCCCCCCATGCTCACACATTCGTCATTGTGAGAAACCACTTTCAAATTCCCTTCAACGCTCTGTACAAGCACATCACTGAGAACATAAGTCACTGTACGTCCTGTGAAAGAGGGAACTATAGCAGCGTCCTGCGTGCAAAGCTGCCTGTCGGATAAACCCACCGTGACTTCAAACAGGAACCGTTTTTCCAACCGAGCCCAAATCTAAACCTACTAATATACAGTGGTGTAAAGTAACTTTACACCACCACATTTACTCACGTACTGTACTTAAGAACACTTTTGAGGAGTTTTTACGTTACTGGAGTGTTTGCAATTTTCAATACATTTACTTCTACTCGACTACATCCCAGAGGCAAATATTGTACTTTTACTCCACAACAACTATTTGAAACCTTTAGTTACACAAGCTCACAACGTGTCGTGCTTGTAGATCTGCTATTTTCAAAGCATTTTTATAAGTTTGAAAATTTGTGAAATGAGACATAATGCATAATGAGTACTTTTAGTACTTTAAGTACTTTTTCCATCACTGCATGTCTGTGCTGATGCAACAGCTTCTACAGTGTTAGGTAAAAAGCACGTTCGGAGCGGTTGTCATGGACAATGTAAGACGAAAACGTTTGAACCTTAGCGAGAGGTGAGAATATGACTGTAAAATAATACATGACGGGTGGTAGAATTTGTTGGAGCTCCACAGGATTCTATGCTCACACCACTGACCTTTAATACATGTCCTCCACAATGCACACACATCTTTCTCCAACATGCAAAATGCCTTTGTCTTCATCTCTAACACGCACGCACGCACGCGCACACACACACACACACACACACACACACACACACACACACACACACACACACACACACACACACACACACACACACACACACACACACACACACACACACACACACACACACACACACACACACACACACACACACACACACACACACACACACACACACACACACACACACAGTCATTTCACCTGCTCTTTCAGGTAGCAGAGACGATCCAGAAGAATTAAACCTTCGATGCAGGGAGCCAGTCTCACCTTCAGCTGTACAAGAAAAAACAGAACAACGACGGTATGTGCATAAAGTTATTTAAAGGGTTCATTTTTACACACTCAGTCTGAGCTAACACAATCTTGTACACAATCTTCCTTTTCTGAATCTAGTTCCTGCATTATGTCAATATTATTGAGTTGACTGAATTGTAAATAAAGTACAAACCAAAAGGAAGGACCATTAAAACCCACACTTTACCTACTGGAAAGACTGGTTAGTGTGTTCCTGGTAGGGAGTGGGTAGTGGGTGGTCTCCAAAAAATTTTGCACTTTCATTCCATTAAGTAAAAGTGGTATTTTAACACCACAATTAGTGGTCTGAGCTGAATTCCAGAGATCCTATATTTCCTATTCACTCTGATGATCCCTCCTGTATTCCTACACGGCTGGCTTTAATAATCTCCTCTAATGGTCTGCAATTAGATCACATTAAACATCTCGGTTTACGAAGCGGAGAAAGCAGTTTATACCAAGTAGAGCTCATAACAAGTTATTGTTATTGTGCTGCGTAAATCTAAACCGAGGTTAAGTGCAATTTAATGACTAATGACGACCTAAAGCCAGGGAACTCCAATAGGTATTGTCCGTTCATAGCTTTTCATTCATAGACAGCAGTAACATAACACTGGGAAGACTCACCATATTAAAAGCATGCATCTCTGCCATTCTTGGTGTGAATCTGTCGTAGTAATCCTGAATGTCACTGTCACAAAGCTTGAGAGAGAGAGAGAAAAGTGTACAACATAAATAAACATTGTACTTTTCCTGTTCTGTTTATGGAAGGATGCTGTTGAAAGAAATGGTCTGGTCCTGACCTTTGACCCGTCTAGTTCCAGTCTGCGTAGAGCTCTTTGAACGTAGTCGACAAAAGAGGTGGCCTTGGAGTACACGTTCCCCACTCGCTTCTCACTGTGGAGGTGAGACAGACACAGACAGACACACACACACACACACACACACACACACACACACACACACACACACACGGTTACATTACGGTCAAACCAGATACAACTGCTGCACATGCATATTAACCCAATGAGACCTGAAGCCGATTCTACATGTCTCCTAAATCTCAACAGTATTCTGAAAAACGTATGTTTCTAGATCAGTGGTTCTCAATCTTTTTCATGTCAAGGACCCCCAAAATTATATGTATTTGGCCGCGGACCCCCATCAAAATATTTTGTTCCAGGGACCCCCCAGAAGCAACGATTTGAGTTAAAAATGTTCGCTTTAAATATATATATATTCAAAGATTTGCACACATTTTCAAAAATAGCAGATCTACAAGCTCGTAGCGCGGCACTCGGTGCCGCGCTATGAGCTTGTATATCTGCTATTTTTGAATAGCCCAAAGTGTAAAATAATGCTTTTTAAGTCAAATCTAATAATGACAGTTCCAGGTCTCAATGGGTTAATACACAGAGGAAAAAGAGATAACACATTGATAAAACACTATATACAGAAATTTGACAGACGATTTTCTTCCCCCTCAGCTACTTAAGGATATATGAAACATCTTCTCCAGATAGACAGACGGCAGTCTTTTTGCAATCCTCACAAATTACGGTCCACGGAGCACACGTTTGTGAACGTGGCCCAGACTCCCAAACACAAGGACAATACGTTGATAGTTATATTCCCAAGGCCATAATACGTTCCACTAAAGGCTGATATTTCATAAGTTTGGATGTAACACACACACACACACACACACACACACACACACACACACACACACACACACACACACACACACACACACACACACACACACACACACACACACACACACACACACACACACATGTCTGAAAGTCAAAGTTGCTGTTGGTAGTCATGGCTGCCAGTTCCCACCTGATGTTGTGTGGGAGTCCCGCCTACACCAGACCGCATTAAATAGCTGCTAGCTTGTGTAACGTCTCCAGACTAGGATTTACGTCTAAGATGCACTGGTTTCTGGGTGTGTCGTATATTCTCCAAAGAGGATGATACGATCTCCCACCATGCAACAGCACATACTATACATTGGACCTGGGCTTTTCCCCTTGGGCTCAATCTCTGGTTTGAATTCCCACAGATCATTGACATTCCAGACATGCTGCTTGGTAGACATGGAAATTCTAAAATAAAATGTAAAGATATTTTAACCCATTAAGACCTGAAGCCGATTCTACATGTCTCCTAAATCTCAACAGTTTTCTGAAAAACGTATGTTTCTATATGAGTGGTTCTCAATCTTTTTCATGTCAAGGACCCCCAAAATTATATGTATTTGGCCGCGGACCCCCATCAAAATATTTTGTTCCAGGGACCCCAAGAAGCAAAGATTTTAGTTAAAAATGTTGGCTTTAAAAATATATATATTCAAAGATTTGCACCATTTTCAAGATTTTTCAAAAATAGCAGATCTACAAGCTCGTAGCGCGGCACTCGGTGCCGTGCTATGAGCTTGTATATCTGCTATTTTTGAATAGCCCAAAGTGTAAAATAATGATTTTTAGCTCAAATCTAAAAATGACACAGTTCCAGGTCTTAATGGGTTAAAATATATTTTCGTGAATGGAAATGACAAACAGATGCCAGCTTCCTGTCTCTGCTTTTCAGGAGGTGTAGTTCCAAACTCTATAGCATTCGGAGATTGTGGAATAGTTGTCTGGCTACGCGAGACTATAGTGTCAGAGTGACGTGATGAAGCAGGTACTGGAGTGCCTCTGGTGTTAATTAAAGACCAGACCACTGTGATAATCATGGTGTCCAACTTGTAGATGTCATCATAGCATAAAGTCAGCCATGTGTAACATCCATGGATATCCATCCAGTACACGACCTTCCTTTCCTGAGACACAGGCTTGTGGAGTGGTCATGCTCTAGCTCTGGAACAACAGTCCCAGAGACATCGTGGGCTTGGGGTTTTGACATCAAACGCACTAAAGCACAATGCAGGACCCTTCCTGTGTTAATCCTCCCCCAGATGCAGCCGATATATCTTCAATCAGCACAGCTGTGAGGCCGTAGCGTGTCGTGCAAATTAATCGCCAGCGCAACCCCCAGCCCCAGGCAGGCAGCTCTGGAACAGTGGTGAAAAAGACTACTCACATTTTTTACTTAAGTAAAAGTATCAATACTGCAACGTAGAAATACTCCGTTACAAGTCCGGAATTCAAAATGTACTTGAGTAAAAGTACAAAAGTATTGGCATCAAAATGTACTTAAAGTACCAAAAGTAAAAGTACTCATTTCATAGAATGAGTACACACACACACACACACACACACACACACACACACACACACACACACACACACACACACACACACACACACACACACACACACACAACACGGCAGACAGTCTGTTCACCAATGCTGCCAACTAGTTTTCAGACTGATGGTCTTGTTGCTAAAAGATGTTTTGTTTATTTGACTATCATCCATCTTGACACTGAATGGTAAATATCAGACCCTCCACCAACAAACACCACCAGAGAATTTTGGAATTGACCTCCACATCGTGTTAAGACCCAATCGATCCCTGTAGGTCGTTGGTTCTCAAAGTGTGGCCCGGGGACCCCCAGGGGTCCTTGAGGGGGGTAGCAGGGGGTCCCCAGCAAAATGTGTTAATATAGCATCTCAATTCTTTTTACCACTTTAACCTTTTAACCATTTTTGAAAAATCGTGACAATTTGTGCAAATCTTTGAATATATATATTTTTTTAAAGCGAACATTTTTAACTCAAATCTTTGCTACATGGGGGTCCCTGGCACAAAATATTTTGAGATGGGGGTCCGCGGCCAAATACATATAATTTTGGGGGTCCTTGACATGGAAAGGTTTGAGAACCACTGCTGTAGGGTATCTGTGAAGGCAAAATCATGTCTAAGATCATCTCAAAAAGAATCCCCCATTTACCTTTTATGGCCTCCATAATGGTCCCTTAGAATAACATGAAGAACTGCCCTGTAGAACAAAGACTCCATCTGAATCTGTTGGAAAATAATAAATGTATCAATTGTTAAATACATCTAAATTACATTAAAAAAAATACGTTATTACTACCTTGTTATCCAGGGATATTTGTGCGGTCGTTGTGACGTGTAATCAATCTAGCCATGATTGCATGAATATTTATAAACATTCCATGACTAATGGTCACTGGTTTCACGTATCAGCTTTGGCTTGGAGCCGTACGAGGCCGGCTACATTTCAAATAAATACTGTACAGCCTAGGAGAAATTAATGGACAGTTTATACGACTGTGTATGCTGTATACAGCAAATCTATACTGTATTACAGACAGTAAATCTAAGATGAAGATGAGGAAAGGCCTGGTTGCTTATTTCTGTCGCAAAATCTGGCAACACTGGTGACCGCACACATGTTGGTGTTCTGCGCGATGTAATTTGATGGGTGTGAATTAGTCATGTTGATTGCTAGAGACACACTGAGCTGTTTGTTTGGTGCTGAAATAGAAAATAACTTATTCCACTTTCTCATAATGACGATGATGATTATGTATGCATATACTTGATAATGGAGGCATGAATTCATGCATTAATGTACTTACCCCTTGGCCAACTGAAACTCTCTCCAAAGCCTGTTTTTTTCAGTAAAAAGGGCAAAGAATTTACCAACACAACAAACAACCAAGACGAATAAATAGACTATTGATTGTGAATTCAGAGGCCTATTGTATAGTATCTCCATGGCATTTAAAGATGCATTGAGGCCTTTTTCTAGGTAGAATAAGCTGATGTGTATGTTCTCACCAAGCATGCTGACATCCTAGCGTTTCTGCCACAGAACCAGGACTGGTCCCTGAGGTACTGACTCATCGGGAAGCCATACACACTGCTGATGCTGACACAATCTGATGAGGACATAACACACGCACGCACGCGAGCACGCACGCGCACACACAGACACACGGGATATTAGTTCATGATTGGAAAGAAAATAGTACGAAAGGCAAATACGAACAACTTTTTCCTACTTAAACATTGTTTAGATCAGGGTTCCTCAGCGTTTTACAGGCCAAGGACTTCTCCAAGCGATGGGTAGTGAGCTTGCAGATCTGCTATTTATGGCAAACGGTCCACCTCAGAATAGGGATGCTAGTGTTCAAGTGGTTAATGATGAGAAATAATAAAAAGTTCCTATCACACAAAAGATTTGGTGGCCCCCCTGTAGTAACTCTGAGGACCCCCTGGTTTGGATACAGAATCATCTGCTCATTAATTCATATACTAAGGCATCATTTAATGAATCTACTGTAGACCTCCGTCCACGAACACGTAGTACACACACACACACACACACACACACACAGCCCTCCATCCCCCTGTACAGAACATATGGTTTCTATTGTATAGGGAGCTTCAAGCAGAGCCAGCTATACCCTTCTATACTCACTCACTCACTCACTCACTCACTCACTCACTCACTCACTCACTCACTCACTCACTCACTCACTCACTCACTCACTCACTCACTCACACACACACACACACACACACACACACACACACACACACACACACACACACACACACACACACACACACACACACACACACACACACACACACACACACACACACACACACACACACAGTCCTCTTAATGTTGACAATAACTCGGTCACCTGCAGAGTCCACTTAGCCGTTCTCAACATGTCTTTCTTCCCTCCCCTCAAACGTGCGGCCCACATCAGAGACTCATATTCATATTATACAGTAAACAAGTCAAAGGTTCCGTCTTGGGGTGGATCTGTCTGGCAGTGAGTGAAGTTCTCAGCCAACTGGTGCTTCTGGAGATCCAGTTAAAGCACAAGACACGCTGCTAGAGTCGTTACAACACACTTATGGATTCAGGATGACTGTCAAAAGGCTTTAAGAATGAGATGTTTTTGACCTTTTAATTTCAGTGAAATTGAATTGAAAAATGATTTATTCTGCGATCTGCATGTATTTCATCTGGGTTCAACTGAACTTCTTTTATTTTCCTTTTTACCACTTAAACCCGGTATACTTCGTTGGCCGGAGTACCCCAAGGGCCTTTATTAGCCCTCCCCGTTTTCCTGCACCAAATATCTTTACAGAAAATAACCGATCTACAAGCTCACAACCCCTCGTGTTGTTGTGAGCTTGGTAGATTGGACATTTCCACTGAATGTTTGTCCCCAGAATAGGGATATACTACGGTTCATGTGGTTAAATAAGCTGGGACTTCTACAAGAGGTTTCTGTGCTGTCCTCGACCCGCTGTCTTCACACGCTGACAGTCTCTGCTTTAACCCATTAAAACCGGGAACGCATCTGTGTAACCACTTAAACCATTATTTCATACTTTGGATATCAAAAAATAGCAGGTATAAAAGCTGCTAGATCTGCTAATTTCTTTTTAAATAAATACAAATTTGTGCAAATCTTATATATATATATATATTTCTTTTTACAGCAAACATTTTTTTACTCAAATCTTTGCTTCTGGGGGTCCCTGGAACACAATATTGAGTTACAAATGTTTCTACTTTTGGCTCTTTAAGTACATTTTGATACAAATACTTTTGTGCTTTTACTCAAGTAAATCTTTAATTCCGGACTTTTACTTGTAACCGAGTATTCCTACATTGCATGCAGTATTGATACTTTTACTTAAGTAAAACATGTGAATACCTTTTCCACCATTGGGCACACTTGTGCAGTGGAAACAGCATATCTGAATTCCACCAGCGTGTTCAATTACAGCAGAGGCTGGACTGTGTTGCATTCTTGGAATTAGATTGTTTGCGGTGTGATTGTTTGCGGTGTGATTGTGAAATCTGTGGTGCAGGTCATCATCAATAAGGTTTGTCATCGATCATGTTGCGTTACAAATGTTTGCTTTAAAAAATATATATATTCAAAGATTTTCAAATATGTTCATGATTTAAAAAAATTGTAGATCTACAAGCTTGTAGCGCGGCAGCTTGTAGATCTGCCATTTTTGAAAAGCCAAAGAAATCAAAAAATGACACAGATGTGTTCCCGGTCTTAATGGGTTAAGGATAAGGAGGAGGGTTATGATCGCCGTATGAGTTCACTACTCCTATTGTTTTTACAAGGTAGGAAGCACATGTCCTCATGCTGTGACCGCAGGTCCTGTTCTTGACTCCTAGATGGACTCCTCGCTCCGCTCCATATCAGTCTGTTAGCAGAGCTGATCTTTGACCTTAACGTTTGTTCGCGCTGCCAGGGCCCTGTGGCGTCGGGAGCCAAGAGCACGTGATGACATCATCGACAGCTGATTGAAAACAGTCTATAGGAGAGCTAATAGTCCCTTTGCATGCACCTCGTTCTAGAACCGTTTTAAAGCTACAGTCTGGGACTTGTTTTAATGAATACAATGATATTTTAACCTCTGTATGATAGAGTATGTTAATGCGATACCGAGTACATCTGCAGTGGTTGGAGGTGGTCTCCATGTAAGGAGACCTACTCTTCCATTTAGAAATGCAGACCCTGGTGTCGGGTAGGACCAGAGCCGGCACTAGCCGACACCGGTGGTCAAGACTTACAAAAGTGAAAAACCATCATCAACAGGATTCCAGTGTTGATGATGGCAGTGTTGACTACCTTTTTCCCCTGACGAAAACTAAATGAAAACTAAGCTATGATGATTAAAACTATGACTAAATATATTGACAATTTTGTCAACAAATAAAAACTAGACTAAAATGTTAGTGAGGGACTAGTGGAGAAGAGATCCAGTAGAAATAAGACAAGTAATTTTATGCTTGTTTGCGCTCGGGTGTTGCACTCTGAAAATA
Organism: Gymnoscopelus microlampas; assembly: GCF_963454915.1. Lineage (NCBI taxonomy): Eukaryota > Metazoa > Chordata > Actinopteri > Myctophiformes > Myctophidae > Gymnoscopelus > Gymnoscopelus microlampas. The sequence continues at coordinate 16,510,157 of NC_139960.1, read as the reverse complement.
GCAGATCTACAAGCTCACAACGTGTCCAACCCGACACGTTGTGAGCTTGTAGATCGCTATTTTCAGCTTGCAACCAAGTGTAAAATCAGCAATTACGACGCCATCAAGGCACCGCGAAAATACATTTTAGTCGACTAAATCAACTGTAGATTTAGTCGACTAAAACTACACTAAAACTTTTTAGATGACTAAAATATGACAAACTAAATGAAATTTTATTCAAAAGACTATGACTAAAACTAAATCAAAATGTGCTGTCAAAATGACCGAAACGTCTACTCTCTGTTTCACTTTATTTCACCATGTCACTTTTTGCACTTTTGTAAGTAAAGGACTATTTTTTGCATCTAAAGAGCCTCAGTTTTCATCTTTCAGTGTGCAAGCCTCGCGTAGGATGAATGCTTCAGTTGATTTTGTCCCATAAACTAACATCCAGTGTGTGTGTGTGTGTGTGTGTGTGTGTGTGTGTGTGTGTGTGTGTGTGTGTGTGTGTGTGTGTGTGTGTGTGTGTGTGTGTGTGTGTGTGTGTGTGTGTGTGTGTGTGTGTGTGTGTGTGTGTGTGTGTGTGTGCGTGCGTGCGTGCGTGCGTGCGTGCGTGCGTGCGTGCGTGCGTGCGTGTGTGCGTGCGTGTGGTTACCCTGCATGGTGATGGGGTCATACTGTTCTGTGTGCGTGTGTGCGTGTAGTTACCCTGTATAACACTGGGGTCATACTGCTCAGTGAGGAGGTGGTAGCAGCACCCCACACTGCAGACGGAGGCCAGCTCCGGTTTGGCCACAAACATCCTCAGGGTGCTGGGTGCCAGGTCTCCACACGTGTGCAGGCCAACCATGACCGCATCCTGACCAGAGAAAGACGCAACATGATCGATGACAAACCTTATTGATGATGACCTGGACCACAGATTCCACAATCACACCGCAAACAATCTAGATCCAAGAATGCAGTCCAGCCTCTGCTGTAATTTAAGACGCTGGTGGAATTCAGTGGTGGAGAGTAACTAAGTAACCAATGTACTCAAGTACTGTACTTAAGTACAAATGTGAGATATTTTTTTATTGTACTTGAGCATTTCCAATTTTCAACACTTTTAATTCTACTTGATTAATATTACAAAACATACAGTACATTAACCACTTCAGCCCTATCATTATTCCGTATTCCATCTACAAGCTCACAACGTGTTGCTTTGTGTTGTGAGCTTGTAGATCAGCTATTTTCAAATGATTTTCATATACATTTGAAAACTTGTGAAATTGAACATTCCGCATAATGAGTACTTTTACTTGTGGTACTTAAGTATATGTCGACGCCAATACTTTTCTACTTTTACTCAAGTACAATTTGAATACAGGCCTTTTACTTAACACCATTTCTACATTGTGGTATTGATACTTTTACTTAATTAAATATTGTGAGTACTTCTTCCACCACTGGTGGAATTCTTAGGAGACAGATATGATGTTTCCACTGCACAACTGTGCCATGTAGAAACCATAATGCAAAAATAGGGTATGATTTTCCACCATGTCTGCAGTTTAGTTACTGTTAGGTACAGTAAAGGCATAAAGCACCCAAAATATTTGTAGCAGTGGCCCATTTTCACAGAGTGCTGACAGAATTAGGTTAACGTTGACGTCTACACAATCCTCTAACACACACACAGGAGAGTCCTGCTCTGCATTGATTGTCTATTGTAGCCCTTCTCATCTGGTGAAGTACAGTACTTGAGCAAGGTACAGATAATATTCTAATGGCCTATTGCAGGGGTTTTCAACCCTTTTCATATATCAAGGTCCATTATTAATTTGGCATTTGAGCCACAGACCACCGTTTGATGAGATTTAGCCTCTCAGTCCCAAAACTTAGAATATTTTGTTATCGTTGGATACGATTTTGAGAGATAAGAGGCAAACGTTGATCAAAATATCTATTCTTTAATTAGGTAATGCAATGTTTAACAATAATTTAACTCTTGAGAGCGTAAAATGAAACCAAATGGACCATTACGGGTCCATTTGGTTTCATTTTACGCTCTCAAGAGTTAAAGATCTATAAGGGTCCATTTGGTTACCAACTCTTCATCATTTAGCTGGGAACCACCTGGAAACTCCTCAAGGACCATTGGTGGTCCCCGGACCACTGTTTGAGAACCACTGGCCTATTGTGTCACGTTTGCTTGTTTTTTTGGTTTTGTCTTATGTTTTTAATAATTACTTAATTGTTCCACTGTGATTTTACAGGGTTGACTTGTAAAGCCCTTTAGGACATTATTTTGAGATTCAGGGTTATAAACAAATACGCTGAAAATCAGTTATTTTCAAGCGCCGCAGTGGTATCGGGCTGGCGGTCTCCATGCTGATCACCTACAGCACGCGATCCCCGTTCAACCACGTTTTTTTTTTCATTTATCTGGTCGGCTCTCACCTCCAGTTCGCTGATGAGCTCCCGCAGCTCTGTCTGCGGAGTGACGTAGGACGTGAGCGGAGAGAAGTGCATGCCGTCTCGGTCGGGTCGGTTCCGGGCCTTCCTCTCCAGGTTCTCCCTCTTCCTCCTCTCTCTCTCCTCGGCGCTCAGCTCGCCGGGGTGCATCCTGGGAGAGGCGACCTCGACCGCGTCTTCGGACAGACTGCCGAGGAACGGGTCCTCTGTTTCTGTGCACGGTCCGCTGTGGTCTGCGTTCCCGTCGGCCGCAGGCTGGACCTCTGACGAAGCAGTCGGTGCCGATGATGCCATTGTGTGCTTCCCGTCCCCCTGTGTAGGGCTGTCACGATTGTGAGATTTTACGTGACGATTATTTGACACTCAAATAATTGCGATTAACGATTTAATTGTGTTTTTGTAGTTGAACACTGGAGCATTATGAATAAAAATTACATTTCTGTTTGGCTTTTAGGATTTGAAGTTACACATGGCAGGTATGACAAATAACCTAAATTTACATAGAAATGACTGGCCTATAATAACTTTATGCTTAATAGTGGAAAATAGCTGATCCACAAGCATCGCAATGCGTTGTGAGCTTGTAGATCAGCTATTTCCACTACTTTTTGAAAAATAATTCAACATGGAAACGATTATGAGGAAAATAATTGCGATTAAGGGGTTGACACAAACGGTTGCTCGACTGCCCATGGCAAGTAAATAAAACCTTTGGGCAAGCGGAGTTTGCTTTCAGGTTGCTTGACGGGCAAATGCGTTTGAATGGAGAAGCAACCGTCTTCATTCAATATTATTGGTTATTGATGAAAGAACAAATAATGCTAAGGTTTTAAAACTAGCAATTGCGCTCATTCACTTTCAAAGTGACTGTCGCCACTCTGCAGTTTTCGATTGGATTTAGCATTAATTTGATTAACTTTTCGGGCAAGTGGGCATGAGCTTTGGGCAAGTAGAACTTGAGCTGTACTTGCCTGACGGGCTAGTGCCTCTGAGACCTAAGTGTCAACCCCTGGATTACCTCAAATAATTGTGATTAGGCGATTAGGTAATAATTGTGTCAGGCCTACCCCTGTGATGTAATTTCCTCTTCAGCTGCATTCGGTTCCAGATTAAACCTGTGCTCCAAGACGTCTAAAACGGCGTCCGTCTCGTTGCTTGCGGTCCTCGCTCCTGTCGACGCGTCCTCCTGACCCGAATCCGTCGTTGGTTTGCTCCGGTTCACGGCCGCCTTGCTGTGTTTCTGGTACGCCCTGGAGAACCTCTTCAGCTTCCTATTCCTCTCCTGAGCGCCGTGCGTGTTGGTGCTGGAGGAGTCGATGCCGTAGACGTGGAGGCCGTACTGCAGGGACAGGAAGGAGCACAGGTAGCCCTTCCCGGAGCCCACGTCGATCACCTGACAGAAACAGAAGAGAGAGAGACAGGCGTCAATTCCTTCTTCAGCACTGGTTCCAAATATAAACACGGATTCAGTCAAAGCTACAATTCGGAACTTATTTTAATGAATACAATGTTATTTTATCCAATCTGTATGGTAAAGAATGTTGATACAATATAACTAGTACATCTGTAGTGGTCTTACATTGAGACATCTAGACCCTGGTGTCGGATAAGATGTAGAACACATACTGGACAATATAAATCAAGTTATTTGAAAATGCACATCCAAACCCAAAGCTGAGCGAAAAATGTAAAACAAATAGAAACGCTTGTTTCTGATGAAGTCTGATGAAGAGCACACGCTCAAAACTTCACAGCACTCGGGTTCAATAAAGTTAATTGAACGATAGGTGCAACGGATTGGACACACTATATGTGCAATCCGATTAGACCCTTGGTCGGGTAAAGCAGTTTCCCAAACAGTGGGTCGCGGACCAATTGTTATAGGTTGCAAGTAAATACCTATTTATTTTTTTGTTTCCTACATTTTGTTTTTAATTATTATTATTTCAAAATATATCAAAGAATTTCATAAGCATTCCAAAGTTGTTTCTAAAGAATTCTATAAAAATAAATCCATTCATTAGTGGGAAAACAATACTTCGCATCGCAACGTGTTGTGAGCTTGTAGATCGGCTATTTTCACTACTTTGGCTCCCGGGGAGATATCAAATTTCTCTTTTGGGTTTCGAGCTAAAACGTTTGCGAACCACTGGGGTAGAACACCCTTGGCTCTCTGGCTGCCTTTCAGACACACTTTGTAGAATCATCTGCTCAGCAGATATATGCTGGTCTCTACCTGGTTGACTCCACAGCGCCGGGCCAGACAGGCCACCACCTCAGACATGGACTGGACCTCATGGGACTTCTTAGAGTTCATGAATTCATCTGGCTCCAGAACGGCACCTGGTCAAGTCACACATATTAACAACGGTGTTAATATATCACCAAAGAATGCTACTTCTGTCTGGACTTTAACTTTAAAAACCTCTATACAAAAAATATACATTATGATTAATACATTATACACACATTAGGATTATATAGCACAGGAGACTTTTTCCCCTCTGCTCTCAGTTAATAAATATGGTTGGAAATTACAGATCCTAGTCGCACCTAATGCAAATTCAAGTTTATGTTCTTGTCCCGTGGAAAGAAAAAGGTCTCTGACATTTTAATAAAACTAACGATGGTGCGGTCTTGACCTGTGGGTCGGGACCCCCAGCGGGATCCCCACATAACTTTTGGGCGGTCCCCAGATGACAGTGAAGTGACAATTTAAGGACTTTTAAGGCCTTTTTATAACCTCAGAAAAAGAATAGAAAAGAAAAAGACTATTACTGCTGCATCAAAAGTAATCAACAAACTATACTATAAAAAATGGCCAAATAGTTTTTTTTTTGGGGGGGGGGGATACCCGATCTACAAGCTCACTGTAGATCGGCCATTTATATTTATCTGTGGAACCGAGTCAAACAAAATGGAATGCCTCTACTCCTAAATTCCAAGTGCTTGTAAGGGTGTGGGGGGTCCCCATACCAGTTCAAATATTATGATTTTGGGGGATCGGGGCCTGAAAAGGTTGAGAACCACTGGTCTAGTGTCTAAGCCCACCACTTCTGACACAGCATGTACCCTGCCATTAACTGACCTAGGATCTTGAATCTCATCATTTCTGTACTCTCAGATTTCTAAACTGTCTGAGTTGTTGACTCCACAATCTCCTGAAGGTAAACTCAACAGATAAACATTACAGTGCAGCCAGGCATATAGAATACACATCCAAACTCCCCGATAAACAGCAATACATTCAACTCAGGACATTACTGTCAGCTTGGCAAACCCTGTGCAGTTCATTAGGTCTTACCTTCGTCTATGGCCTGTGAGACTGTGTTGGTCGCTCTGAGGGTCTGCAGTAGTTCATCTCTGCTCATGCAGACCCCAAGGCCGGGCAGAGAAAGGGACTTGGCTGCTTTCAGAAGCTCCTGAACATCAACCAACCGCTTTGTAGCATCACAGAACCCATAGGTGGTGTTGGACACCTCTGTTGGATGAAAAAAAAACACTCATTAGGCAGAAATCAGAAATCAGAAATGTAAACAGCACGAGTTACAGTCAGACATTTAGGCTAAAATGATAACACAAAAATATGCATATGTAATATCTTATATAATTAATAATATTTGAGTTAGTAATATTTAATAAAATATACATTTTATAGCTTTTTATATAGGCTACTTTATATACTGCGTTGCTGGGTATCTTGTAAATTTCCCTCACTGATCAATAAAACATCATATCTTATTGATATGATGTTTCTTGATTTATATTTGTATTTATCTGGATCTGCAAAGTAGTCGAATACATTTAGTAGTGGAAAACTGTAAAGTTTAGCAAAAATGATAATCCTCAGGTAAAGAAGAAAAATTACAATTCAAAATTGAACTCAAGTACAATACAATTATCTGAGTGAATGCACTTGACCCATTAAAACTGGGAAAGCATCTGTGTCATTTTAGATGTAGCTTGGCTATTGAAAAAAAATAGCAGATGTACATGCTCAGCCCACAGTGCTGCGCTATGAGCTTGTAGATCTGCTATTTTTTTTTTTTATCGTGAAAATGAGTGCAAACCTTTGAATATATATTTTAAAAACATATATATATATTTAAAGATTTGCACACATTCTCACATAAAAAACAAAAAATAGCACATCTACAAGAACTTGGTGCCGTGCTATGAGCTTGTAGATCTGCTATTTTTTGAATAGCCAAATAAATCTAAAAATGACACAGATACTTTCCCGGCTAAATGGGTTAAAATGGCTTTTTTAAAAGCCATTTAACTAGGTTAAATGGCCATTTAGCTATTAAGTTAAATATATATATATATATAATATTGAAATATATTATATGAAAATATTTTAAATAATTAATTAATTATTAATTAATTAATTCATATTTTAAATAATTAATTAATTCATATTTTAAATCATCAAAATATAATATATGTTAAATAAATATATATATATATATATTAGGTTAAATGGCCATTTAGCTATAACTAGGCTAAGTTTGAACTTAGTGTGAGGTGGTGAAACTGGCCCCTGGTCTTTTAAATCGAACTGGACTGAAGCATAGGAGGACTGAAGATGTCCTTTACCGTTTGCGTTGTGTCGTGGCGCCCCCTGGTGGATGGCTGACAGAACCTCCTCGGGCCGTACAGACATGAACTGACTCCACACGTCGTGAGTGTAAAACTCCACCGTGTGGGCGTTGGCGACCCCTAGCGTCGCGGAGAGGAAGCGCTTCACTTCGTCTATGAGCCGCTGAATGTCCGCCAGGCCACGAAGAGAAGAACACTCCATGTTAGTTTATGTTTTATATCTATAAAACAGTATTAAACTACAGCTCTACGAGGACGTGTGAAGCAGGAACCACTACAACTACACGTTACGTTAGACCTGGACGCTCCTAGACGTTAGCAGAAGAAAATGCACAATGATTGTTTCCTGGCAGCTCGAGGACGCCATCTTGGATGTACCCATGCGTTCATTTCAACCAGGAGGCATCGGTGTTGCCACGTCCGCTTATTATAAGCTACTTTGTTTCTAAAGCAGGGGTCTTCAATGTTTTCAGCCCAAGGACCCCCTAGCTGAGAGAGAGATGAGGCAGGGACCCCCTCTATATTGTATAAAATTGTGTTTCAGATTCGACTTTTTTTGTTTACGTGGTGTGCTCTTTTTTCCCTCTACACCGATAGCTCTCTGCCAAAAATAGCCGATCTACAAGCTCACAATGCCTCGCAGTGAGCTTGTAGATCTTCTATTTTTGGCTTAAATTCTCCTCAGAAAAGGGATGCTAGGGTTAAGTGGTTAAGGTATAAAAAAAATCTAATCATAAAGATTTGGCGGACCCCCTGTTGAAGACCCCTGTTCTAAAGTGTAGTTGCTTATTTGGGCTCGTGTCCTAAATGTTGATAAAACCAGTGGTTCTAAAATATTGTCTTGATCTAGTGATTAATTGATTGATTGATTGAATACTTTATGAGAAGTTTGCAGAAAAAAAGCACATGAAAGTACAGGGGGTCCTTTGTACTCAATTCATAGTGAAATCATAGTGAAATCAAGGACCCCCAAATGATTAGGAAAATTTCATTTTAAAAAATTGAAAAAAAATCCAATCCATCCCCCCCATCCGAAAATATGTATGTTGTTAAAATGTTTAAAAAATATTTCAACTTTTTCCCCAATATTTACAAAACATAATAGCAGATCTACAAGCTTGTAGATCAGCTATTTTCAAATAGCCAATGTGTACAGTATATATTGGGTGTTTTACTCTATTACAAGTAAAAAGTCCTGTATTAATCAGAGCCTACATATGCATGTCACGCCTTAACCACTCGGCCATCAGCGCCCCAATGTAGAGATATTTATTTTAACACTTAACACTTCTGCCTTTATCGATAGGAACAGTAGAGTGACAGAAATGTGGAGAGAGGAGAGAGATGGGGGGGGGGGGGGGGGGTGACATGCAGCAATTAGCAATTATTTTACATAATCACAATTATTTTACATAACCGTCATAATCGTTTCCATGTTGAAACTGTTCATTCATTTTCAAATGTAAAGAAAGCAAAAATAGCAGATCTACAAGCTGACAACGTGTCACAAAGTGACGGGTTTTCAGCTATTTCTGCTATTTTCCCCTTTTTTTTAAAAGGATGAAATATGAAGTTATTTGTCATATCTGCCCTGTGCAACTTTTGTTTATGAAACCTAAAAGCCAAAAAGAAGTGTAAATTTGTATTCATATGTTCAACGACAAAACACAGTTAAATCATTAATCGCAATTATTTGTGTGACAATTAATCGTCAAGTGAAATGTCATAATCGTGACAGTTTTCCTTTAGATCGTAATAGCTTTGTACTTTTACTTGAGTCAAACATTTGAATCAGCACTTTTACTTGAAAAAGTATTTCTGCACTGTGGTATTTGTACTTTTACTTAAGTAGAAGACCTGAGTACTTCTTCCATCACTGGTGACAGATTTTGATATCAATGGTTTCAGCATTACCAGCCATTCCAATAGAGAAATATGGGTAGAGTTTGTCAGTGAAAGTGTCTTTATGAGTGAAGATGAGAGTCATGTCTTCAGGGTCGTAGAAGGACACCTCCCCCCCGTCATAGTCCAGCTGAACCCTGATCCTCTCAGGATTCATCTGCAGTGAGATGGTTTTATCAGTACACCCATTATAATAGACACCATCCTTCTGCTTTAAACACCATTTTCCATATGGTGGTGAGGAATATGTCTCTCCCTTCCTGTCAGCAGATTCTTTAGCCAAACCTATAATCCAGTCAGGATGGTCACCAACCTCTACCTCCCAGCTGTGTTTTCCTGAACTGAAACCCTCTAAACCCAGAACAGTAGGTGAATTAGTGAACCTCTCTGTGTTGTCAGGAAGCTGCTGCTTTGTGCCTGTAAGTCTCACACTGGTCAGGTCTTCAGACAGACAGAGCCATGGGGCTGCAGTGTTTGGGTCCAGAATAACAGGAGTGAACTTGACCCTCTCCTTCATCTTCTCCCAGACTGTGAAGCTCAGGTTTACCAGGTGTTTGGTCACGTTTATCAGTGCTCCTGAGTCCAGCTGTAGATCTGACTGTGTACACGGGACTCTGGCGCTGGTCTGAGTGTGTTTATAACTGCTGAGAAATGACACATTGTGTTTCTGCAGCTTTTGTTCTACAGCAGAGATGCTGGCTGAGAGGGAGGAGATCTGATCCTGAATCATCTTCATCTGTCTGCTGACAGTCTTCTCCTTCTGCTCCTCTTCCTCCTTCAGAGCTGCCAGTCTGGCCTCCTCTTCCTCTGTCAGGAACTGGTGGAGCTTTTTAAACTCTGCTCTGATCCGCTTCTCTGTGGCCAAAACCTGCTTCTTGTTGTGTTGAACCACTTCATTGTTATACCTATTTTTAAAGTGTTTGTATTTGGTCCTCTTGTCCTTTAGAGTCCTGAGGTCAGACTTCAGTTGGACCTTCAGGTTGTTGACTGCTTGTTCTATAGGAACAAGCTTGTGACCAGGGTGGTGAGAGGAGTCACAGATATGACACACAGCTCTCTGTTCTTCCTCACAGAAACGTGTATCCTTCAATGGATGTTCACAACTCAACGCCTTGACTTCCTCTTCAGAAGACTGTGTGGTTGGGTCAGTTGAAGGTGTGGATGGAGGGTTGTACCATGGCATCGTCTTCAGATCAGGAAACACGTCTGTTAGTTTTGTGTCTTGTAGCAGACGCAGGAACGACCTGCACGTTGTTTCACCCTTGAAAATCATTTTGTCCACAAGGTCAGTGGCTGCGTTGAATGGCAGAGAGGTGCTTTTCAGGTTCATGTATTCAAATCGCACCAGTAGCTTTTCTTCAAATAGACACTGGATGATGAAGTGAATGTTTGACATTAGAATGTCTTGCAGTTTTATCTTGTTCTTTGTGATAATGTCTGTAGCCTCCATGTTAATCCCTGGAAGAGAAGAAGGAACATTGTTTGTTAACCTTTCCCCCATTGCAGTAATACTGAACCTCTTTCAAGCAGATGTACCTATTTTAGGCATGCCGCCAGTGAAGGTGCAAGTTTTCAAAAGTGGTTAAATAATTCAAAAATAATGTCAACATTTTCAAAAAATAGCAAAAAGAGCATTATTATAAATGCATTTTTAATAAATATTCCTGTCGAAGACTACCAATGAATGCATATTTTAAAACATGCTTTAATCGTTGGACTACAGTCATAGTTGCACACAGACATACCTGGAGCTCTGAAAAGATCCAGTGAATGAGTCTCACTCTGCAAAGAGTTGTTCTGCTCATCTGCATCTCTCTGCTGTAGTCTCCTCCTTTTAGAATCCATTACTGTAAACACACACAATTGACATTAAATTTAAAACATCCAAAACATAGTGCCGATATCATAAATACCTCAGAAGCAAATCTCAATCATCTTAATGTCATTTATAATAATTGTAAAGATTAGTCTTGAGGTGTCCTTACGGAACCTTTGTTTTGATATTTAGTCACTGACCTGGTTTACACTCAAACCCAGAAGACACACTGTCACGTTTTATTTAATTATTATCTTAAATCTCTCTCTCTCTCTCTCTCTCTCTCTCTCTCTCTCTCTCTCTCTCTCTCTCTCTCTCTCTCTCTCTCTCTCTCTCTCTCTCTCTCTCTCTCACAACCTGTGGCATCTCATGACTCACTGACCTTGTAGATCGGCTATTTTTGCTATTCATGCTTAAGTGGCTAAGAGTTACCAAATATAATAATATAATAGATGTTCATTATAACCTGTGATAGTGGAGGTAAAAACAGCTCACTGTCATAACATTCACACATCTGTCTTTTATCAACTTTATATATGAAGCTATGTTGCCTCAAGCCAGTAGATAAATGTCCAGCATTGATGCACAACAGAGAGCTGTTTACAATGTTTGGCATTGGGGGGGGGGGGGGGGGGTTCAAAGTTCAATGGTTTTAAACATTTTAGAGAGCCTTCGATTCATATTTTATTTGGGATCAAAGATTTAATTTATTAAAATATAAGTTAATTGTCGCAGGAATTGCTTATACTGTTGCTCATGGTAGCAGTTTATGAGATTCAGACTGAGATACTCTGTTACAGTAGCGGTTTATGAGCTTTATAGACTGAGAGGAGAGGAGAGGAGAGGAGACACATTTGATACAAATGTCCTGGAATGTAAATAATGTTTAAATATCAACACTTACCAATTCACTTTAAATTTCAACTCACTGATGATGATAATCCTCTCTATGTATTGTTCTGTAGAGATAACACCCTGTAATGGAGACACAATGGTTTTCATGTCAAGATCTACTTCACTCATCATAAATGGGTAAATGATGAATGCAGTAAATGCTGCTGGTATTTCAACATATCACACTAACCTTATGATACCTTACTGTGTTTTCAATATTTAATTACATTCCTCCTACTTCATGTAAATAATGTATTACAAGCTTTGTTGAAAAGACAATTTTCTTTCAAATATGAAATCAGAAAAAGAATAGCTTAAATACAAACAACACTTAAAGGAGTGTAAAGTGTAAAACTACATTCTGAGTAGGCTGATGCTGGTTAATATTTAATAGATAATAAACTATACAACTTGTTATGGAGAGGTTCAAGGTTCAATGGTTTTAAAAGGTTTTTAGACACCCTTGGGTTCATCTTTTTTTGCATTGAAAATGCATCTAAGCTCAGAAGTGGTTGAGCTCAGGTGATCAGACATCAGAAACACTAGAAAATCAGTACAAAGCATAATGCGTGTTCGCGCGCACAAAATGTTCACATTCATTTTTTTTGTGGGCCACACACGCACGCGAAGCGCGCGCGCATTTCTTTTACATTTAATTAATTATAGACGCGCGCATGCCGTGCGTGTGGGAGGCAGGGAATAATCATAGTATACCCTCCAAAAAAAATCTAGACACACCACTGGGTGTTTAGTTTAAAGTGCTCATGCAGCCTATTATAGTCGCTTCTTTTGGGCTTGTTTTCATAGACCTTGTTGCTTGTTTCTCTCGCAAAATCTGGCAACACTGGGAGGCGTGCTCCGCCCTCTGTCGATCCGTTTCTCTGCCGTTGATTTCTCACGTCTCGTGATACCATCCATCACGTCATCTCCACGCGCCGCCATGAAGGAAACACATGCAGGGTGGAAGGAAGAGCGAGACATGTTGTAAACACTCAACATTATCCATGATTTAACCAGTGTGTTATCATATCTAGATATCTACATGTCTGATCAGAGGATGAATAGAGGGAGTGGACAGTTTGGAGGGAGAGGAGGAGGTAGAGGACAGTTTGGAGGGAGAGGAGGAGGTAGAGGAGGAGGAGGACGACGACAGTATGTAGGTAGAGGAGGAGGTTCGTGGAATCAGTCTTATAATAACAGACCACCACCAGGTCAATATAACAGACCACCACCAGGTCAATTCAAGAAGAAATGGACCCCTGATGACAAAGTGTTCGATGGCAGTATTGGGGAAGGTGGGTTTTACTTTCTTACAGTCTGTATTTTTGTGTGTTTTTTTGTGTAGATTTTTTTATTTTTACATCATAATGTTCTTATTTTGATCATAAGACCCAAATACTGATTGTCAGTCTCCAGGTTTTCTTCAGAATATGTATGACGCTGATTTACTATGACACTGATGTTTGGCACATTAGGAGTCCACTGGCACAGTGGTGGTTCTCTTTTCAAGGACCCCCATAACTCAGAGAATGTACAAATGGGGTCCATGTGTACATTCTCTGAGTTACAGACCTGTAAAGATCATTTGAGGCTATAGCTCTTTATGTGTTTATGGTAATATTGTCCGCTCATTTCTATGTCCATGTCCATTTGTAAGTCCAAAATAAAATTTTGACCAAAAATGTCCACCACAAGTAAGCATGGCGGTCTGGATATGTGATATGGTTTGTCATGAGGTGCCCAATAAAAATGTATGTCACAGTAAAAATGTGGCTAGATTAATAATCTACTTTGTCTGGTATGTTGATATGATTTTGACTTTTTGAGAATATAGCTGTACGGTTACAAGTAACATGGTGACCTTTAAAATGCATGGGGCTTGATGCAATATCCTGGGGTATTTAATAAAATTTGGTCTTATGGTCTGACCCTCTTTCATCCATCTCTTCGTTGACACTGATGCAGGACGATAAGCCGCAAGCAACTCTTAGATGCCATTATTGCTATCTGGCATCTAGAGTTGCAATACCAACCCTTGACAGCCCATACATCCAAAGAGAAAAGTCCTATTTGATTGTATTAAACAACGTTAAACTCACCAACATTGCAGCTGTACGGAAAGCTTGGATTTTCCTCTTTGTATCTGGCAAGTATATGTTTCATAAAACCACCGCAGACATATTATGAGCTACTTTCTGACAATAAATTCCGTGCAGATGATTATTTTTTAAGTGTTTTCTAAATAATCACCTGCACGGAATTTATTGACATAAAGTAGCTTATAACATGTCTACGGTGGATTTTTATGGGAAAAAAAACTTGACAGATACAAAGCTTACACTTGATGTATTTGACATTTGTTTTGATATTTAATATTTTTGCCCATACATTTATACAACGTAAACGTAATCACATCCAATTGTTTGTGTGTTTTTTTGCCCTTTGTCCTCCAGGCGGCCAAGTACAGGCCCCTGGTGCAACTAGGGATGGGACGATAATCGTTACTATCGTTTATCGTGATAAAAAAACACTCACAATAATCGTATCACTGAGATTTAAATGTATTGTGAAATTGTCCTCCGTCATACACTATGATGAAGCTTTTGTTGAGCTTCAAATTCATTACCACTTAAACTCTATATTTGGTAAATCAAACCTGTAAAGAGCCTATTTGGTACGTTCTTATTTCACTTTACACAAATCGATTCGCCATAATAGCGGATGAGCTTGTAGATTGTCTATTTTTGGCCAACGCTCCACCCAGAATAAAAATGCTGGTGGTTCAAGTGGTTAACTAAGCGTATTTTGATCATCACGATAATATCCAATCGCAATTATTTTTGCCACAATAATCATGACATGTCATTCTGATATTGTCCAATCCCTACGTGGAACCCAGTCATTCCTTTGTTTGTGCGCTTTTCCCCTCTGTCCCTTCAGGTCAGGGGTTTGCCTTCAAGAGGAAACTGAAGGTCCAACGTGAATACAGAAAGATGCTGTCGAAGGAGAGACGACGGAAGCCAGAGGTCCGAACGGCGTACAAGGCGGAGCAGTACCCCGAGAACCTCAGACACCTGTACGTCGCTGAGGCCGAGGAACAGAGAACCCAGGCCCGGAACAACCGGTTGAAAAGAGTCCAGTTGAGGATGAGAGGCCGTGAGGAGAAGACTGAAGGTCGAGCTGAACTCGATGTTCCTGCAGAACCGGAACCAACTGCTGGTTCTGCAGAACCAGAACCGCCAATAGCTGGTCCTGCAGAACCAAAGCCAACTGCTGGTCCTGTAGAACCAAAAGAACCAACTGCTGGTCCTGCAGAAGAACCAGAAGCAACAGCCGGTGCTGCTGAAATGGAGCAGGCTGATGATGCAGCATCGGACAGAACTGAACCCACAGTGTCCAAGGAAACAGAGAAGTAAGTGTTACTCCACACATACTGTATACATTAATATGCTGATAAGTTAAAACCTTTATTGATTCCCAGAGGGATATTCAGGTGTTATTATTAGTGTTGGGATCCGGAACCGTAAGAACTGGATCAAACATTGAGGAACCGGAACCGGTTCTTCAATCTGTTACAATGCCAATGGTTCTTAAACCTTGTTATTTCAAGGACCATCATAATTGTTGAATGGAATCGTTAAAGAACCGGAATCGTTAAAATCCAAAGGGATCTACTCATGTCAATGTTCCGCAATGTATCTCAACATTAACCATGACACATTACATTACATTACAGTCATTTAGCAGACGCTTTTATCCAAAGCAACTTACAATAAGTGCATTCAACATAGGTAGGGAACGAAAACTACTAATCGCCAGAAGTCTTAAGTGCATTTTCTGCAAAAACAAGCAACCAAGAGTATACCTAGCGCTAAGGTAAAAGTGCAATATATCAGCTACCTACTTTCATAAACAGATGAGACAAAATAGCAAAATCAAATGAGCAGGAGCTAAAACAAATAAGTGTATCGACTAAACAAGATCCAATAAACAATACAACAATAGAAAACAAGCGTTCGTACAACTAGTTAACAACGAGTAGGCCAGGCAGAGAGGAAGGGTAGTGTTTCCTGAAGAGGTGGGTTTTCAGCCTGCGGCGAAATATGGGCAGTGACTCTGCTGTCCTAACATCAGTGGGAAGTTCATTCCACCACTGTGGGGCCAGAACAGAAAAGAGTCGTGACCGTGTGGATCGGCCAGAAGGACCCTTGAGTGACGAGGCAATCAGACACTACAGCTGTACAGTGTATTTAAGTCACCACTTAATGTCATCTAATGATAAGAATGATGTTTGAATTAAATAATAGTATATAGGTTATATGAGATATGAATATTACTTTAGGAAAATATCAAGTTATTTTTAGAACAGTACTGGCTGTTCATCTGTGATCTATATCCAGGTCTTGTATGCTCAAACTGTAGCTCTCTGTTTATGCTACTAAACACGTTAGTAACTCATTGCAAAGCACAACCTGTTTCTATTCTACTAGTGATTTCCTCTACTCTTTGTTCCTCTTAGTGTCCCCATGAGCAACCGGATGAAGAAGAAAATGACGAAGATGACGTCCTTCCAGAAGACCAAAGAGGAGTTTGAAAGAGTCCAGGAAAAAAAGAGGACGAAGAGAGAGGTAAAACATTTCTGTTCCCCTTTCAACCAAATAAGATGAAATATGTTTTTATAAGGGGCGTCCACCACCGAAGAGCCTTGGGTCCGGTTCACCCCAGTGTTGCCACCTGGGCACTACAACGAACAGCATTTTCCTGTGGTTGTAACGTTGTACGGTAGGTGGTAAGCCGGCAGAGGAGGATGTTCTCTGTCGCTGCACTTGTCGTGGTCGTGGTGCCCTCACCTTAGCATATGGAGCAGAACAGGGAGGAATAGAATATAATCAAATATTTTATTGGCATAATTTAAAAGCCAACAGTGCAACCATTAAACGTGCATTAGTATTCCTCAGCATTATGCGTTACTTCCTCTTGGTGAAACCCCTCATTGGCCCCTTTTCCACCAAAAGAACTTTGATTCTAGAACTGGTTTCCGTTCTAGATTCTTGGAACCATGGGAACTGGCTTGCGTTTCCACCAGTTTTTAGCAGAACCATTGTAATGGGTAGCGACATAGCTGAATGGTTAGAGAGCCCACGTGGGGAGCAGGAGTCCTCCGGTTGCCCCAGGTTTGATTCCAGGCCTGGCCAGCATATCGAATATGACCGGTCCAAGTGTGGAAATTCAATTGTCAATGGCAGCTACAGTTCTAAAAAACACATCTGTATGTTAAGTGTTTTTCCTAAGTCTATGTGCTTATGTAATCACTGATTGTTTAACTTGTTTTATCTGCCGACTACAAATGCTTTTTTATTTTTATAAATTTTTTTCTTTCTTTTTTGCTGATTTTAACATGCCTCTAAAGTACTTTGTACTTGTTTGGAAAAGCGCTATACAAATAAAATGTATCAATTAATTCAACATGTGCTCCTCATTTTGTATCCCAGGAATTCCTGAAGAACAAGCAGCAGAGAGAGGAGGCCATCCAGAAGTACAACCAGAAGAAGAAGGAGACATATCAGATGTTGAGCAAAAAGACCAAGAGGGGACAACCCAACCTGAACCTTCAGATGGAATACCTGCTCCAGAAGATCCAAGGCTCCTCGAAATGAGACCAGAGCTTTACTGTTTATTGGAGGAGAGATGTAAAAAAAAAAGAGGAGAGCTTGCCAATATTTGGCTTAATGGTTTATATTCTGTTTAAGAAACTGTCTTAACAACTAGAACCCTAGCGTCCCTATTCTGGGGCAAACATTCACCAAAAACAGCTGATCTAGAAGCCCACAATGCATTGTGAGCTTGTAGATTGGCCATTTTTGGTGAAGATATTTTAGTGTTGAGCGAAAACAGGAGGGGGCCTTGTATAGAGCCCTGAGGGACTTGGGTCATCTAAGTATAGAGTTTATTAAAATGGTTTCAGTTGTGATGCCACCACAACTGCAACAGGACAGTGCTGTTTAAAAGGATCCCAGGCTAATAAGCCTAATATGCCTTAATACATATAATTGCCCTCTATAACCAAAACAATTCATGAAAAATACCTTAAATATGTTCTTTATTTAAAAAATAGTTCATCTTTTACTCAAGGGGTACAACGTATTACTTCCTAAGGTTAATATGAGCATCAAAACAATATTTTATTAGCACATGCATTCAATAGGGTTGGACCACACAGAGACAAATGACATCAGCTTGTGAAGTTATGACGGAAATATTTTAGGTGTTAATTAGTGTGGTTGCCCTAACAGGGCAACCAGACTATAGTACTCTATACACTTTATATCTTTATAGATAAACTTTTTTCAAACCGCATCTCCTCCCACAGTTCTTATCCCCCAATGTTGTGCCATATGTCAAAATGACCGTCTAAATTGGGAATCGTGCGCTTGTATTTTGCTAAGAGATTGGTTAAATAGTTTAATTGATATTGATTTATTAGTGCATTAAATGTCCCCCATCCACTTTAATGTAAAAGTGAAAAAACTCAAATTCAAGTATTTTTTTCTCAGAAACCTTAAGAGCTAGAGTTATCAGATTTGGAGGGAAAATTCATAATTAAGTCGCAAATTATTTAAAGAAATATCACACCATTCGGCCTCATGGTGGCGCTATAACAGCCCCCTTTACGTTTTGGCCCGTAACTCTTGAACCGTAGGTCCTAAAATCAAAATTTCTTTTCACCTGGATTCCTTGGGTCACGACGCATCTCCCCATATAGGCCACGCCCATTTGCGTCAGGATAGATTTTTTGATATTGATTTATTTGTGCATTAAATTTCCCCATCCACTTTAATGGGAATTGCAAAAACTCCCATTCAAGTATTATTTTCTCGGAAACCGTAAAGGCTACAGTTACAAGACTTGGAGGGGAGGTTAATAGTTTTTTGCAAAATTATTAAAAAAAGAATCACACCAGTCGGCCACATGGTGGCGCTATAACAGCCCATTTTACCTTTTGGCCTATAACTCTTGAACCGTAGGTCGTAAAATCAAAATTTCTTTTTCCCTGGATTCCTTTGGTCACGACGCATCTTCCCATATAGGCCACGCCCATTTGCGTCAGGATAGATTTTCCGCCATATTGAATTTTCTTCAAAACACAGTTTTTGCTCCTTTTCCTTCAAATTTTGTCCAAATCTCACACAAATCGGTAGACATGATCTATGGACCCATGCGGTAAACATATCCAAACGGCATTTTCATAGTCCTTACCGTTCGTCCGTAATTGGCTTCCAAAGTTAGTGGGAGGGGCCCGTTTTACGAAACGTCCAATCGATCCCAAATTTGAATCACATGTCAAGGGTGGTTTACTCAATGAATCCCCACAAGAATTTCCACTTTGATCCATAGGGGGCGCCACAAATGCGCAAAATGTAACCGTTTGATGCAAAAATATTATTTCGGGGTGGATCGATCCTTTCTAAATGAAACGCAAGCGATCTCATGAGAGACGTGACAATGTAATTGGCGCAGCCTCCGACATTATTCCTCCCGGCCTATTCCTCGAGTCCCGGGCGGCCGCGACCCGCGACCGGCGTCGGCGCAACCACACTTTGCAATTTCCCCGGAATTGCGACGCGTCTAGTTTAAAAATGTTATAGAAGGCAATTGTAATGTATTTATTGAGGCATATAATACTTTTTAGCAAGGGATCATTTTAACGATCTTTCAAGTGTTGGATTTCTGTCTATTAACCTGCTTTACCATACAGATTGGTACTTCAAATAAGTCCCGGATTGTAGCTTTAAGTTGTAGTGGTCAATTAATTTAGCAGGTTAATTTCTGTGCATTTTAATCTCAGGCCACACGATGGCATTGTAACATCCCAGGAATGGGAAAATATGTTCGGTATTAATAATTCTCAGAATCATATTTTTTTTTCCAAATCTCAACATGGAGTGTGAGTTGGCTCTCTCCAAGACGATGGCAGAGTGCAAAACATGGGAACCACTGATAGAGCAACCCCCTCCCATCTAAATGTTGGTATTATTTAATGTATTTACCGTATACACTTCCAATAAATGTGGTTCTTTTAAGAAATTACAAACATTTACGTTTTTGAATGTAAGTTATACATCTTTAATAATAATACTAATCTTTAATCAGTATGTTTGCTAATGACACTATAACTGTGTGAGTGAGAGATTTATGTTGCTAGTCATAGTTTGTGTGTGTGTGTGTGTGTGTGTGTGTGTGTGTGTGTGTGTGTGTATACATACACACACACATTTATATACGTTTTTTTTTGTTTGGATAATATGTTGCTTTTTTATATAGCATTTATAGTGTCCTTGTAACCATTGTCGTCATAGCGTTTTGGTCATATGCATTTTACCTACAGTATTAATCCTGCAGTCTGCATGGTACAGTGCTGTATAGCTCAGACAGCCTGTGGGCCCCGGCCCCATGGCATCACATGGTGGCATGACATCACATGGCTGCAGAATGACTTCTCCAACATTCATTCATCCGTGAGGAGAGACCTCCTAAATACAAAGCATAGTCACTGGTCCGTTCAAACTGAGAGAGAGGAAGGTTTAACATTGCTTTCATTTGGATATCGTTTGTAAAAGGTGAGTTTATTCTTTCTTTTCATCAGCCTTTACGTGTCACACCTCTATAAAGTATAGTGTTAAATAACTGTGTTTGTAAATGCACTGGCAGAATGTTCTTAATTGCAAACACAAAAAAAATCTTAATTTGAATTTAAGAATGTTTCTGAATTTGCTATGTTTGATCTTTTTTTATCTTGAAATTATTGGAACATTTTGAATAATTTTGATTAAAAGAAAAATAAATCTTCTCTTCTGGAGGTCCATGGTACAGAACATTTTCATATGGGGGTCCGCAGCCAAATATATTAATTTAGGGGTCCTTGACATGACAAAGTTTTGTCAGTTACAGAGAGCCACTGTTGTAGGCCATCATTCAGAAGTTGAATATATATATAATATATATATATATATATATATGGTCATCTTTGTGCCTGTTGTAATGTTAGGTTTATGTTTTGATCTCTGGGACCCCAATCTACACTGTAGTATCATCAGTGCTAATTTAACTTTGAGAGTGCACAAATGGTTTCATTTGTACACTAACAATCAATAATCTTTGCATGGGGACCCCCTAGAAATCTTTTATTCATCATTTCATCTACAATGAGGACCACATGAACCCCCAGCATAACTTTTGGAGATTCTAGATCTGCTATTTTCAGAGGAGAGATTTAGTGTAGTTGGGGGGGTAGGAGGAGGGGGCGCAGTACAGACCCCTGGGGGACTCTGGTCAACGAAGTATATGGTTAACCAAGAATACAGTTAACCACTTAAACCCGTAATCTGAAGACTCACTTCAGACTCCACCTTAACCCGTTGCACTTGACCTCTAGCCTTGATGACCATGCAGTCATATGCAAAGGTTAAAAAATGTAGATTACATAGCGTGTTATTTAGACAGTTGCTACAGTAGATTCATGTATTGACCTGGCATCCTATAGTTTATATAGTTTCAATGTACAGATGATTTATCTTTTGATATTATGTTGTTTCGACTGATGCTAGGTTCATGGTTTAGCCTACCTATGATAGAAAGAAGAGGAAGTCCCCACACTGTTGACGCTCCAGCGGCCACAATTTTATTTAAGGCTCACACAACGCTTCAACCCCTTCGGGTCTTCATCAGGTATTAGCCTACCTATGATCATAGATACTGAGGCACTACAATGTCTCTCTGCATTTGATGTATGTGTTTACCTTGCTTACTGTAAGTCGCTCTGGATAAAGAGAGTCTGCTAAAGCCCTAAATTGTAAACCCGAAAAAACCCTATACACGTAAGCTTGTACTGTAGATCTGCTATTTCCGCGGAATATTCACCCCCAGAAATGGGATGCTAGGATACATTTTATAAAGAGTAAATAACTGTATAACTCAGACCAAAGATTGAAACCATGTGCTTGAATAGCAATATTTGTGTCAAAGGGCACATTGTGGTGCTGAATTGATTTGCAACTGGAAAACAGTCCTTTGTAGTCGTGCAGGAATTAACGTTGTCATGTGCTTTGTGTGGCAGGGTATTAAGATAATCCTTTACATGCCAGTTGTGTGTTCTTAGCTTATTAAGAAAAGCTGAAGTGCTGTTGTGTTTTTCTTTTTTTCTTTTCTCTAAAACTATTCTGTATTGAACCCAATGGTGAAAGGTGTCTAACCTTTATATAGTTTTAATTCATATACTGCGTAAGGGTGCAATCGAAGAAAATGATTTAATCTATCAAAAATAATAGTTTTTCTATAACATGACACCACATGCTCATAACACCATTGATTGATTGATTGATTGATTGATTGATGTACTTGTACACTCTCTCTCACACACACACAGGAGCCTAAAAGCCCATAGTTCTGATTAAATCAGGGACGCCACCAGCAGGTCTCTCCTTCTCCCATCATCTGGTACAGCCTCTTGCCTCTGTCGTCATGGTGATGGTGATGGTGATGGTGAGGGCCCGGGCACACTGGGGGCTGAGCTGGTGAGGAGCTGGGCACGTGTGATTCTATACTCTCTGAGTAACTGTGCACAGCGTCGCTGTCCCACTGCGGTCAGGTGTCCCCTATACCGGCATGGCGGAGCAGAAGAGGTCCAATGGCGGCGGGGCGGACCCTGAGGCGAGAGGCCCCGACCGGGGTCACGTCGCCGCCACCTTGCTGGACAAAACCAAGGAGTTCTTCCAGACCTGTGATGTAGAGGAGAAAGGCTTCATCACCCGCACCGATATGAGGGTAAGAGACACAGGTGTGTGTGTGTGCGCGCGTGTGTGTGTGTGTGTGTGTGTGTGTGTGTGTGTGTGTGTGTGTGTGTGTGTGTGTGTGTGTGTGTGTGTGTGTGTGTGTGTGTGTGTGTGTGTGTGTGTGTGTGTGTGTGTGTGTGTGTGTGTGTGTGTGTGTGTGTGTGTTTATGAAGGGATTGTAGGCTTTTAGGGACAGTTATAGCTTTACTCTTCTAGCCCATTAAGACTTGAGGCCGATTCTACAAATGCCTTCTGAATCAGTAGTTCTCACACTTCTTAAGATTAAAAAATAGCAGATGTACAAGCTTGCGAGCTTGTATATCTGCTATTTTTGAATAGCCCACGCAAAAAAATGTAATGACACAGATGCTTTCCCGGTTTTAATGGGCTAGTC
This sequence comes from Gymnoscopelus microlampas, assembly GCF_963454915.1. NCBI lineage: Eukaryota > Metazoa > Chordata > Actinopteri > Myctophiformes > Myctophidae > Gymnoscopelus > Gymnoscopelus microlampas. The sequence goes on along the minus strand of NC_139960.1, from coordinate 16,487,278 downwards.
AATTTGACATTTACAAATATCATCTCTCCTGCTCACATACACACGCACGCACGCACGCACGCACGCACGCACGCACGCACGCACGCACGCACGCAGTGGCTACGTTTCATAAATAATGTACATGTGCACAACCTCTTCAGAGCTGTTTTCGATTCATCAAGAGCACCTGAGAGCATCATGCATGTGTTGACGTTCGTGTCGAGGGTTCAAAGCCTTATTCAGCCTCATGTGAAACTGAACACCTACAGTGTACAGTATGTGTTCAGTATAGTGCTTACAGTATAGTTTATTCTATGCAGCGTGCGCGTGACAAAAGGTAATACAATTGTATGTGACAGTGACTCTTATATCCAGGGTTTTATTAAAAAGAAAATAACACCTACAGTATATACTTCATTGTATGACAAATAGCTATTGTTTTATTTGGAAAATAAATAAAGATTATGAAATTTGTTGAAACGTTTGCCAAAGTATGAATGCCAGCGTTCATCTGGTTAACATATATTTCAAATTAAATTGTTGAATTGTGATATTATCAAACATATCAGACAGTCTACAGATCCCAAAAGTAAGTAAAGCAATTAATCAGAAGCAGGGATGAAACATACCCCCACTGGTCTTAAAAATGAATGGCCATGGGGGGGGGGGAGTATCAAAAGTAGAGTCATGTTTTCCCCTGTGCCTGTAGATCAAGCACTCATGATGATGATACCTTAATGGAAAACATGCATCCTTCGGCCATGCGCGAAAATTGTGTTTTTTTGGCGGATTTTGTTAGTTTCTTTTTGGTTTTTGGTTACTTTATTTCGGTTTTAGGGTTAGGGTAAGGTTAGGGTTATGTTATTTAATTCTTATTTTTGCCTGATTTTACTGATTTATTATCCCGTGGTCTTTGATGGCCAGATGTGAGTTATTGGAGGCTAGAAGAGCTACTGTAAATTATAATAAAGAAATCGCCGGGTTATTATGTAAAAAAATACATATTTAGCCACCGGACAGAATGCCCCCGCGCACTGTAAAAAATGTCGCTAAAACTATAGAAAGCAATAAATGAAAATGTTTTAACACTCATCTTTTATTTACTTTAATTACAAGCTAAAACATAAACCTTGGTTGTAAAAAAAACAACGTTGTCCTTTAATTATTTTTTATTTTATCTTGTAAACTGTTTTTTATTTTATCTTGTAAACTGTTAGGACTTAGAAAACATTTTTAGATTCGGCCTCAAGTCTTAATGGGTTATCAAAAGACCTCAGACTGGTTTTGAGGCTGATCCATCGGGTGGCTCCCAAATAATCCCTTGCCAACTTATTGTTTTTTAAAGTAGGAGGGCTCACATTCCTACTTTCTGGGGCAAACATTCAGTGAAAATATGTCGTGTGAAGCAAAAAAAAAACAACAACAGGCGGCCTTGTATAGAGCCCTGGGGGACTCCATATTAGTTAAATAAACCTGTG